>NC_086247.1:82908229-83215161 GCF_021018805.1 Prinia subflava
TGAAAGGCACATCTACCATCATAGTGGAGCTCTATAAATAAGCTGAACTAAAAACACTTGGACAGACACATGTAGCTAAAGGACTTCATACTTCAGTGGGCAAAACCACAAAATACCAAAATAATTAAATTTGTCCCTAAAAAGCCTTGAAAATAATTGGGTCAAGTTTCCCTATTTCATCCCCTCCTATTTTATAAGATAATTATGAACAACTCAATACACCCAGTTTCTGGAAGCAAAATTCTGCACATCCTTATTTTTCCTTTCTGCTTCCAAAGAAGCAAACAAAAGAAAGAATAACTGAGTCTGAGCACAGTTAGGTCTGCAATATGCCACTGGCTCTTCTCCATACAGCTCCCTTTAAGTCAAACCAGCTGATTAGCTCCGAGATGTCCGTCTCTGTACAATCTCTCTTCCCAGAGCCAACAAAAAACAGAATTGTGGTTGCCTGAACCAGAACAGTGCTTCTGGGATTTTTTCATGCACTCTCCCTGTGCAGAAGAGTCAACATAATAGTGCAAAATGACAAGATGTTGAGCCACAGTGCCAAGACAACTTGCACACTTTGCATTTTTCCTATTAGAGATGCATCAGTGGTTCTGGAAAGGAAGAGAGGGAGAGGAAAAGAGAGAAAATAGTGCAGAGGAGTCAAGTCCAGCTCCAAAAGCCTTTGTGTTTTCATTTTGCTATTAAGATGAGATATTACAAGACAGTGATGATTTGTAGACTTCAAGTATTGTAAAAATAAAATAAATTTGTCCCTTTATTAAAACCATTTTCCCAGGGAAAAAAAACCCCAAAAACCAAAGAAAAACAAACACAAACAACCAACTAAACACCAAAGCAAACAAAAAACCAGGACCAAAAGGAAAAAAGGACCAGAACATTACAAACTACATAGCATCCTCAACTGCGGGCCTCCCACTAAGATGAGCAGAGAAAAAATCACAAGCAAAACCTTCTTTCAGAGCCTTCCTCATAGTTTTTCTGGGAAATATTCCCTCCAGATCACACTACCAAAAAACTTGTGAGTTCCATTTCTTTTCTTACTATCATAAATGAAGAAATATGGAAAGTTTTGAATGGATTTTCTAATTTTAATTTTTCTTCTGAACTTAGACCTGATTTTCAGCTGGTTTGTCCGGACATTTTTAGTTTAAGGGAAAGGGAGTTTGTACTTTATCTTTGCATCCTTCCAAACCAGGGTTCTCCCAGTGCCAGTGCAGGGTGTGGCAGCAGCCAGAAGTTGGCCTTGTGCTGCAGTCTCCCCTCCCTCAGCACCCCTCCAGCTGGGTGCCCAGGGGATGTCCCTGCTCAGGACTCTCAGCCCTGCTCTGGCTGCCCTCTCCAGCCGGGGTGCTGTGCAGCAGGGAGCCTTTCAGCCACCCCAGGCACCCAGGGTGCCTGCTCTGACCCGAGCGAACCAGCAGCAGAACCGTGCTGGGGTTGTCACCCAGGCTGAGTGCCCACAGCAGAGCACCAGGGCCACCACCGCTCTCGGGCCCATTTCTGCAGCCCATCCTACACCATGACCTCATCTCACAGGGAGTCTGTGATGTCTCACAGCTCTTGAATCCTTTTAATTTGTAGTGACAGAGGAAGGGGTTGCCCATTGCTGATGGGCCTGTCTCCCTGCTGGAGGTATGCACATATCTGTTCAGTCATAAGGAGATGGCAGTTCATTTTCAGCCTTTTGCACTGTAAATGCATTGGTAGATTATGGGGCAGGAAGGTGGTATAATTTCTAGTGGAAATTAACTTAATTATAAATTAGAAACATTTAAAGAGGATTACCCTCATGAAGGAAAGTATTATCTCATAATTGTTATAAAAAACCTACTGCTCTGCTGTTTTAGCACAGTCAGCTTAAAACCTCGAGGCTGATAAAAGAGTTCCCTCTCACTGTTGTCTTTTTCAAGTAAGGAGAAGATATTTGGATTGACTTCCCTCCCCACCCCACCCCACTTCTAAAGTGTCGCGGAATTGCACCACAGCGTTACTGATCCATGAGCTGTATTGTAGATGTTTGCTCTTAATGGTCCACAAATCCCAACTGGTTCTTAGGTGACAACCTATGCCTAGGGCCCTGGCAGAGGTTATTAACTTTACCATTTAGTTGGCTTCCTGACGGAGACTTTTAATCCTGTGAATTATTTTTAGAAGGGCTACACCAAGAATTTCAGAGCTGCTTTATTATCTATGAATCAAGCCTTGGCTGCAAATTCAGATCATCCCTACTTGAGAAGAGCAAATAGATGTATGCATGTATGGAGATATAAAAAATGAGTCCTTCAGACCCATCTTGACAATGAAGTTCATGGATTTACATCCATTCTAAAGATGGAGTAGCAAAGAACAGAAGGTCACAAGTTTCTTTCCAATGTAAAGCCTGAATTTAGCCCCAGCACAGCTTTGGTCTCTGGAACTGTGAGCCTGAATTTGCCAGACACCCTCAAGTGACAGAGAGTATTTTTTCAGGAAAAAGAAAATTAACTGGAGACTTGTTTTTTCAAGTGTGGCTCAGCAAACCCCAGCAACCCTCTGTTGAGACTCTGACTCCTGCACTGAACCAGTAACATTTCTGCACAGAAACTTTCCTGGAAAAGTAGTTTTTGCTCTGATAAAAATTTAAATATAGAAACTAGGCAAAGAGCTACTTTTTTAGACAAAAAACACTTTTCAGCAAAACATTTCCTCTTTGGCCTTGCCTTTCAGTTAAAAGTGCTTTTTCCAAGCTACCTTTTTAAAGGTCATAACTCTGAAAAGGCTGGCCTTTTGGGGAAGGGCAAGGCTCTACATCAGATTTTCTTTATCCATCCATAGGGTCACATCCATACAACTGTTAGGCAAGTGCTGCAGACACTTTTGGGGACGTGGAAGAGAGGGAAGGTACATGCCAGATGTGCATCCTCACACCCGTCTGTGTATAAAGCTCATGGAGAAATAGGGTTGGCAAGCACAGCAAGCTCCTTCCTGCTTGGAAGAGCCCATGCCCTCTCCTTGATGGTGGCAAAATGCCATTGTCTTGGCAGGGAAGCACTGAGACTTGAACACCCCAGGGCGCAGAAACCTCTCCTCAAGACCACCAGCTAGGCACTGGAGGTCCCTCAATTCTTTGGGCTTGCATTTGCCACAGATGCTGATGTAGCAAAATGACTGCAAAAGCAGCAACATGCTGCCAAAACGGGGAGAGCAACAGGTGTGGGATTCGCCCTTCATCCCTATGGCTATGGGAATTCTAGCATCTCTTCTGCAGCTCCTTGGGCTGGGAGTCCCAAAAACCTAATAAACTGGAGCCAAGCATCCACCATGTTGGGAAGCACGTCGTCCTCAGATCACCCTTTGGTCATGTTCGTTTAGGCTGTATGCAAAGCTTGTGGCGAGCTATCCATTATAAATCCTCAAAGGCTTTTGCACTGTCATAAATGCTATAGCATGAGAAATGTTAGAGTCACAGCACAAGTGTTTTCCTAAGCAAAGGCATACAGCCCGGAGCCAGGAATGAGGTAATTACTTGTACAATAGAAATGCAAATTCAGTAACCTGAAGCGGGGGTGGGGGACCACAGAAGCAGTACAAGTCCTTACAGAGCCAGGTCCCAGGGGTAAGTCTCAGGCACCAAGAGGCAACCAGACAGGAGGAAGAGAAAGTTTTTATATGAAGGAATATGGCAACCAGAATAGATTCTCTAGAACTCACGTTTAAAGTCAGAGGAAGAGGTAACAGAATATCCCAGCCTCAGTAGCACCAGATAATGAACTACTCCAAAAAGCTAGTTGGTTGAGGGAATAGCCAGAAAAAATAAATACTTAAAGCTAAGTACAATATTAATAATTCTTTTATTTTATTAACTTTATTCTAGTATCACCCTCAGGCCTAAGTAAATATCCTTTATCGTTCAAGCTCATCTAGTGAAAATGCTGACTGTCGAGAAACATAAAACACAGGGTTTCAAATCCTTCTAGGGTGGAATCGAGAGGATTAGTATGTTTTAACAACAAACAACAGCTGGAAAAAACCCCAAACATTCCCAGGGTATCACAAACCTCCCCAGAGAGAAGGAAAGCTCCTTCAAGAGCAGTGGGGCATGGGAGCCCCTCTGGTGTTCAGAAGGGGGTGGGAAGGACCCTGGGCACAAAGGGTATGCAGCAGAGATCCAGCAGCAGCAGGAAGGCTCTCTGCCTCGAGACCAAAGCCACATACCAAACCCCCATACAGAAGGAGCTCAGGACACCTATCTGAAGGAGCCTAGGGCAGGAGGAGGACCACTGGACCTATCAGGAAGAGAATAAGCAGGAAGACGCCAGCAATCCCACCCCTTGGGCTCAGCAGGAAAATCCTTATTCCTCAGCAGCTTCCCATCATTATCCAGCCCCTCTGTCTAAACAAGTCACCTGAAACCCACCGCCCAGGGGCGGCTGTTCGAGTGGCTCACAACTCGAGAGGGATAAACCAGTTGTGTTTTGGCCAGACCTGACTGAAAACCCCAGTCCTACAGTCAGCAGGGCACAGGCAGTTAAAGCTCATCAGCTGGTGCAAAGCAGCTCCACATGTCCACCGCGGGTGCAGCTCTAGGAATTCTCATCCTGCAAGGCTCTGTTGAATGCGTCCTGGTTTCCTTTATAGTGTAAAATAAAACTTGTTATTTGCTGAGGTTTGGGATGGGGGGATGGGAACATGACAGCAAGATCCTGAAATGTTAAATAAATGGAGGCAGCAGTGTTTTGAAGTTCTGCTTGTGCCTTTCGAGGCTTGGCCCAAAAAAAAAAAAAAAAGAAAAAAAAGAAAAAAAAGGTTAAAAAAAAGTGAAAAAAGTGTGGCCTTGTGACTTTTTATAAAAATCCTGCTGTATCAGAAAGTTTGAAATATAAACAGCTGCTTTTACTGACTACATCAGTGCAGCTGATCCTTCACAAATAGCGCTCAGACAGGCAGGTTAGATCAGATTTTCTCATGAGCTCACCCAGGATAAGCTGGCTTTCATGGACAGGCACACTGTTATCTCTTTCAGCAGCCAGCGTTTTAACAGCCAGCTTTTGAAAGGCAGCCACAGTTTTCAAAGAGTCAGTCCTGGGGAGGAGGAGAAGGAGGTGGCAAAGGAGAGTACCTTTCATCACAAACCTGACACAGGAGAAGCTGTGCCTGGATTGATGCCACAGGAGAATGTATCACTCACTGTCAGGCAGAGCCGGGCCATTTCCAACAGGCAGCGACGGAGCTGCTGCAGAGCCCTGGGCTCTCCCCGGTGGGCACAGGCCTATCGAGACACAAATGCCCCTGGAACACCGGAACCTGGTTTTGCCCGGGGGGAAAGTGTAGCAACAAAGGATATGGAGCCGACCTTCTCCCTCTGAATCTCTGAGAGCATCCCGGCACTCTGGTACTCAAGGGATGGGGTCTTCCCACTGCAACACCTCATCCTGGAAACATCAGTGGGGAGGACAGAGAGGTCAGACTGCATATTTCAATGAGGATTGTTCACCTTATCACACAAGCTGGGGTTTTTAACATCAAAGGGCAGCAATGCTTCCAGCTGGACCTCCTGGCATTGTGGTTCCTACTCCTCAGGAGTATTTGACCAGTGGCATGGTCAACTCCATAAAGGGTGACATACCCTTAGCTAGAGAAAAGCATCTTGGAAAGAAAGGATTTACTGTAGAAACAAAAAAATGAAGATGCATTTTCAGTAGAGCTTAAATTGTAGGAGGATGACTAATCAGAGCCTAGCTTTGGATGGCCTGTGCCTGGCAAGAAAGCGTTAACCCAAACCTGCTCAGCCAAGACACACGGAAAATCACCGTCAGTTCTGCTGCCTTTGAGCTGATCACTACAGAGGCGTTTCAGAACAGCAAACACCGGGCTGCAGCCGCAGGGAGAAATGAACCCATCAGGAGTGAAAGGGGAGAAGTCCCAGCAGAAAAGCAGATTAAGGAGTGTTTTGAAGAGCGCAGCGCCAGGCCTGCTGTCTGAGGCGCCTCAGCGCTGGGCCCTGCGCTGTCCTCAGCCAGTCGCAGCTGCAGGCCATGAGCTGCCCTCCCTGTCAAAAGCCATTCCGTGGCAATCTTGCTCTGGGCACTTGACTGATGTGTCAGGAGAACCCCGAGGAGACGAGGGAGGTGACATTATTGCTGCTGCAGAAGAAAAGTGCAGATCATGAAAACTGTGCCTGTGTCAACAGCGCTGCTGAGGAAAGGCTTTTTCCTCTCTATGTTTCTGTTTCTTCAAAAAGACAAGCAAATCTCCAAGTGCTGGCAAAAGAAAAGGTGATTTTATAGGAGTCCACTGAAAAATGCAGCCAACATGAAGGAATCTGAGCTTGCTGGCTCCACGAGTGTTAAACCCAATGTGTCCCTCAGTGAAGGATGCTGGGCAAAAGGGCCTTTAGCCACATTTCCTTGTCTGTCCTTACAGCGATCCCAGCGGTGCCAGCCCATCTGAAAAAGAGAAGTTGGAAAAAAGCCACTACATCTGCATGTGCACTCGGGAGGGGCCAGTGCACAACAGCTCCCCGATGAGGGTCTGAGCTCCAGCCACAGACCCAGCCCAGCACAGGAGACTTACTGCCAGCAACCCCACAGGGCACAGAAGCTCTCTTTCTTTCCTGAACACCATCAAGCCAGAGAAGAAAAAAGCCAAAGCTCAGGACTTCATAGCACACTTCCAACTTCAAGGAAGTCAGTAGCCAACAGTGGGACAGGGTTAGTTTTTGGCCCATTTGAATCACAAGGTGCAGAGGGAAACACTTGATTTGCCAAAAAAAAGGATAATCCACCTAGATGATTTCTGCCAGAGGGCACAAGCTGTCTTTAATTTCCAGTTGCCAAGGGCTGCAGAAAGGGAGGGGAAAGAAGGATGGTCATTGGGAGGCCAGAGTAACTAGCCTGTGTCCTCAGGAGAAAAGACTTCATCCTTTTCTGCCTCTCTCTCTTAGCCAATTTCAGCTGAATTCAAAGGAGTCTCAGAGGTGTAAGTCTCAAAAATAATTGAACTTGCACATGACTGATGAGACAGAGCAGTCTGGGAGAATAAGCGACCCCAGGGAAAAGCACATGGCCAAGACCGGACACAGCTGTCCAGTGGGTCAGCAATGCCATTTGTCTGGATGGCCCCTACCTGGACACTTGAGGAACATGGCCAGGCAGCCAGGGGAAGGGAGCACAGGCACAGCCTTCCCAGGGTCCACCAAGTCGTCTGCTCATGAGACGTAACTTCAAGCAATACAGGATATGGCCGAGGAGAGGAAACAATTTTCAAGTAATTTTCTGTGACTACTTTCTTTGACAGGGTATTTCCATGCTTTAGATAGAGACTCAGCATTAAATTCCTTGGTTGCAGTTTGAAGGCACATTATCTAGGTTGAAAACAATCTCCCTGTTTCCAGAGGAGATGGGGATTTGTCCTGTATGCTACACAAACACACCATTGCCAGCATAGGGTTGCACACCTTCCTGCAGCAAGATAAATACCCAGCCCCACAAGGATCTCCATTAACAGACAGATTCAGTTCCTGTGGCTTCTGACACGGAAGTGCATGCAGAAGGAATGAAAGTTTGCTTTGCATAAGGTTCTCTGTGCATAGCTGCTGATAATAATTGTTCTTACTGAGCAGGGGGGCATTCTTCTTTGTGAAAAAAATCAATACATATTTAATTCATAGATGCAAGAGAGGTGATGAGCAAAATATACAACTAATAAAGATAAATGGCTTTCGTACTCATGAAGAAGTCTCATAAAGGAGTCAGAGGAAAAAGTGTCCCTGCTGAGCAAAGAGAACAAAATAAATGGGAGATTATATACTGCAAACACAGCATTGAATTTAAAAAAAGAACCCCAAAAACACAGGAGAAAACAACATTAATGCATCATTAATGCTGAGTGTTTAAATCTACAGAAACCAGCACAACATAAAGGAAGATTCCTGAGGCAACATTAATGGGGACTTATTGTGGGCTGTTATTGATAATTGTGTACAATCAACTGCGTAAACAAATTGCCAAAGCTGTATACAACTGGAATGCAAATAAGGCACGTGCAGTCATGTGGTTGCTCCTACACTGTGAGACCTGTGCAGCAGGAACAGCTTATGGGTCACCTAGAGATGCACACACATGTAAGTATGTTCCATGGAGCAGCATAAGGCAAAGATGCCACCCACAGCATCTTCAAGATAAGTTAGTTGTGTTTATTTATTTGCGGGCAAGTTAAAGATGGGACTAACAATGCATTCTTTTAGTGCTTGCATAATTTAATTTGTTTCATCTGTTGTATCTGAAAATGCTGAGACACGACAAGAATGTAACACTCCCTAAGTGGTAAAGTACTTCTATTTAGTCATTTTATGGCCAAATGAAAACTTTGTGTTATTTCATGTCCCATACTGCCAGTAAAACTGCAGCTGAGATAACATGCTCCAATCCCTATGCCTATTTTCCAAAGCACAACATCCTGGGGACATATTCTCTAAATTGCCTGCAAAGGCTTTGGAACCACACAAAGGCAGCCCAGAGAAAGGGCCCCATCCATCAGTGGGGCTGTGCCAGAAAGGCCAGGGTCTGTCTTGGCTCCAGCAAGTAACTTTGTACCTTACCGGCACCAGGCCGGTAAATGGCACTCAAGTTGATGCTGCAGGGGGCTTATTTGCATCACTGAGATTCCCAGAAACCCCAATGGAGATCAGATTCCTGCTGCAAGTACAAAGGAAATTGCCCCTCATGTCCAGGTAGGCTATTAACCTTTCAGAGAAGAGTTAAAGTGTGAGTGGGTCATCCTCAAAAAATTCCCATTTCATAGGGGAAGAACTGACCCTTCTACTGAATGCTGTGGATTGAAGTGGGAATTTTGGTGCCATGACCTTTTGTTAAAAATTAAATCAAGCTCAAAAAAGTGATCCCAGACACTTTATCAAGTTACCCAAAGTTGCAGACTGTGACAGAACCCAGAGGTGCCCAACTTCCCCACTGGCATTTTCCTTGACTAGGCAGTCCCTCCCCACCTTTTGTGCCTCCTCTTTAATCTGAAAAAAAAATAATGGAAGTGCTCATGCAGTGTTGCATCTTCTTTCTACTTTTGCTTCCCAGCTCCTCAGCATTTGAGCATGGGGTGAAACAGACAGGAGGGACATTCTGCTTAGATGATTTAACTAATCTCATGCAAATGTACTCAGCAGTCTTGGTACCCATTGTGTTTTCACCTACATAATGGCCAAGACAGCTGAATATTGCTTTTTCCAAGGATAATAGCATTTTTATGCATTACTCCTTAAAGCTTTTTGTGCTCACACACTGAAGAACAGCGCCAGCTGAGGAATAGCTGAAATCAATATACTCAGTCTCTGTCCAGCTAATTATGCATCCTCCTCCCATGCTAGCTTAAGAAAATATGATAATGATAGGAATAATTAACATGTCTATTTCCTCCCCCTCCCCTTTTCTTATTTTCAGCTTGTGAAATGAAAAACTGCAGTTAAATGTTTCTTATCACATATTTTCTGACATATATTGCCTACTTATCCTGCATTTGAGAAACGGGAAGGATTTCACAGGCAAGACAAAACATAAAAGAACTGGTTTAAACCAGAAAACAATACACTTGCCTTTCCTGATATGAATTTATATGGTTTACTGATTTCTTAATTGTCTGAGTCCAGTAGACAAGGACAAAAAAATCCCCCAAAATATAGATAATTATATATATATAGTTTCCTTTAGTAATGGAAGCAAAGCCAAACCACTCTATAATGGTAATGGAAGAGTTGTCAGCTCGTCTTCCACATCCCTCACCAATTCTCAAGTTGATTTGCCAGTGGTAAAATCCACCTCAATATACCTTCTTCCCAAGGAACCAGGATTGGTTGTGAAAATTAGTGTTAGTGGGTTTCTCCCTCTTCAGTTCTGACCAGGTGTTGCTCCTGCCCACGCTCATGGCTTGACCAAAGCACAAAGACTTTTGAGGAAAGATTGTGATTTCAAATCTGAGACCAAGTGAGCTGGAGGATTTGGATGGAGGGAGTGGGTTGGGTTGCACATGACAAGACAATCAGCTCGTGGTCACCTGGAGCATTACCTGGAAAAGCTGCAGCAACGTGGCACCTGCAATAACATTCCAGAAAGCCACCACTTCCATATAGGTCCAGCATATTAAACCTGGCTGTAAAAAAGGAATGACAGTAGACTTACAGAAAATGTAAGCACTTAAATTTTGTAATAGCCAGCCTTTAACTTATGCTCCTGAGAGAGCACTTGGACTGTTGATCTATCTACGGCTGACCTTTCAATCCACTGGCTTCCATGGGCTTTAGGAAATTCCTGCAGATTTTGACAGTTGTTGGCTTATATCCAATGTTCCTGCCCTACAGAAGAATAAAAAACATAAAATCCATTTTGATACTTTAAACAGATATGGAGAAAGCTCCAATCCCCCATCCCCTGACTACAAAAATAGGATTGCTTTCATTGTAGGTGTGTCTCATGCTGTTTGATCATCGTTCAACCTCTTTCAAGTTAGGTCCATTAGGAGGAGAATTTGCTGAGGGATTCAGGTAATTTTATGCAAACCTGTTGATTTTGAAAAGAAAAAAAGAAATACAAAAGCCTTGAAGACAGTCTGAATCAAATCAGAGTTAATTTATCATTTTCTAGCCTGCACTTGTATTTGTTATGAGAATATTTTGTCATTCTCTCCAAACTGTATTTCCAACTTTTTTTTTCTGTCTCCAGGACTTTCTAGATGCCATTTCTCCTGCTTGTTTCCTGGCTAATCAGGCTAGAAGCACACTCCAGTAGCAGTATCTTATTGCTTAGATCTTAATTTGAGCCCTGGAAAAATATTTTCACCTTTTTAGGTTTCTAGTAAATTATCCAGAGTCTATGTTTTGGGCACTGAATCCATTCACATTTGTTTCAAAAGAGGAGGTTATCATCTTCCTTCTTGTCTCCTGAATGAAAGACACCATCACACTGATACACTTTAATTAAGCTTCACCCAACCACCAAGAACTTCAGACACGGTTTAAGAGAGATAAAATCAGCAGAGATAGAATAAATTTAAAAAGAAAAATTAATTATGGAGCCAAAAAGCTTCCCAAAATGGAAAGAACATGCAACAGCAGCATGCATTACCCTGTGGTGACATAAAAGCCCACAAGGACTGAGTGAATGCCTGGTGAATGGACAGTAGCCATTGCTCCCAGGTGTCTGCTGGAGATGGGAGGCGTAACTCGAGGAGCAAGTCACTGACAGCAGATATAAACCCAAATATTCTCCTTTAGAAGGGATAAAAGAAGAAAGCAGTGGACTTTATGTGTAATTCTCATTTGGTAAATTTCACCCAGGTGCATGGAAACATTCCTGAATTGCTACATGGAGACCAAAACCAGCTCCATCAGAACGACCCTCATTTGGGCCTTCAACTTTTGCTTAACACTTGTGCTTCAGAGCAGCTTCTTCAACCTCCAGCTGCAGCAACTTCCAAATACACTGTAAAAAAGTGGCTTGTGATGAAGCAAAGTTGCTAACAGGATTCTTGGTGGGTGCAAGATGAATGCTGGAGAAGTTGCAAATTACTGGAAAATGAAAATACTGTTGGGAGGTTGGGGGGTTTGTTGTCTGGGGTTTCTTTGAGGTGTTTTTTTGGGGGTTTTTTTGGGTTTTTTGGTGTTTTTGGTGGGTTTATTTGGTTTTTTGGTTTTTTGTTTGTTTTTTGGTTGTTTTTTTTTTTTTTTTTTTTTTTTTTTGTGGGTTTTTTTTTGGTTGTTGTTGTTGTTGTTGTTTTTGCCAAATCCCATTTTCAATTAAACCATTTAGTGAAAGCAACATTTGGCCAAAGCAGAGCGTGATTTTCATGGAACAGCAATAAAATATTTAGCATGTTTATGTTCCCCAAAATTAAAAACAAACCAGAACAAAATGCACAAAACAAAACATTGTGCTGAAATGGGCAGACTGGATTAGCCTTTTGCTGCAATACCCTGGGTTTTGCCCTTTGTCTGAGAAATGCTAGGCAACTGACAATTCCCACTTCATCAATAGGAGCTGGGGATGCTCCATCTGTGGTGAGCTCTGATCTGTTTACAGTCCTGCTTACAGCTGCCATCCCAATTTAAAAGCATTCTACGAGAAAGCTTTTCCTGTTTATAAGCTCGCTTAGCCAGACTCTGGTCCTCATGGTCACTTAAGCACACATTTAACTGAAGTGCAGGAGGAGACTCCCGAACTTAAGAGAGGCCCTGGCTGCGGGCAGGGCCAGGTAGTTTGAAGTTAAGCACATGCTTAAGTGCTCTGCTGGATTTTTGCCCAAGCTGCCAATCTTTTATGGTTAATCATTTATCACCCCGCTTATGTTGTGGTAGTTATGCTTCAGTGTGCAAATATGTAAATTGCTTTCATAAAGCTCCACGCACTGAGCACAAATAATGCTTCCTCAGCCCTTTGCAGTTCTCCAGTCCTGTGACACCTCAGATAGATCAAGTGACACTTAGAACTGGCAAGAAAGTTACTTCTCCCTTAATTAAACAGAATCATTACCGTGTTCGTCTTCTTAATGGCGAGGCACATTCACAGACTTGCAAAGTAAGCAAATAAATAATGCCAGTTAGCTCTCACCTGACAAGTATCACACATTTTGCCTCTAGAAGCATGTACACCAATCCATCTTCCTCCTCCACTCCCAGAGTGAGAAAGGGATCAAGCTGTCAAAAGTATCCTAAGCATATTTGCATAACTCTGGCACAGATTAAGTTAAATCACTGCCTACAAGGGTATTTGCAATGCATCACAAGGTAATTCTCCCAAACACCAGTGACCATTTTAATTTTTCTTTCCCTCCTGAGGTTAATTGCTGTGAACTACAGGGGAATGTCACCTCCACTTACCTGTGCTCTGTTGCTTTGTATTCAGAAAGCTCACAGCTGCCGTGATTTTTTTCACAAAGAATTAAAATTGCCACGAGGAGAGAAAATATAGTTACTGCCATTCAGTTCCAATATATTTATTGGAAGGATAGGCAGCAATGGTGCCTCACTGAAATAGAGCCTTAAAACACAATTAGTTGCAGTTCTATAAATTGCAGAGCCAGTTATTCTGTGCTCCTGCCTGTGGGCCTTCCATGCACCCACTAATGAAAAGGCTGCTTTTCCCCAGATGTCAGGTTTTTGCAAGAAATGAGCAGCAGGAAGGGAAAATGACAGAGTCTGTTCCTTTGCTCTGTAGAGCAACTTTTTGTAAAAATTTATTCTCTGTCAAGCAAACTGCCTGGAAAAAAAAACCCCACAGTCAGCTACATTTTCTAAGAGGAAGCTTGAACACTGCTCAGATTGAGTCATATTAAAACAAGTTAATGCCAACAGCTGGTCTCACAATCATTACTCGAAAAAAAACCAAACCTCAAGCTTTAAGTATAAATTTTAAAAAACCCAACTCCTAAACAAACAAACAAGCAGCAAACCAAGCAAATGGGCTCTCCCGTGATAGACCAGCTGCCATCACGACCCACTGAACAGAACAAAACTCGTCCCCTGAACACTCCTGGGTCTGGGGGCTGCCTGAAAAATGCTCCTTAGATCCTCCTGCAGAGTTGAGCTGGCAGATCAGGTCCTGGGCCACCCAGGACACAGACTGCTGCAGAAGCAGAGATAGGAGTGACCCTCAAGTGAAACCCTCATGCTTGGAAAAATTAGATCTTAGGCAGGGTTCACTGCATGGCTGTTTTGGGATTGGTGGGGAAATAAAGCCCCAGGAAATGAGGAGCCTCAGACAAATTTCAGAAGGCTTGTGTTCAGCTCAGGTCCTGAATGGAGATTTGGCCATCATCCCAAATACTAGGAGGTTTTCCTGGACTATGTAATTCTTCTAAAAAGAGACAAACATTAATACCTTCTTTTGGTAACTACTAGTTAATTACCAAGTTATATTAAAGTAAGTTTGTAGCATTTTAAAGGAAATACAATGTGTTAAAGTTAGAAAAGACACTTTTCAAAAGATACCACTTGTATGAAAAAATGCATGGTGGTGAAAGATATTTTCCTTTCACAGTAGGTCAGATATAACAAGCTCTTGATGGAAAATATCCACTCACTTCTGGAGATCTAGTGAGATGGAGACACAAATATCTGAGCAGCTAAATATAGTTCTGGATAGCAAGTGCTTTGTACAGTAAGTTCTAGTGTATCTTAACTTAATATGGAAATTGATACAAAAATAAAATCACAGCATTTTCAGAGTCTATCTCTGCTTGTGTGCTCACTGGGACTCACCACACCCAATTTCAGCCTGTGCTGAAATTACTCTGCAGTTTTTGTCTTGCACTGCCTCACATGCCAAGAAGGCAGAATACTGATGTCCATCACTAAAAGGCCACATCTATTGAGACATCTAAAGGTTACTCCACAGAAAGTCAATATGAGAACTGCACTGAGAATGCCTTGTCCTTCAGCATTTCTGCAAGAGTGCTAAGTTTAATTAGAGTACTCTAGGTCTCGGTCAGAGGTTCCCCCAGGCCTAAATGCCAGTGGTTCAATTTTGCAATGTTTTCTACTGGACATGTGCCCTTTGGATCAGCTTGTGGTTGCTGAAGCTTGGAGCCAGGCTTGGGCAGGTACTGCTGGAGCTGCAACCCCTCGAGAAGAAAGAGGAGGCAGTGGGAACAGTGAAGAGCTGTGGTAGTGACACATGGCTTTCTCATATTTCTCTTTCCTTCTCACTTTGAGGCAAAAACTTTGGACCCAGGTGTGGTTGCTTTTGCAGCAATTTAAATTTAAATTCCCCAGGCCTTACTCTACACTACTCTGTCCTTACTCAACCACTGGCCCCAGCACCAGGTGTGCAGGATTTGGTGGCTGTACACTGTGTCACAGGACAATTCAGGTCAAGAGGGACCTCCTTGCAGCTGAGGTGACACCCTGAGGAGGGTGCAGATGCCAGGAAATTCAGAGCAGGAGTGGGCTACACCCCTGGCTGTATCCCACTGCAGTCAGAGATGGCTGGGGCAAACTTGGTCTGGTGCTTTTTTCTCCCTGTCATAGAGAAAGCACTGGATGATATCCAGCCATTACTAACAGGTTTGTCAGCAGTACCGACCTGAGTGAAAGGTAAACCTTCAAGTCAACTTCACTTTATGTAACACTTGAGGCATTTGCTCTTACAACTCACATGGAAAGTAAAATGTAAACAAAAGGTGTATTGTCATCTGTTTTATATCATTCACCTTCAAAGCTAGAAAGTTACGCCAAGCATAAGTCAATAAATAAACAAATAAGGAAAATATCGACAAGCTTGATTTCAAAGGTCATGGGAAGAAGGAGAGAGCCATGCTTTCAGCCTTCTTCCTCTTTTCAGTCCTCAAATGCTAAAATACTGTGCCTTGCCCTGAGGTGAGGAAGGAGCCCTTGCAGGAAGCAGCTGAATTCAGAGCCTCTGTAAGCAGATAAACTGGATTTAACACTACACATCCTTAGGAACATAACTAGTCCAAGAGAGACCAGTGAGAAGTGCAAGTAATTTGGTGACCACTAGCTGCTGTGATGGTCAGTTCTGGCTTACCACAAGCCCTGTCTCACGGATGGGTAACCAGGACTGATCTGGGCCTGTACCACCCACCTGGCAGCTCTGCAGGCCAGGCTCCCAGACCCTCCCCAGCCACAGAAGCTCACCAGGCAGCTCCTCAAAGAAAACACACAGGAGAATAAAGTTTTTCACCTTCAGGCTAGATGAAGCCATGTGATGATGGAGCTGGCATCTGGAAGTGTCCCATCACTGACATACAGCAGAGCCCAAGAGCAGAACTTCTCCCTTCCCTACCACAACTATAGCTCCCAAAAATATTCTCTTCATGTGGCTCCTGCTCACAGAACCCCACATCTAGCAGCTGCAGAAGCATGGCACCCTCCATGTTCTCATCCTTTTTGCCAAAGACATCTGGGAGAAGAATCCCCACCACTCCAAAGTCAGGGGAAAAGGGACTGCAGGATTCACACAATCTGGAGGAGTAATGAGCATCACATCCTTACAAATTAGCTGGGGTGGTAAGAGCTGAAAAAACATTTGCATTGTGGCTTCTCCAAACCAGACACTGCAGTTTAAGGTTTGGGTGAGACCATGAACGTTCATTCATATCTTTGTTCTCATTCAAAAATGTGAAGACTGTACCAGACTTACAACTAACAGGCACAGCATGCATTGAAATTGCCAAAGCTTGTAAAATCTGATTTACTCTGTGAGGGAGAAGGGGAAGTTATTTCGTTTGAGTCATAAGAGGTCTTGATACAATCTAAGCTTCATCATTTCTGAAGAAACAGCTCACTCCCTGGGCAGATATCAAAAGGCTGCTGTGTACAGCCTTGATAACAAAAAAGCAGGGAACAATTCCTAGTGCTGAAGATGACAAGACCTTTGTATCAGCTGCTCTTCAATACAGTTTCTCTTGCATTACACTACCTGATGGGCACCCTAGGTTTATGGTTAGCTCTTCAGGGATCCACGGACCTGAAATCAAGAAGATAGAAGTTTTGCAGAGGTTTTTAGTTAAAAAAAAATAAAAATTGTGCTATCCTTGGCACAAATAACAATGTCAATCAACCTGCCTTTTCCAGCCTGAGGTTTTTGCTCTCTGGACCCTCACCTGCTCCAGAGTCAGGGAGTATGCAGCTCTGCTGCAGGCAAAAAAAAAGGCAGGCAGAAGGGTTTGGGGTAATTCTGCCTTCATGTCCTTCACATGTGCTGGAAGCCTGTGCTGGCTCTGAACCCCTCTCTGTGGCCTGGATCCTGTCAGGACCCCATAAAGAGGGATGATGATGCCTGAAGACCCACAAGTAGAACAAAAGAAAGCTTAAACCCATCCAAACACAAAAATTTACTCCCTACCTTAGCTGCTAAGGCTGGGGAGGACATTTTATTGCTGATGCCATTTGTGTCTGGAGAACTTGCATCTGTGGGAGGGAAGAGGTTGACTTTGTCACACACCCCATGGGGCTGTGTAAAGCAGCTGAGTGGGAGAATTCTTGACACCTCTCCCTGCTGGAGTCAACCCAGAAGTGCGGGCCAAAACTCCAGCAAGAGCCTCCCGTGGGGAGACGTGAGAACAGCACAGGCAATCCTGCCTTGCCATGAGAGCTGCTCTCCAGCACTCCCGTGGCCTCTGACAGACACTGAATTCACAAATGGCACAGGGATGCAAGGAATCAGAGGGGGAAAGGGCAGCTAAGGTTGCTACCACCATAGCCCAAGCAGAGCAAATGGCAAACAAGAACAAAACCCTGCAGAGCAGCACTGGGGGAAAACAACACATATATTGCAAATACTGCCCTATGTTCATTGTCCCTTTTCTTCTCTTACAAGGAAGGATGCAAAAAATAAAACACACTTCCTAGTAAAAGGTGCTATGGAAACCATAAGCAGAAAGAGTAACTGATGTAGGTTGTACTTTGCACATTCATTTCCACTTCCCTGCATACCACAGCATATAGATTATTCCTACTACCACAGACAAGCAGCACCAGATGCAGTGGGCTGAGATGCTGTTTTATTAGCAGCCTCCTGTGGTAAAAAAGGGCATCAGGCTTGAGCTCCTCTGAATCCTCCCATTCTCTCTGCAGTGCCAGCAGTATGTATCTCCTAATAGGTAGGACATCCACTTGGCCTTGTCATAGACAACAAGCAGTTTTGATGAGCTTGCAGAAGGTGTGACTTAAGGGTGGCAGCCCTGTGAGTCCCACATTCCTGATTCTTCAGTCTCTTCACATCACATCAGTGCCAGCTGTTCAGCTGCTCCCATGAGTGAATTTGTTCTCCAAACAGTAATTCTGCAAAGCAGTCACTCCAGCAATGGAGACTGGGATGGTCAATGGCTCAGAGCTGTGTGTCTGAAGGGACAGCCCTGTGGACAGAGCTCTCAAGACATCAGCTAGGTAACAGAAAGCTGAGGATACGGTAAGTACCCACAATGACACAGTACACTGTAGATACTCGTGGATTGAGGCTGAGGTAAGGACAGCTCTCCGTAACAGACACTGGATCCTGGAACAAGTGTGGCACATTCCCAGGCCTATACATAGATTTTGCCCTGGTGGCAACTTTCCAGCTGCTCGTGCTTGCTCCTTGCCTTGGCTGTAGGGTACAACCACCAGCCCCAGGCACACGTCCACCCTTAGGTGCGCAGTCTGCAGTACAGCCTGTAACAAATACAAAATATCTTCTGCTGCTGAGGCCAGCTGTGAGGCAACGTGCCCAGTAAGACCACTGGATCACCACCTAGTGGAAAAAATTACTCCCTTAACAGTACTCAGACACTCTCACGAGGCACTCTGAAGCTGCACAGATGACTGCAGGCCCGCAATGCCATTTCTTTTCTAGTACCTGACAAGCAGATGGAGGTTTGTGACCATTTTTTCCCAGCCAGACTTCCTGCAGAGGGATGACAAGTTTTCAGAGAGTTTAACAGACATGTGACCATGGCCAAATGCCAGATGGCTGGAAAGAGCATTGGAGAAGCCCTCATGATGCATGTCTAGCCTTGGCTGCCAGCATCATGCACCATATCTATCAACTCCCAGACAGAAAGGCCTGGCTGCTAGTTGGGAGTGTGACACAGGGATATATAACATAGAGCAATTTTCAGTGATGCCATCACAAAATGGGCCAGAATGAACAACATTTTTTTCTTTTCCTTGCTTCTTACTTGTAATCAGTATACAGGGAATCCGCATTAGATTCATTGTGCAGCCATTACTGATGCTCGTAATCAGGAGCAGAACACAAGTGGAGAGAAAAACAAGGAAACAAAAAAAAAAGCCTCCACACAGCATCACTTTCAGCAAACCAGCAACTCCAGCTGCAGTTTCATGACCTCTTTATGCTGATCTAACTCTGGGCTGCTACAGAAACAATCAACCCTAACCCTTCTGCCCACCCTGTCATGAGCTGGCCCAGGGAATTTGACTGCTGTTTAACCAGGTTCCTTTCATTTGGATCAGCTACCTGAGTGTCAAACTGCTCAGCCCGCCCAAACTCAGGAGGCAGCAGGACAGCACAGTCAGCAGCAGCAATTCACAGCAGGATGAGCTGGAAGATGTTGTCTTACAGCAACAGCCTCACAGCACACCAGCCTTAACCTGCCTCAGCATATTCCCACAGGCACGCTGACAGGGCTTGCAAAAAGCGCAGCCTGTTTCAGAGATGTTGCGACGCGTGTGCCACATCAGCTACACACAAACCAGTGATCTGCCCAGACTGATTTCATTCATGCCTTAGTCTGGGAGGTGCTTATGCGAGACACAAAACGAAGTCAGAAATTTGCAGACTCCTAATGAGGGTATGTGTGAACAAATAGCTGGCAGCCAAGTTATAACAGCAAAAAAAAAAAGACAAAACCTCATCTCCCCAAAAATCCAATCCAAAAGACAGTTGCCTATGTATTTTAAAAAGAATTTTGTTGCTGTTTTCATTTTCAGGAATGCATGTACACTTGAACAGAGGCTTTTTTATTCCCATATTCCCATTGGTGTCTAAATGGTAACCCTCAAATGCAAATTTGTCATGTGACAGCATTTAATCAGTATCAGCAGAGCACTCTGATCGCTGGATGGGATTTTGGCACTCTAGTCCCTTAACCCTGATTTACATTCCAGAGTAGGTGGTTCAGAGGAACCCTGAGGATGCTCTATCACGTGGAATGGTGCTTAGTCCTTCTGGAAAGTCCAAGTCTCTGTGTAGTTAACAGCTGGGCCAGTCCATTCATCACCATCATAAAAATGGTCAGTGACATCACCAGCACATAGTGGCTGATGCTGCAAGGAAGAGACAGAAAAAAAGTGAGAGAAAAATACAAACTTACAGAGCAAAGAAAAAATAATAATACTGTTATAAACAACCCTCTGCATTTTTTTTTCACTTTAAGTAGGACTAATTGTTCACCTAGGATGTAATTTTATATACACTGCTCTTACAAGACAAGTATAAGCAGCACTGTCACATAAAAACCCAAGTCTCTGACAAAATAAAACAGTGGGGACAAAACACAACTAAGCATACACCAAGTGAGTAAGAGGTACCAGGTGTACTTTTCATTCAAATGGATAATTCAGTGTGAGTGAAACAACTGCAAAACTTCCATTTGCTGTCAACTATAACACAATCTAGAGAGAACTTGCCATCAGACAGACATTCCTTGATAGTACAACAACTCAGATATTTATGTCAGATGAAGTGCAATTTTCTAGAGAAAACACTATTCTAGTGACAAATAACTCTAAGAAGAAAAAAAATGTTACTTTTTCATTGAACATTGCTAAAATCTGGAGAATTCTCTGCTGTGGTAGCACATGCAAAGAGATTAAAGAGTGAATTCAAGAGTGGCTAATAAACACAATATGAAAATGCAGCTTCGATGTTAGGATGTCCTGAAGCCACTAATGATTAAAAGGCTAACAAGCAGCCAGCTTGTTCTCCACTTGCTCAAATTCTGTTGCCTGAGGTTCACTGGTGTTACAGATGGGCTATTTAGGGTCAGACCAAGATTCAATCCAGGACATTCAGCATTCTGTATTCCAATGGGTTCAAGGCCCATTTGGAATTAAATCTAGCTAAGGATGTCAAGAATAACAAGAAGAGCTTCTTCAAATACACAATAACACAAGGAAAACTATGGAAAATGTGAGTCTGCTACTGAATGGACCCTTGCTACAGAGGCTGCAGAAAAGGCTGTGATACTGAACGCATTCTCTGTTTCAGCTTTCACTGCCAAGGCTAGCTCTCAAGAATCCCTGACCCAGGAGATCAGGGAGGAAGTCTGAAGGAAGGCTCTTTCCCTTCATGTGGGAGAACTGGATTACAGACAATTCTGATGGTACAAAGCTGGGAGCAGTGGCCGATAGCCCAGAGAGCTGGGCAGCTCCTAGAACGACCTCAACAGGCTGGAGAGATGGGCAGAGAAGAACTGTCTGAGATTCAACAAAGGCAATGCAAGGTCCTGCACCTGGGGAAGAACAACCCCAAGCACCAGGACATGCTGGGGGCTGACCTGCTGTAGAGCAGCTCTGTGGAGATGGGCCTGGAGGTCCTGGTGGACAACAAGCTGTCCATGAATCAGCAGTGTGCCCTTGTGGAAAAAAGGCCAAAGGTATCCTGGGGTGCATTGGGAAGAGCATTGCTGCCAGCAGGTTGAGGGAGGTGATCCTGCCCCTCTGCTCAGCCCTGGTGAGGTCACATTTGGGGTGCTGTGTCCAGTTCTGGGCTCCTCAGTACAAGAGAGACATGGAGCTCCTGGAGCAGGTCCAGCAGAGGGCTAAGAAGATGATAAAGGGATTGAGAGACTGAAGCATCTTTGCTACAAGGGAAGGCTGAGAGAGCTGAGCCTGTTCAGTCTTGAGAAGAAACAAGTGAGAAGGGATCTCTTCAATGTCTGTAAGTGTCTCAAGGGAGGGTGTCAAGAGGATGGATGCAGGCTCTTCTTGGTGGTGCCAAACAATAGGACAAGAGGTAATGGGCACAACCTGGAGCGCAGGAAGTTCCATCTCAACATGAGGAAGAACTCCGTCACTGTGCAGGTGACTGAGCACTGGAACAGGCTGCCCAGAGAGGCTGTGGAGTCTCCTTCCTTGGAGAAAAGCCATCTGGGCACAGTCCTGAGTAATGGGTTCTACGGACCCTGCTTGACCAGGGAGGCTGGTCTAGGTGACCTCCAGTGGTCCCTTCCCACCTCAATCACTGTGTGATTCTGTAAGATCTGAATCGGGTACTGTTAATGTAAGCCACTAGACATCGAAAAACCAGAAATCTTCCAAAACCAGTGATATTTCAGGTTAGAGCTACAGATGAAACACTGCTGCACCCAGGTCCATTATGCATCCAGTGCAGCTTTGGTTCTTCCTGGGACTACTGAAGAAACTAGCACTCTGACATGAGAGGTACCCACCCCTCCTGATGCACCCACACCTATTATTCCAAAGTAGATGGCTCCTTAGGACAAACAGAGTAACTTTAGACTTGATGAAGTCTGAGTTTAGTCACAAAAAAGGATTGCAAGGAACACTTGCTGGCTTAATGACCTGGAATTTCTGCCAGAGGACTCATTCGGTTTGAGAGTTTAGCCACAGAAGAGCAGTAAAGCTCATAATGCCAGCACTATCAATCCTCACAACCCTGAGACTGTGACAACTCTGGCACTAACCTAGTGCAATTTAGCCCTGTGAAGTGGAGAAGCACCAGCTCTAAACAAAGCTGGGCTGCTAACCAGTGTGAGAGAATAAAAGTAATCCAAGAAGTTTTTCCACAGTTTCCACAGCCAGGGTGCCGTGCCAGCAACCAAAGGACCAAACATGGACAACGTGAAAACAGACTTGGTACATGCTGTAAGATTTTTCTGTTTCAGTTGAGTCAGACTCAAAACATCTCACAAGTACCTTGCTCAAAATACAGTTTTTAGAAATCAATTAGAAAATCCACTGTCATAAAAGGGCTCAGACCTCAATGAGCATAATGAGCAGCACATCTACAAGAACCAAGCTCCTGTCCTGTTTCTGTGGGGAAGGTGTAAGAAGACACAGGGAGAGCATGAAGTCAGGCACAGAGCCTACTGTCACCTGGGCAGTGCACTTTGGACTACACAGTTCACAGCACATTTACAACAGCAAAGATAAACTCCCTCAAGAGCTGCCCTTGCAAGACCACCTGGGTGTGTTACAACTTCTGTTTCAGTTCTTCATGGGACAGATCACATTGAGAGATAAAACTCAAACTCTTGCTGCAGTTCTCTTCATGGTGTAATGTGCCCTTGGGAACTGTACATTCGCCACAGGTAGATAAGGTTGGTGGCACTTAAAGGGAACAGCCACTCTGGTAAACACCTGGACACTTAGTGTCTGCTGCCTTACGGGTAACAACTCAGCTTTCCTTCTCACTTGGCACCAGAATTTTAGTTTTCCATATAAGCACCATACACCACTTTCGTTGTAAATTTCAAAGAAAGCTTGAATGAGTAATCTGAAAATCACAAGCCAAATGAACGCCCTGCCTTTACTCCCATAGATAGCCCAAGACCATCACGCTGCATGCGTGGACCCCAGACAGGCATCTGAGTTCCTGTGCACCCCCTAAATGGAGCTCTTTCAGATGCGATCAGGGCTTCGGCAGGGCATAGCAAGGGGCTTTCTCAAAGCAAAAAGGTCTTTCCAAACTCTGCTTAGCCACCTGGCAGCTGAGGGACTGGATCCTCCATACTTTTGTAAAGAAAAGAATGTTGCACACACTCCTCCCTTGCTATACTGCAAAAGTCTGCGCAGTTATGCTCCTTTAATAAAACATCAGATGTTCAAATGTATATATGTAATGTCATAGAGCACAATAAAAACAATTTCAATCTACTTGTCACAATTACAAACAGCCAGCATCTCTGGGGCTCTCAGCAACTGGTACTGCACTGCCTGCGGGCAGCTCTGCCTGGTAAATTACTTCTTAGGCTGGGGTAATACTGTATTTAAACAAAGAAAACAAGACTCTTACAGGTTTATGCCACACAGCAGTGTCAAATCTTGATCTCTATACAATTCAGAACCTGCACCCTTGGCTGGATCAGTAGTAACAGTGAAGGAAGTAACTCTCTAAAGAAGCTTTCTGCATCAGAAGTCAAACCTGAGCTAATGAGAAGGAGGAGTAAGATTCCAGGCTCCAGGCAAATTAGATCCATGTGGAAGAAGAAGAGCCATTAAACAGGTACAAGAGAATAGCTTAATGGGGCACAGTGGGGCAATGCTTATAAAGGATGAGAGGGCAGATTTAGTAGGTGTGGGGGATCATGGATGATCTACAGTAAGGCAGCGCTGCTCAGTGGAAAGGTGAATGCCCCATGTATGGATCAAAGTCAACAGGCAAAGCTGGTGGTAGGAAAAATTTTTATCAGGCAGCAAGACACCTCTTTCATGGCAAGGAACCACAAGGAGAACATGTGAGGTACTACCACCTCCTGGCTTTGTGACAGTCTTTATTGGTGAGAAAAAAGAAGACAAGAATCTAATATTAAAAAAATTAGGGGGGTAAGCAGCAGGAATCAATCTTGCTACAAAACTTGGCTTTCTCCCAAGACAGGCTAATTCCTAAGACGACAGACCTGATTAGAAGCTGGAAAGACAAGAAGATAGAGTAAGTCACCATAGCAATTAAAAAAAACTAGAAACAAAATAAGTAAAACAAAACCAACTTGTGCAAGGACTTGGATAAGCAGTCTCCAGAAGAGTCCGGAGACATTATTTCTACATGACATGCTCTTTGAACTGTTCCCAAGCACACACTGAGACCCCAGATTTAGATTCTGAATTTTAAGTTTCCTGCTTTTCCAGCCAGGATGCCACACCCTCTCTCCTCAGTTTCACCAAAATCAAATCACAAAACTTTTGTTTCAACAGTTTGACCTAGAAGCCCCAGCACCCCAACCCTGAAATTAATTCTGTTATTCCTAAAACCTAAAAAAATCAGTTGGTGCTTTATTTATGTCCCCTGACCTTTGAAACAGCAGAAGAACAGTTAAGATCGTATCTTTATCTTTCAGCAGCCATAAAAAGAAGGAATAGTACAGTATGTGTCTGTATACAGCTATATAATAGCCATATAAAGAACCTTTAAGGTTTATGTTTATTATCAGCTTATACAACTATTTACAAAGTGCATATACTGTAAAGATATAGTCAGCTTTAAAGGCTATTTCTCTCTCTTTCTGGAAATCTACAGATAGAGATAGATAAACACAGCTTTTAACCTGCAGAGAAATTATTTCAGTGACAAAGAAGCTGAAAAGCCAGCTATTCCATTTGGCTGTTATTCAAAAATAAAAGGATCTGTCAGAACAAACTTCTCATGATCATGTATTACACACTAATACATCAAAAACACGAAGAAAATGACATTATTTTAAGGACACTTAATGGGGTGTTCTTCCAGGGCATATGATGCAATTCGGGCTACCTCAACTTAGAGGTAGAGAGCAAGGTTAGCAGACCTGAGAAGTTTGTGTAAGATGCTGC
This sequence comes from Prinia subflava, assembly GCF_021018805.1. NCBI lineage: Eukaryota > Metazoa > Chordata > Aves > Passeriformes > Cisticolidae > Prinia > Prinia subflava. The sequence continues at coordinate 82,933,230 of NC_086247.1, forward strand.
TTCGAGTTCTGCATTCACTGCAAGATTATTATCCCATTATTATATCAAAACAATGAAAAACACTCTCTGAAAGACAAGCTTACATTGATTTTGGTATGACCATTGAGAAAAGGGGCTTTAAAACTTTCTAAGAAGCCATAAATATTTATGGCGATTGATAATTTACTGAGAGGAGGGAATCAGTGGTGCATTGATAATTTGCTGAATGTGGTAATACAGCACTGTATGTTGGATCTGTTGTTGGCCAGCATTTCATTAACAAACTGGAAGAGTGGAAGAGGTAGAAATCTGTTTCCATTCAAAGACAACACTTATGTGACATGGTGAATTCCACTGGGAGAATAAAGACATGTTGTTAAGGCAAATGTGAGGCATGGTAAAATGTCATGCCATATGGTTAAGGCATAGTTGAATAGGATGTAAAAGCCAGGAGCTAGGGATGAAATTTTTAAAAATAGAAAATGTCAGTTCAGTAATCAAACCTTACTTCCAAAGAAGGAGATCCACTAAGAAAGAAAACATCAAGGTGAAAAAGCCGTGAAGGTCTTTTTATTGCAAGGGATTTAAAGCCAACTCATCTACATGAAACTTGGCTACTGGAAAACCCAAATATTGCCTAATGAGTCTCCTACTCAACTTGCATGTTCTTAGTAAGAGAGAACGTACACATTTTTTTGAACTGTAAGAACTAGAAAATCCATGGAAAGCCCATCACCACAAAACAGGATGAGTAAGGAAACACACATCAAAGATTTACAAATGTGGCACATACACCACTGGACTCTGAGATGCTTTAGAGGAATTAATCTCCATGAGTCAATTAAGCTGCTGTTTTTGCACCTCTGATTTCACTGATGTGGTAACCAGTAACATAACACAAATCCAGATATTTTTGCTGACTTCCTATCAGTCCGACAAGAAAAAAAGAAAAATGTAAGAGCAGCTGTCCCTAAGACTGCTCCTGTTCTCAGGGAAGTTTTGGCAACATGGAAAATGTCAACTGAGACAGGATATTTTCAGACCTTGCTGTCAAAGCAGCAACAGACAGCACTGCAATGAGAACACCACAGAGCTGTCACTGCACTTGCAACAGGAGGACAGGAAAGAGCTATGTCAGTATCTCACTCCCACTGGTTTTGGGATTCACCCAAAACCCCTTGAAGCTCATCTTCCCTCTCAGGAAAAAACAAAAAAAATCTGCTATTGCCTGATAATTTTGCCAAGCCTGAGGATCACACATTAGAAATCCACTCAGAAGAGAAAGTTCTGGTGCCAAAATAATACTCATGCTTGATAAAAGTAGGACCACTTAGCTCTGCACCTATGGCTTCACTTCCTTTCTTATGCAACCTAATTATTTTTCTTATGTGCAATTACACACCTACATATAAAACATATATAAAGAGACTACAATAAAATAACATAGGTGGCAGAGTCAAGAACTCAAAAGTGAAGTCATGACAGAGGCTGCCTGAACATTATGCACTTCCATGTTAAAAATTATTCAGAAATTGCTTTTTCAAAAGGCCTTTTTCAGTGCTTTCTTCAGTGATCAAAACACACACACACACACAGAGGCAGAATTACAGTGGTGCATAATGAGCTCTCCTAAACTCTTCAGAATAAGGCAACCTTCCACCTGAAATAGATCCAGCAATGTGTTATTGTTGTAAGGCTCTAGCTGTGGAGGCCATGTATCAGAGAGGAAGTTTTTTGGGTACTTGTAACAATTTATACTTTTGCTGCTAACTCCCAATTAAACTTCTTGCCCAACAGAACAGAAATTTTTGGAAGGCTTTAATATCCTTATTAATCTGTAGAGAAATTCAAACCAAAGGATGAAGCCCTCTGACTTACCATAAACTGACCATAGCAAGAAGTGTGATGCTAAAGGGACATTTTCACTCTTTGATTTAAGTGTACCTCTGCCCACTTGGAACCTTCAAAAGGTAACAATAAGCAGGAATTGTGCAGACTGAACAGAATATTAACAATGGGTCACTATTCAGCTTCTGTTTAAATAACAGTGTCAAGTGACCAGATTGGCTGGATTAGTAACAGCGCATTCCCTACTAAGCTTATTACTGCATTTTATCTATTTCCACAATCGGGGAAGGGAAATCTGAAATGTGTATTCCTTGTATTTGAGGATAATATGACTTTTAATGCAAAACAAAATCTCTCATTTTAGCTGTGATTGCTATGTTTAAATGATAAACTCTTCCCCAGCTAGGGGAAGGATAAATGGATGGGCCTTGGTAGTCACCAGAATATTTACACAAGGTTCACTAGTTCACAGTGAACTGTATATGGAGGCTTAACTAGATACAAGATGATTAACAACTTCAATAAATGGTTATTTTAACAGTGATTACAACTAACTAAGATGCAAAACATTTAATTAAAATACTTTTTGTGTAATTATTTTTCAAACAAATCCTATTAACTGTATTTCTTGCCACGCAGGATTTATTACTTACTATGTGTTGCACTGGCACAGATATTAAGACACAAGTTTTAGCTTGGGATATGTATACATATGTGTGCACATGTGATTAAAGTATGTGGAACACCCCTGAAGCATTTGATTAAGCAGAGTAATTGGAAAAAATGACAAGAGTTGAGTAGATAAACAATGGTATGAACCCATGAAGCTTTAAAAATGCAATGGAAGCAAAACAGGTACTGTACCTTGTGCCAATATCCAGCCAGCTTCCATAATCTTTAACCAAAAAGAAAAAATGCTAGGAAATAAAACAACTTTGATTAGTACATCAACACTGCACAATTTGAAACAGAAAATGAAACCCCAATTTTTTCAGGCTGTTTACTCTAAATTTCTAATTCTTCACATGGAATAAGCACAAGAACCTCCCAGGAATGATCATTTAGACCACTGTAAAGAATAGTCTAGGAACCAGAAATAGATTTAACATGGTATCAAACAAAACCATCAAGAGATAGACAGAATTTAGTCCAGCTTGGCTTGCAAAAAACCAGAGAAATACCAGAACTTTTTCAATAAGAAAAGACAAGCCACCTTATTGTTTGAAATAACAACATGTCAAATAATGCATAGTGCCTAAAAGTTTTCATGGAATTTCATGAAAGTTCTGGCAGCTCTCCACCTGTAAAGTAGGAATAATGCTGGGAGAAGAGAGTACTTCTCTATTAGTAAATTCCCTTAATTCAATCCCATTGATCCAAGATTACAAATATGTCCTCTTTTTGTCCTGTTACTTTCTCTTTTCTTGAGAGAGTTTCTACATATCTCCTACCAACCTCACTGGTATCTTTTTTTTTCCTACACCAAACACATATCTACTAATTGTTTCAAAATACTTAAACCAAAATAGGAGAATACATGATATAATATATATGATGATGATACTGGGGCTTGCTACACACCAGTAAATACCCGTAGTCTTCATCTGGTTTAATTATACTGATTTTATTAGTGAAATGCTATGAATGTGGTTTATTGGTATACTATTTCTTTTCCTGTGGAAGTTATCCAAAAGCAGATTAGTCACACAGACTTATTTGAAACTTGACACAACCATACCTTCTCCTTTTCTCACTCTATAGACAAATTAGCAATTATTTGGTTTTTACAAATATTTACAGTTCACATTGTACTAGGAAATAAGATCAGGAATGCTTACTGCAAGGGGTAAAACAAAACCAGCATGTATAAAGTGACACCACCAGCCCTACCTGCCAATTGAAAAGGTTTCTATTTACCAGTGGCACTGCTTCCTGATTTGAAGACAGCTGGAGCAGGCAATGAAAACATAGTTTTAATCTGCAAAAACTGTGTTGGGGGATTTTTCAGCTTTGGGTTGTTTGGGCTAGCTTGGTTTGTGGATGCAGGCTTTCTGAAGGTAGCATTTCCTGACAGCTTATTACAAAGGGCACAAAGTGTCTTTTTGGATGTTGCTGGTCTGGATTCTGACTAGTCTTACAGAGCTGGTGGGTAAAGCATTTCTCCTTTTCCTCTCCTTTTCAAGAGAAGCTGGGGTGGGTAAAAGGTTCAGAATTCCTGAACAGTCAACTAAACCCTGCACACAGCTAAAACTAATATTCTTGTTTAAATTTTTCCAAGGAATTTGATCATAAAGCACATGAGGAATTCCAAATGTTAACTCATTACTTCATTTTTGTCTCTTATTATTATGAGAACATTGCTTCTTCAGAAGCATTAATTACATGAAGCTCAAAAGGCAGTGATTGGAAGAGTTTTATCTCTAAGTTATGCTAGGATTTCAATCCAATTCTCTGCCCTAGTTAGAAAAACTTTGAAGTCTGAAACAAATTCAGATCTCTCTTGATGGAATTAGGAGAACTCTGCTTCTTGATCTTGTTTGAAGAGAATGTGCAACAACAACTTACCAAAGCCATAATGTCTGAAATCACAAGAACAATGAGGAAAAGGCTGCAAAGAAAAAAACCCAGCAAAATCAGACCACTGACCTTTCTTTAGGGCCACAGCTACTAAAAGAGCTTATTAAAACCCAGAGAAAGAAATTAAAGTAAGTTAAGATTTCTTGCATTTGCCTTTCAAACAGTCAGGAACATTTCAATCTACCAGAAAACAGTTAAAATACATGACTAGGACATCTGGCATTTATAATTTCACATTAATAGAGCTTCAATTTTGCAATGAAGAAACCTAACATGAGCCATTTTTTAGAGAACAAAAGAATCTTACAAACAGCACCTGCCCATTCCCGATGGAGAGAGCTGGTTAGACCAAATCAAGCTGATTTAGGAGCTTCATGATGGACTCAAGAGTGAGCAAAGCTCTTTGGCAGACACCTGAGCTGATCAGTCCCACCTTGCTGACAACCACTCTGCTGGGTCAGAGGCTGCAAAAGGAGGTGCTTGCCCCCATCCAAATCTCTGCATGCCCATAACCTGCTCTGGGAACACTTAGCATTTTGGTGGCACACTCCTAAACCGTGGGCCTCTTTACAGGTACCAGTTTCCTTCTGGAAATGAGGCTTAGGCTAGCAAAAGGCACCAGAAGGGAGGAGGCAGAGCTATTTTTCCCCCCCATTAACCTAATCTTCTTTTCTTTAAACTATGTAAATCCTAAATTACATGAAAGCAATTGCTATAACTGGTTAAAACAGGTTTCTAAGTTAATGACACTGAAGTAATGTTGCAAACAGCTGACCCATTAACAAAAGTCTTTAACTAGAATACAGCTAATTTATCAGTACTACCATCGTAAAACTACAAATGTTTTCTTTTGGAAAAATGTCCTGCTGCAGCATTGCATGAACATGTACTGGGTGGATATTCATACTAATGCCTCCAAATGAGGAACTTTCTGATATTGCCTACATCAGTTGTGCCTCATTAGTAAATCAGGATGCAACAAACCAACTGTATCTCAAGACACAGGGAAAGGCTTCTCTCTGCTAACCCGTGGCTCAGATAGAAAGGATGTTGCAATCATAGTGCTTAGGAGGCACCCAGCTACGGGGCTGTTTTTACACAGGCAAGCTCCAAGAACATACTGGGACAGAACATTCCCCAATGACAAAAAAAAAAAAAAAGTCTTTAATCTGTAAACAGGGAGTTTAGGAGCAATTTGTCCAAATCATAAAATCCACTTTTTGCCCTTCTGAACTGCAGGAAGCCTTTCACAACAGAAGGACAAGACTCATTTCCGGGCATGTTTATACACTGCAAAGACAAGATTGCTCCTAGTGATGGCTTCATTTATCTAGCAGGGGCAGAAAAAGCAGTAAGAAGTGCAGCACAGACTTCAGGATGTGCTGACAATCAGAGCACAACCTCTCCAGGGATCCCGGGCGCACCTTGCGGTTTCTGCCTTGTTCCCAGGTGGATGCTGTGGCAGTATCACTGCATTTGTTACCTGAGCACAGCAAAATGAAGCTGGCACAAACACCAGACAGAGTTACAGCCACAGCCTCATGAAGAGGCACAGAAATACTTGTGTGCCCTGGTTTATGAAGGCAGTATAATTTCCCCTCTCACACACTCAGATGCACATTCCATAAAAGTTTGCAATATCACCAGTGCTGCCAAGGCAAGCATTCACAAACTGGGAAATGCTGACCTCCGTGATGCTTGAGCCCTAGGAATGGAAACCACTAGCTGGTCATCTGAGTAACCCCAGGTCCTCAACGCAGCCCTGCTCTTGCAGAAGCCTTTGGGATAGGATGAACACCCTTCCTTGGGGGTCCAAGGAGGACACCAGCACAGTGTGCACACAGCTAAGGCAGAGTGGGTAAAATGGTGGGGAGCATCGTGCTGCCACTCCAACAGGGAGTCAGGTCTTGGGCTGCCCCATCTCTCTTTGGTAGTGGCTGGTGGTGTACAAGGAGACAACAGGCAGGGTCAGTCAAGATGAAAGCAAACAGAAAAGCAGAGGGCATCACAACAAGTGAGGGCAGCTTCCTCATGCTCAGCTGAGCAATGCGCAGGAGAAAGTCCCTGAAGTCCTCCTGCCATACACAGGCAGGACTTTTGGTCAACCCCACACAACCCCCCAGTGACAAAATCCCATGGCTGACAGGGACCCCCTCCATCCCAGCAGCACCTATAATATATAATCAGCAGAGGATTCAGTCATGTGCACTGGGTCTGCTGAATGGGGAGAGAAGGGCTAACAAAATAAAAGTCTTGAGACAGGGAAAACATGAGGATATTTCAAGTCTGGAGACAGCACTCGGTGAGGCTGGGCACCCATATTTTCATCTCTGGAAAGTCCTTAGAGATAGGGAAAGGACTGGCAGCCATCTGCTCCTACTGCAAAAAAATATGTAATACTGAACACATCTGGGAAGCACTGAACTGCAATGCAAGGACATCCAGTGCCTTTTTTTTAATGCTATTTGTGGTGAGGTCAGTGCTACAAAGTTATAAATTGGTTAGATTACAAATGGGCTATTTAAAAAAATACTATGCTATAGGCAGAGATGAAGTATAAAGTAAAAACCAGCCTTTAAATTCTGCTCATTTTTAACATTATGGGGGAAAAGGGGTCCTTCTTTGTATTGCCAACGAGCAATATTAAATATCTGATTGTTTCAGACAAGGCCAACACTTCAATTTATACTCATTTATCACTAAGGAAAAAAACCCTGAGCTTGCAGAAATCACTGAACAAAACCTCAAGCCCTAATAACAAATAAAAGCAACAACGAGATCTAACAGGATTTTTTAAATTTACATTGAGATTTGAAAATTCTGAATTCTTGCAAAATAGATTTGAAACCCTTACTAATGCAGGAATACAGCATGTAACATACCTCTTAGAAGACAGCTGTGTTGTGACTTGAACAGCTTCGAAAGCACATGATACCAGAACAAATGGGATTGCAACCTGTTCAAAACACAAGCTACATTTTGGCTTATAGTCATATTTACAAAAAGAACCTGGGCGGGCTGTGGAAACATTTTCCTGTTTTTGAAATGATCACAGAATGCGTATATTACAAAATAAAATACTGGCTAGACAGGGTAGAAAATGTTTTTGCAAGAAACATTTTCAGTTAGTTAATACAAACCCCCTTCCATGGTCACAGCTAAACTGCAGCGAAATAAGCCACGAGATAATATGGAAAATCATAATTAAAACATATCCTCACTTCATTTGTCCATTTTAGCACTAGTGATAAATACTTCAACAAGGCTAGAAGACAGAATTGTTCAGACCCAGCATCTCACATGACAGGCTGCAGAGTTTCAAGTGTAAAAACATAATTTCATCACAACCACAAAAAAAGTCTGAATACAGAAGGCATTCAATAAGGCAGGGTCACGCTGCCCCTCCAGAGCCAAGCCAAGCAAACATAAATGGTTCAGTAAATGAGGAACAAAACAAACTAGAAAACACGAATGCTGTCTTTTCCTCTTTCCATAGTTGATTTGCAGTCCTTATGTGAGCAGTGTATAAAACCTGACTGCTCACATCCAGAATGCTTGCACTATTGATCTGTGTCCTGTGAGACAACATGCAGTGTACCTATAACTTCAGTCTCCTTTCCCTGGGACAAAAGCAGCAGAAAAGGAGAGATAGGAAATACTGCTTATTTTAGTAACAACCCACAAATTCAGTGTTCTTCTTCACCCCTCTGGCAGATCCTGTACTCAAATACTAGAAAAGAGCTACCACATCTTGCTTGCAAACCAGAAGTGCGATCCAATCTCTGACAGACTACTAAAAAATATAGAAAATAACAGCCATTGTAAATGACAAACTAATCAGTAGAACATTCAATGCCTCTATTCAATGTAATATAGATAGAGCTAATTATATACATCCTCAATGTTTCTGTTGATATTATACTACAGAAAAACTTATACCTTTAAAAATTATTGAAGTATTTTCAACATTTGAAATTTCCATTTTAATGCAATAAACTGACCTAACGCTGTTAAATTACACTTCCATGCACTTCAGCTGCTCTTTTGGGAAAGAAAATGATCTCTCTAGAAACACTACAAAGGCTGAAAGCTTCACACATGGTTAAGAAGCTTAATGAAGCTCAAATATATAGCTATTTTTTTGTGAACAGCAAAGTAACAACCGTGTATGTGATACGTTATTTATTCCACAGTTCTTTGAGAAAATTTCACCAAGCTAAGATTACTAACCTTCAGTAAAAGCAAGCCTCCCATCATGAAGGGACTGAACACAGTCAAGAAACAATAGACAGAAGCAGGATCAAAACTAGAGAAACACGAAAAAGACATGACATCTCTTAGAAATGGTGTTTTCCATTTAAAAAACCCCCCAGCCTTTAACTACCCTGTAACACATGGGGTTGTATATACATTTTTAAACAAGGCTTCCAATTTTATCTTCTCTTGATGAAATATTAAATCAGCAGGGGCTGCCAACCTCACCTTTCTTTCTCTACAATTTTTGTCTGATCATGTTTTTCAAGGTGTCGTGCTGTTGGTGGGCAACCAAGCTCTCTCTGCTCATCCTGTTGATAACATCTAATGGAACTGGAACAACCTCAGGCTCTTGGGGAAGATGTTACAGAAAGCAGAAGCAAAATAAATTGTTATGCTTCCACTGATTACTGCTTTGATTCTGCTGCCCTGATTTTTCTAACTACATTTATATTTAGTATGTCAACTGCAGGAAGAATCCTTTGTACTCTGTGTGCCAAATAAATTAATAAAATTTACCTGTTAATAGAAGCTATGTTTCCAGTGCCAAAAAAGGCTGTCACTATGAAGAAAACCTACATATGTTTAAGGAAAATACACCACAGAAATGGCTGCAATAAAATAAAACCAGCATTTATCCTCCTTCATTCCAATTTACTTTCAAAATCGATCATGAAACCAACAAGAAGCTGACCCACTGTTACAGGTTTACAGTGCATTAAGAAATCGAAAGTATTTTTTAGCTCTAGCCTAGATTTTACACACAACTGTATCAATTTTAAAACACACATACTGCCTAGGTAAGGTTTTAGAGCCTGTCTTGAGGCCTCTGTAAGAAAGCTGCAGCTGGTTTTTGGGATGCCTTGGGAAGGCTGACCTAAAAAGAGACTGGACAGAGCTAAGAGAATAAAGTAGGTATTTACTGAAAGGCCTTTAAGGGTACACCTTGGGCAGGACATGGCCTGACCCGGGCTACACCCAAGGTGGACCTTAGAATGGTTACAAAATAGACAACTGGTTACAAGGTCTTACACTTTTATAAATTTTGGTCTATTTGCATATTGGGATTTAATTGTCCAATTACAGCTTCAGATTGTGAGGACTCATCCTTCTTGTTTCCTCTCTTCAGTCCACTGTTGTTCATGCTTTTGGGCCTGAAAGTTGTCCTTAGTCTTCAGCAGGAAAGGATTTTTGTCTACCTACTTCTGTGAAGAGAGTTGACTAACACTTAATGTGAAGTTCAGAGCTACACCCCGAGGCAGAAGAGGATCTGAAAACATGAAAGCTAAAACTTAAGGCATCAATCCCTGGACCAGAAACCCAGCTATGCACTTCAAACCCATGCTTTTGCAGAAATGACACATGCACGTGTTCCGCACACCAAAAGAGATGGCTTCATTGAGGAACTGACCATGGAAGAGGTAGCTGGCTCTTAAAAAAGGCTAGAGGTCCCTATGCTATCCTCTGGAGTTGTTGTCCAAAGAAATATGCTGAGTCCACCCATGGCAGTATGGGACTCCCATTTTCTTCCTCACTCGAGGGAGGATCACTCCAGCAGTATCTGTACAGCTACAAGTTTTTTGATAAACCCGACCTTTTTCATCTAGATACAACACTTGCTGCAACATGAGCCCATGAAAGGGATTTTTCTTGCTCCTGAACTCAATGGAGCCTATTCTAGCTCACATGGCTTCAGCTGAAGAATAGTTTTTATCCTATTTTGCATAATAAGAGGGTCATAAGCCAATGAGGATGGGCTGCTGTTGCCAGAGCTCCCTCTGGTCCTTTTACTGCTGTTACAGCTCCTGCACTGGATCATTTAAGTCTCTCCATAAACAATTTGTAACCAACTGTTGAGTGGGATCATTGGAATTCTGCATGCAATATTTTGGAAGGATTAGGTCAGCATAAGTGAAGAAATCATGCTTCCCAAGAGTATCACATAATTTTGAGTTCAGTAACACAGCAGTGTAACAGCCTAGTGCAGTTCTGAGATTTATAAGAACAGGTCTGCAATAAAACGAACAAGAAAATACCAGTAACACACACATCTAATCCAAATGCTAAGCATGAGCAATCTGAATCTTTTCCTCAAAGACCAGGCTCTGAGACTTCTCAGCAGATGCCAGCTACTGGGCCTGACACAGGAGCCTTGGGACAACCTTAAGACACACAGTTCACAGGGTGGTAGTTGCAGTATGACTGCTCTAGCAGAAAAGGTTTCTCCTCTAATATCATTGTCTCTAAACATTAAACAGCACCTAAATTAAAAAAAAAAAGTCACAGTATGTTTTGAGCAGGTAAAGGAGATTTGCAAATTGGTTATTTCTTCAGGTGCTGAGCAAAACACATTCAAGTGTTTTAGAATGAAGTAGTGCTCACTTGTGGGGCAGTGTGAGGAGCAGAAAAGGCCTTGACTCTGTGCAAGCACTGTATTATCAACACTGTTGTCATCACAAATGCAAAACATAGCCTTACACTAGTTACTGTGAAGAAAATTAACTCCAGCTAAAACCAGCACAGCTACATTCCAGTGTTAAGGAAGTACTATGCTGGAGCTTTAAAAATACAGTTGGATGAGTTGATTTGTTTTTACTAGTATTTAGCAACTGACAGACAGCAGTAGCTTTACTAAAGTTAGCATATGTTTTGCTAAAATAGCAAATGAAATGGATGCGTTTGTTGCAAGGTATGTCAGCTCTTTTTAGGTACAATAAAGCAAAGACAAACATTAAACACCTAGCAAATTGTTTTGCCTTCTTTCTTAGCATTAATCTGCCTTCTTAAATTGGTATCTGTTACACTTTCTCTGCTGTAGGTTCCCAATGTCCAGCAATACAGTTCCAAATTCCAAAAGTGTGGACTCCAACTGCGACCCACCCTCTCAAATCTGCTTATCTGACGAACTATAAAGCCTGTTTCTGTAGGAACCAGTATTGGTTCCTCCCCAGAGGAACTTCCTCCCCACACAGTAACTCAGCTGCACTAAACCCCTCTATGTCCTAGACTGGTTCATTCTGTCTCCCATTTAGCATTCATCATCCTTGCCGGCAAATAGCTCTCACTTAATTGCAGTCTCACAATGAAAGAGAAAAATGACAATGTTACCAATGTACAGGACTAAAAAAAGAAAAAATCAGCTGCAGTGTCAGTTACAGGAATGCAAACTAACTGCTGTGTTAGTGAACAAACAGCTCTTCCCTCCTAAGACCATATAAATTCTAACAGCAGAAATCACTTGTGATATAAATAATTCTAGGCCAGATTCTGGTAACATGTTTCACTACAAACCTGCAGGAACATTTCTTCTTGTTTCATCTGCCTGCTACCTAACATCTGCTTCCTGACACACTGCCATGCTCTAAAAACAAGAATTACTTTAATATCAACTTAATAACTTTAATATCACCTATTTAAACTGATTTGTGAAGGTGAGCAAGTTCTCTCCAGCCAAAATGTAAATGTAATCAAACAAAACCAAACTGAAAACAGAACCACTCAGAAGAAAATTTACCTCAGCTGCAAAGGTCATAAGTGGGCATGGAGCCAGATTCTAAACCAGTGCATTTTTAAGTACTTGATAAAAATGCATAATGTACGAGACCATTGCCTTTTGAGCAACATGAGTCAAATCATCTTTACCAGCTTCTGTTCTCAGTGAGTACCAGGCTACAAATTTTCACTGTAGGTCCTTTTGAAACAAACCCTTTTTTGCCCTGGAGTGCAGCAGCCAGCCAAAGGATACAAAGAAGAAGGACCTCCGGACATCGTCCAGGTGGAGCTGTCGAAACTGAGTTATATCCACAGCACAGGTGAAGTTGAAAACAGCAAGCTGCAAAGAGAGCAAAAGGAATCAACACCAAATATCAACTAATGGACTTGGACAGAGCCACCGTATTTTTACTGAAATGGATGAGAAAGAAACCTATTTCCCTATCACCAGTTATTACAGTATTATAATAAGGACTGCACTTCCCATGTTTTCATTATACTTCAATGAATTAATGAATCTGCCAGAAAGACTGTACAAGTGAGATGATCAAATGAACAGCGAAGCTTCCGCTGTTATCTACACTAAAAATGAACTTCTATGCCTTAGACTTATAATCATCCTTCTTCATCAGAAATATTCCTCCTACACACATACACTTCCACTGCTCACATGAGCATATGGATAAAGATCCTCAGAAATAAAAGACTGCAATTATCCTCATTTGACTTATTTTGTGAGTGAAAATAGTAAAATACTCTCTATCTCCTTTACTCAGTCCTCAGCACACTATCATTCGACTTGAAGAGAAATTATCTTCATGGAATTTAAGAAGTCAGTGAACTCCTTTACATTGGGAAAAAGAAAAAATCAAATCATCGACATTCAAGACTGATAACATTTTAATTTAAATTAATCTCTCATCATCAGAGAATTGAGCTGAATTCTCTAATACAAGATTTACTTTGCAGCATATATTAAAAGGCATTCTAGGGATGATAGTTTCTAATGTAAAAACAGGAAGCAGGGGTAAGCGTTATTGTTCCTTTCACTTGAAACCAAAAGTTTCAAGTGAATGTTGACGTACAGTGAACGACAACTTAAAACATAATTCTAGCCTATCTATGTTCTTTTTATTTGCATTTGATTAGTAAAGTGTTCACCACTGTTTAACATTACTTTAATAGAATTTTATTTTACAACAAAGAGAACACCAGACTAACAGCAGACAGGCAAGCATCACAGATGCCTTGTAACAAGATGCAAAAGATAGAGTGGGTTCTACAGTGGAAGAGAAAATACATCCCACAGATGCTAAACACCTTCAGTCACAATCATGGCATCACACTAATTGTAATTTTGATATTCAGATTCCATCCCTATGGTTTAAGATGCTACAAAACAATTACACAAATTATCATATGTAAAGGTAGCATAAATAGAAAGTAGTTCCTGGTTTTATTTCTGTTTTTCAAAACTATCTTCCTTGTAAGAGCACCACAAACCCACTGTATGTGCCAGGTTTGCTCTGATGACTGTCTTGGCTCACGTTTCCCTAATTATTAGGAGCTGCAAAAGGAAGAAAAGATGTGTACCAACACTTCCTTTCAAGTGACTCTGGCCACTCCCGTGCATGTGTAGCCAGGGAGGCTCATCTGGGAGAAGCCAGGGAGAGCTGTGGTGCAAACCCACCTGGCTCCAAGGACCCAAACCCCTCTAACTGGCACTTTGGATCTGACCAAAACAGTGGCACAGCCCCAGTTTGTTCAAACACCTAACCTAAGAGCTAAGCTGCAGTGTGAGCAGCATGGCCTTTGCAAATTGTCGACAATATGCTACATTTTAAGGTGGAAGAAGTTGCATTGATTACAAAATTCCCTTTTCTCCTCCAGGCAAATCTGAAAAAGTGCTAGTTCCAAGTTGGTCTCCAGTTCCTTATCAGTCTAAACAGAAATCACTCTCCATCCTTGAACAAAGAGAGGACAAAGTCAAATTAAAATTTCTAATATTTCCTACAGGTCTTTTCAGAAATCAAATAATTTCTTTTCAGTCTCTCACTTGTGAGTCTGTGATTAGACCAAAAAAAGGACAGTGACATTGTACTTACTCTGAAGAGTTACTGTACCTGATGCTGAATTATCACTACACGTGACAGAGACAGCTCTGTGGCCTACAGACCAAACCACTGTGTCCTGCTAAGGCAGACTGTCTTCCTGCATTCCTAGAAATGGCTCTGATGTGCAATATCATCAATAACATGAATTACAAATCTCACTTACAAGGTCATATTCCTAGTTCATGACTACAAATACTAGCTTCCCAAAGTGAAAAGAAATGCTAAGTGTTGCTCTCTAAAAACCATTCAGAATATTTATTAGATCCTCAAAAAAAAAAAAAAAAAGCTGTTAATTAAATTGATATTTCTATCAAGAGCTGTTACCTTTGGCTTGAGTGAAAGACCATAGTGCTGCAGTGCTTCTTGTTCCATATTTATCCACAGAAACATCAAACCAAACAGTGCCAGTGGAAAGAGAGCTTCATATCTGAAAAGTAATGTAATAATCACAGTAAGGGCAGTCACTCACAACTAATTAACGTCAAATGCTGAAATGTTTCTTTTCTTTTTTCTTCACACAAAGGATATATCAAGACATAGTGGCATTCTCTTCCTTTCCCCATTTCCAAATACCCATAGCTGATTGAATTTTAAAGCCATAAAGCAGTTAAATGGCAAAAGCAGGAGAAACAGAGCTTTGTCATAGCTTGCATTTTTTAGTTCAATGGCTGCCACAATGCTGGATGAGTGCTCTTTTTAATTTGAACAAAACTGGAATAAAGTTAAAAGAAACAGAAAAAACTCCATATTTGACATTAATTTTCTGCAAAATGGAGTATTTTTCAGTGAGAGTGACTTGGAAGTGAGGGGTTACAATTCAACTTAAACAGCAGCTAGAGATTGCATCTCTTTAGGATCTGATCACACAAACTCATTATGGTGATCTCAGCTTGGTTCTAAGGAAAGAGACATCTGTATAATAAAAGGAGCATTAAACTTCACTTCAGTGAAATGTTCCTTTCTTCACTGTATTCCAGCCCTTCACAACAGCAGCATCAAGTCACACTAACCATGGCCGCTAAGCTGTTCTAGCTACAACCCCAATCTCTGAGGAGTATTTCTGGCTCCTACAGCGCTCAAATTCCAAAGTATGAGTGTATTTATGTGAGACATTAATACCCCCAGAAAACATAAGGGTGTACAGTGAAATTGGATAACATTTAGTTTCTCCAGTTGCACTTCACAGTACCTCCCAGGCTTTTTTCTTTCAGAATAAAATTGTAATACTGATGAGATTGTGTTTCCCTTTTTATTTTTTCCTTCTTAGACAAACACCTGTTTATCAAAAAAAATAAGGAAATCATTGCAATCAATCTTGATATTGTTTCTGTTGGGCTACAAAGCAGTTTCAAACCAGAACAAAAGATTTTGAATAGACATCTCCACTTTAATTATCAGAACAACAGGCAGCTAAACATGAAGATGAAACAGCTATGCTGTCAGTAACAGAAACACTACAGCCCTTAGAATGGGCCACACTTGCCTACAGATTAAATATCTTGAACAGAGTCGGTGACAAGTGGTTGTACACAACCGTGCTCTTCAGCTGGCTTCGGTATTTCCACTTAACCACCCTTGGAGAGGTGCTGCGATTACCCAGGCAATGCGCTGGGTTATCAGTACATGACAGAAGAGTGCACCAAGGAGAGAAACACTGGACACTTCTGGCACCAGTGCCTTGGATTTTGTTCTCTTTTTTACGAATTACTCCAAATTTTTTTCATCTATTTGGACACTGTAGGAAGACAGCAGAGCTGTCAGCATTTACATGGTCTGGTGCAGGGCCAAAATACAAAGAGGGAGATTGCCAGCCTCAGAGAGAACAACATTGGTGCTTCATCCAGTAGCCAGCACAGGCTAAGAAGGCTGAGTGTAAGAATGTGTGTGCAGTCAGGAGTAACATTAGGATCAAAATCTTAATGGGGAAGTGGGAGGAAGGGGAGGCAGAAGACTGGAAAAAAAAGGGAGACGCTTCAACTAAAATGAGAGTATCCACAGGAGGCAGCTATTGCAAAATGTCTGCTGCAAGATGTTTTATTCCACTTAATTTTCCAGTGTAATTAAATCCAGAGGATAAGTGGGAGGGAAGACAGAAAGAACAGTTCCTATACTCCCCATTAATTATGCTCTTAAGAGCTACCAAGTCTGAGAAAAAAAGAAAGGGTTGGCTGACAGTGTTTTCCTCATTTAAAACATCAGAGGAACTGACTTTTATCCAAAAAGAGGCAAAGTCTAGTTGTTACGGGAAACAACATCCCTTTGAAAAAAAAATTACTTCCACAAAAATCTCTCAGAATACAATTTCCCCTCATTTTAGGACTACCTGTTTCCTGGCACACATCATTTAAGCCATAACTAGACACTGGTGCTGACCAGCTGGGAGAGATGCTATTTCCCTTTGTGAGCAGAACAGCACACATCAAAACAACAAAAGGCATAAACTAAACCAGACTTGCTTATTTTGGTGCAAGATTGTTTGAACACACACCCTTCCAGTCACTGCCTTGTCTAGCTGAAAGGAATGTCAACAAACTGTGTTTATAATACAAGGAAGAACGTGAAGGTTCCCTTGAAATTTTATTTAGTAAACTAAACAAGGAGATACATGTTCGAAGCATGTGTTACACCTTTAACAGAAATGTGCATGAGATGAAGCAGTTTTACATATAGTCCTGGATTTTCATATGTAAAAACAACTCAAACAGAGTAAGAATGAAGTACCCTGTGCTGAGCAGCAGGTAGGTGGACATCAGGGAGAGCAGTATGCTAAACAGTCTCTCAAAGAGAAACGTGGGGCTCAGTAGCAGCAACACTGGGGAAGAAACTGCAATAAGAGAAGATCCATCAGTCACAACATGCAAAACATTTCATCCTCAGTAACAAGATAACTTCCCTCAAATCTTGACGTTTTATGTACAGAAATTCAATACATATCATATATGACCCTCTATTTTCAGAAGTTACTTTTGTTAAAGAAAACCCAATGTTTGGAATGTTTCACATTCATCAAAAGTACTTTCAATTCTGTATTCCCTATCTTTCTAAGTCACAGTCTTTATAATTTCTCATGAACTGATGTTAATAAGTCTTTAAGATGATGCAGAAGCACTACCCTAAAACCCAGTGTCATGGGTTAGCACTGGCCAGATGTTAGTGCACCCATGAATATATGTTTTTTTCTCTAACAACTCCTGTGGGATGTGATCAGGAACAGAGCAGAGCAGGCTTAAATCTTGAAAACAAAAAAACCCACCAAAACTTTATTAATTACATAAGAACAGGGACAGAAATACTCTTAAACACACACAGAGACAGAAATAAAAACTTCTTAGAACATTTCTTCTCCCAGTTTCTACCTCCCCACCCATCACTCTTCAAAGACCAACTCTTGGGTTTTAGATTAAACAATCACCACTCAAAAACAAACTAATCTTCAATTCAGCAAGGGAGAGAGGAGTCTCTCTCGCACCACAGACTGTTCCTCAGAAAACACGGGTCCACCCCTTATGTGTTTCCATGTCACCTATAGCACCGCCCGGAGAAGTCTGCTAAGGTGACACTCTCTTTTTCCTATGTCCAGCGCTCTCACCGCTGTCTCATAGGCCAAAACTGCATACAGGGCTTTTTAAGGATGCTGCATGCCGAGCTCTCCCCTTTTTACCCAGGGGCCGGGGTTCCAGGAGCAGGTCTGCCCTGAGGGCAGAGGGCACCACCTCACCCTCCCCCTCTCTTCTCTGCTCGCTCCAACTCTTCAAGTGCCAGTCACTGTAGCAAAAGCAAGGGCAGCTGCATCCACCCAAAAATGCAGTTTATGTTCAAAAGAGACTTAAGTTCAGTCCATGGCTGACATTATGCAAGAAAAGTCCAGCTCCAAGGCTACTCCTCTCATTCTTCTATCGAGTTCCTTCCAATCATGCTTTATCATCTCGGTCCCAGGCCGCTTCCCTCTCTCCGAAAACCACCAGTCATGAGAATCAATGTCTAAGAAAAGTTTCTTTCTGCCAAGCAAGGGTTAACAGTTTTTTCTCGGCAGGGTGCTGCAGGCTCAGGCACTCCCAGGCTCGGCAAACCCCCACGTGGCTGGGCAACTTCTCCCAGAGTTTGGGGGGGAGGAAGGGGTGAGCACACACAGCAGGCACTTCCACAGTTTTCCACCCCTCCATCCTGGACGGGGCAGCTCAGTTCCAGTCCTGTCCCTTCTCTTCTCCCCCCCCGGGGGCTCCGGCTTACCTGAGCCGACCACGTGCTTCCCCTCCCCCACCCAGCCTCGTGGCTGGGTGGGGAAAGAAGCCTCACATGTCTCTCTGCTGAAACCGAGATCTAAAAAAAGAGGCCGAGCCCCCCAGACTCCTGCTTTTAACTCTTTGTGTCCTCAGAGGCGTGTCCAAACCTCTGAGTGACCAATCCAGGTGTCAGCAGAAAAGCTGATCACTGATTGGACTGCCCACATCCCCCTGGAAAAATTCACCTCCCCCCCAACCAGGACACCCAGTCAAACTGTCTAATACTTCTCTGAAAACCACCTACCATTGCCCTGAGGACCTCCGGCAGCTCAAAGACTGCAGTCAAAGCCACTGCTCCACTGGATTAGAACCACAGAAAGGTTCGGGTTGGAAGGGACCTTAAAGATCACCTAGTTCCAACCCCCCGGCCATGGGGGACCAGATTGCTCAGAGCCCCATCCAACCTGGCCTTCTGTCCTTTGTAATTAGATTAGGAATTCAGCTACTGCAAAAGTGAGTAAAGAGGAAGAAAACCAGGAACAATGGCCAGTGCTTGAAGTAGGGAAAGGGAGAAGGAGAAAGCATTGCTGTGACTTCATCTTTAAACCCTTTTTTTTCAAAACATGAAAATTGCATGTTTATAAAAAAGTATGCTGACAAATAACATCCATGTGATTCTTGATTGCAGTATAGTAACTTCATTACTGAATCATTCAAAGGTTGCATCAACAGTAAGCCAAAATTAATAATCACTCTAAGGAACACGAAACTGTAAGATATGGAAAGTACTTGCTTGTGATGATCATTGTCGTATACATTAGTATTTACAGTAAACACATCAATCAAAGAGAGGTGAGGAGGTTTCTAATTCCTGTGGGTCAGTATGTTTTATTTCCTGGCTTTCAGCCTTGGCCACTGCTACAGTTACAGAATAAGTGACTTCAAGGGGCTCCAAGAAGGCCCAGTTCAAGGGGGAACTCCAAGGACCTCACTGAAAGTCAGAACAGCTGGAAATAAATTCAGCATGGCAAACTGGCCTCTGTGAGTGACACTGAACATATCAGATGTGTATCACTCTGAGTGCAATCACAGATGAGAACAGATGAGTGGCTAGTAGCTGATAATTAGTCTCTCTCTTCCATCTTAGATTGATACATCAGATATTAATCATAAAAAGACCTGTAGGTCTCTGGCTGAACTACACAAACCTCTGTATATGACCCCTGTACACAGTTGTGACACTAAATTCTTCAAAATTTGGCAAGTTGTTGTGATAAATTTCCACAGATGAAAATTTTAAGACGTAATATATATTCATTTCAAAATATCTGCTAACATTAAGATAGTTCTGAATAACATGGGAAGCAGTTGAATTGATGTTACACCTCCTGGTTTTGCCTCTATGTTTGCAGTTAAGTGCACTGTATGAACCATACAGTGCTACAGTTAAAGCCACTGCAGGAATCCAGGCATCACTAATTCATTTGCCTGGTTCCTCAAACACCAGTCTTTCTCAAAAAAAAAAAAAAAAAGGTCAAAGTTAAAATTTTAACAGTTAGGCTTCATATTAATCAGTATAAATAGCTGAGAAGGGAGGCAAAAATTCCCTAGAATACCTCAGAACTATTATTACTATTATCCTGACACAATAACAGATTAATTAACAAATACTGATAACTGTGTGTTTCTAGTTCTATAAGTGCACAGAGATGCAAAATGAGAGTTCAGTAACAGTGCCATTCTTCCACAACTAAGCAAAAAGACTAAGAGGAGTCGCACCACCTGTAATCCCACCAACCTCGGAAAAGCTACAGTAGAGTTTGGTACCTTAATTCTTATGGTATCCCATTTGTGGTCCACACTGGCAACAAGGCAGGTGCCAGTTGTGGTTATGGTAATGACAAGTCATGTCTTTCCAAGAATTGGAAAGTATTGGGGATAATTGGAGTATTGAGGACACATTGGATGCTTCAGAGTTTTACCTGCTTATTTCAGAGTTTAATTATGGAAAGCAATTTCAGCAAGTACATAAAGCCCCTATCTTGTATATCATATTCATATAGAATGATTACTTTCAGTCTGAAAGACTTTGCTAAAATATTCAATACTACTGTGGCAACAAGTAGACATTTTGAGTACCTAGAGTTTACTTCACTGTTAGTTTTATTTTTATCACCACCCACAACAAAGAGAATTTCTAATATACTTTTTCCTCAAGACTCTAAACCTCTTTGACTGCCTGAATCATCTCTTAAATGAAAAATGTTTCTCTTTCATCCTTACACAGGAGAGAAATATAACCTTTACACCCAATTCCTGCTCCAGTAAGCCAAGCAGGACTTGATCGATTTCATTGACTTTACAGCTGCAAGAAATTCATCCACACAGAGACCCCCATTTAGCTTAGCAGGCTACAAAGAGTTAGGGGAGCATGATGGAAAGGAAAATGCTCCAAAGAAAAATACATTACTAAAAAAGCATTGCTCACACACACACTGAACTTAATCTTGAATCCATTTGCTCAAACAGAAGCAGGATTGCTAAAATTCACAAGATCTGCTTAAGTTAAAACAATGTCACGAGTACAAGAACACACAAGACAACCAGCAAGGAGGTAACATGGGCCACAGTTCTTTCATTAAGCTATGTTTAAATACCTGATTTTAACTTGTAGCAAAAAGCTGCTATCAAACTTCATATGGCATATGTTTAGCTCTAAAACAAATCCCACATTTCTGACCACTCAGGGATAAACAATGCTTAACATTTTCTAATAGCGCCATATAGAAATTATTTTATAGCTGAAATACAAAAGGTATTGCCTCACTGCATTCCAGAACTCCAGTAACAATTCCATTTGCTCTGTTTAATCATGCTAAGATTTTTGAGTGGTGAAAAATTCACAGACTTGCAAATTGCTTTATTCTTTAATAATTAGATATCAAACATACACTATCATTATTTCACAGGTATTTTGCAAGGCAGCTCTCAAAATTACTTCCACACCCCAAGGGTCACTGGCATCTGCTGCAGCTTCAAGTTTACACTGAATTAGAGCAACAACTTTTGGTCATTTCCCTGTGCTCAACTGGATTGATGGCAGAACATCTCAGATCACCCACATCCGGCCCCAAGTGAAACAAAAATGGAATTTATTCCATTATATCCCCTAAAAGTGGTCTTCAAAATATTCAGAACACTCAATATAAAAGATAAAGCTATTTGTAATTCAAAGGTATTTGCATTTTAGCACAGATTTACAAAGGAATAATATTTTAGAAGACTAACACATTTCTCAAAAAAACTCACTTAGGAAAGCAAACATACAGAAGCATTACCAGCAGTCAGATAAAGGAAAATAAGATGCTAATGAAAAAGTGACATCATCTCCCACCCAAGCCCAGACTCCACAAACTGACAGCATAAAAGTCTGAGGGGGAAGATTCTCTTACCTAGTGTCATCCAGCTAATAACTTGATTCATTACAGGTAATCCCTGTTTGATCTTAAGACTGTTATGGGTACTGCTCACAACATATGTCGAAAGTGCAACACTGAACATCTAGAAAGAAGAAATTAGGCAATGAAACACAAAATTAATGTATGGATCTCCGCAATCCCATCCTAAATATGTAAATATGCTTTAGAGTTGCATAAACACCTCATCTGAATCACCATAAGAACAGGAAGTTAAAGACAGTGTCAAAATTCATAGCTTTTTATAACTTACAATTATCGGCTTTTTAAAACTTGTGTCTAGACTACTTTTTATTAGCATTCTTACTATTTATTTGTGCTGTTTTAGAACAGTAGACACAAGTGACTTGGACCACTGATTTGACATGATATGCTCTTTGTCAAGAGTAACTATTTAAACACTTCCAAAAACCACAGAAACCACATGTCCCCAGTTCTTCAAGGAGCATTTGTCCTCAAACAGCAGCCACAAAGAACAAGCAGAGCCTTTGGCCTTGCTGCAGAATCAGGTACAGGGAGAAGGGGAACGCTCTTGTAAGAGGAGAAGCAGCAGCAGAACAAATTGGAGATGGCTTTTAAGAGATGGAAAGCAGTTGGGTTTTTTGCCCCCAACTGAATTGACTGAATCACCTCAAGCAGAGCCCTCTGCCTTGCAGAGGCACAGAAGCTAAAGAGGTTTTTTCTTTGACTAATTCAAGAGACATCATTCAGTCATCAAGGGCAAAAAACCTTTTGAAAATTACCCCATGAGTCAGTTATTTTTGAAAGGTGACAATTATCCAAGAAAATGCTTGAGCCAAGTTTTCAATTACTGCTATTTATTCACAACTCTGCAGTTCCACTAAAAGGCAAATCAAGCATGCACAGTACTTTGCAAACATGTGCTTTAAAACTGCATTACAAGATGTAATTGCAGTTGTGGCTTTTTAGTGCAGAGCAACTACATTCATATCCATTACTTTGTGCCATATGAATAGCTGCTATTTCCCTGCTAGACTGCAGTGATACCTGGTGGGATCAGCCCAGAGGACACATTTAGCATCAGCATTCTTTTTTGACAAGTTTCACAGGTGCTCAGTATCTGCTGCTTCTATTTAATTTCAGGCCACAAGAACACATACCTCATATTTTTCTGTGACATCAGTAAATGAGGTCAAAACATTAGGAATCCAAAAGCTCAAGAAATCGGACCTTTTAGATCTCTGATGTTTATTTTGGACACTTTTGCTGTATTCAGGGCCTTTGATAATCTTATCAAGTACTTTTTAGTGTCATGAGCTCTGGTAATTCCTCTAATATCCCCTAGACAGTGGTGAAGTCACTTTGCACTGACTTTGTGTCACCCTCCACAATACACCCTGTGCCTTGTGACGGCCTGGGAACATTCGCAAGCACAATGTAGTGCTGCTAAATCTATGCCAGTGTCCAGGGAAGGGCTCAGCATGTGCTTTTGAGAATCTGTGTTTGGATTTTAAGTAACGTTCAAACTGCTCTTGGAATACAGCACCTCCAGGACTGTGGAACTGTGCAGAAGAAACTTAGAGATGCAAACAGAAGTCTCCAGCTAAGAATCTGTCTCCCTTCATCCTTCACAACCCTCTCCAATATTCAGAGAGAATTCTTGAACAACTTAAGAGCAGGTCTCAGATACAGAGGTCTCAGATACACATACCTAGGTCATGTAGGTCACAGCTACAAAGAAAGCAAGGGTGACACCTGCAGTCCCAACACTGCCAGCTGCTCTGGTTGGGAGCGGTCTTAAGCATCAAACATTGTAAGGACCCATAGGGAGAATGGTAGGAGAACCAGCATCATCAGCTGGGCACAAGGCTGGTTGAAAACACCCTTCCTGTCCCCTGGTTCCACCAGAGTGACATGGATTCCTACTGTTCACCTCTCCTATTTTAAAAGACATGTAGATGTTGCACTCAGGAATATGGTTTATTGATGAATCTTGGCAATATTAGGTAATGGCTGGACTTGATCTTACAGGTATTCTCCAACCAAAATTATTCTGTAATTCTGATATAGAGGAGGAAACTAATAAGCTCATCACCTTGGACACACATGAAGTCCAAGCATCCTGGGAATAATAACTTGGTCCAACATTATCAACCAAGGAAAAAAGTATGTTTTCAGTAGTGTGGCAGAAACTGAACATCACCTATGAAATGGACAGCAAAGAGAAACCGGCTGTCTCTTTAGCCAAAATAAAGTTGTACTGTAAGCACTGCAGCAGTCTAGCTGATGGATCATCAGTGACTCTGGTCCTCATCATTACTGAAGCCTTAATGACCTCTCAGAGATGACACAATCAAAGAATTGTTTAGGTTGGCTTAGGCTTAACTCATTAGTGACCGCAAACATTAAGTGACAGTGTCATCAGAAGAATGCACATCATTTGATGACTGCCTCTAAACACCACTTATGGGGGACCTGCAAAACCTACTTTTAAAAAATCCCTTGTCAGATGCAGAGCAGGAACCTGAATGAGTGTGCTTATCTATTTGATTTGTCAGTGGCCTGATCACCATTTGTCACTGCAAAATAGGTATTTTTCCCTGACCAAGGGATTCATCTCACCTTTAAAACTGTCTGAGAGTTGTAAATCAAAACTCAGGATTTCAAAATGAGCATTTTTGAAGAGTCCCCCTTCCCATTCCCACTGAAAAGTCCAAAGGAAAAAATAAAAGTAGAATTAGGGAATTCTGTTGCCTAGAAATACCATTATTCTGACAGGCATTTTCCTTTTGTATTCCTGTACATTTCAAAGCAACTAAATGTAACCTAACCTCAAAACAAGATATTTATTTAGAAACACATATAACACCTATGTAATGTCCCTTTATCCCTCGATATGTCAATAATCTCACACCTCTCAATCCTTTCCTTACCCAAAATATGAATGGTGGGTGCCATATATTCCATTCCCAAATAAGGTACTGAAACAAAAATCTAAGAGACTTATTAATTGGATGCTACTATTGCAAAATATCTTCTGATTAAGGGGCAATTTGGGGAACTTTATGATCTTAAAAGCTGGGAGGAAAAGGAAGATGTTACTTCCAGAATAAACAGGCAGAACATTTTCATCTAATTAAGTATCACTCTGTGAGTGAATTTCCTGATTCTCTAAGTTTGCTCAAGAATAGTCTGGCATTACTTTTTTACTACAGACCAATTTCTTCATCATCCTGAGATGCTGCAGCAGTTTGTGGTGAGCTGAGGTTGGCCAGCTGCCCACTGGGCTGCTCCCTCACTTCCCCAGCCAGTGTAAGCTTTCTTCAGGGATTCCAGAAAGAAATTCATTGCCCAGTGTGTATTGCAAATTTATGTTCTAAATGCTTAGGAAAGGAACTGATACCTCTTTCCACATGTAGGCTGAAAAAATTAAGAGACATCACCACCACATTTTACATGCATTCATACTTGGGTAAAGCCATTTTAAGCATTCATTACTCTTTCCCTTCCTTCTTTCAACCAATTTGAGCTCCCTACCTAAATCACTGATATAATGAGTGCATTGTTTTGCTCAGTAAGAAACTCCACCCCACACTAAATTATAACAGAAAAAGCTGGTCCTGAAATAAAACTATTATCTTGTAATGGGTTGAGGGGAAACAAACAAACAAAAAAAAACCCCTACAACAGGACAGCAGACATGCAAGGTATTAGAATCTTGAAGCTCTCTAGAACTTAATTAGCTCTAAGCATGAAAAAACCTACCTACTTCATGAAGCTATAATTCACCTGAAAGAAGACTTAAATAACAAAAACACCAGCTCAGTATCAATCTCACATTATTTTTCCACAGCCAGAAACCGAAACTAGTTCAGCCCCCTGAACCAGCAAATCTGTCCTTAGTGTGGCACATGCAACTACTGCAAAGATCACTGGGAAGTGATAAACACAGACCAAAGGCAGGACAAACTCTCAAACTCTCCAAGCAGAGCATAAAAATCTATATGCATATCTATACATTAATCAGTATAACTATGCACAGGATGGGCTTTAGGGAACACAGCATAATGGTGTTTAAATACGTGTACACGGTCCTCTTGAAACAGCCAAGGAGAAAATTTTTGGGAGCAATCTTTTTTTTTTCTTGAAAATTGTAGCCTTGGTAGAGACATGATCTTAGAAAGCAAGTAAAAATTTGCACATAAAAACCCTCTAACATTCAGAATTTACTGAAAAGTAACAACTGACCTGATAAAAATATACTTTCAGATCTTCATCATCTCTGTACTTATTTTCACTTTTACAAAGAGAAGCCAACGAGAAGAAAGATATCAAGAGGGTCAGCAAACCAGCTGCTATTCTGCAAAAACAAAAGAACAATAAAAACCCAGAAATCATAATCAAAAATTTCTTCTGCTACTGTATGCTGTCTTGTTCGACTTGACAACTCCCTCCAGATTCAGCCCCAGGAGAGCTTTGGCTTTCCTAATCTATCCTGAATATTCAGTGTCTCCAGGTTTCTCCTGGATCATCTAACCCTGCTTTCACCCCCATGTTTCCTTTTTATGACTGAGCTGAGTCAGGAGCTCCCTGCTCCTACCATACAAGTTTTATTAATGTACTGAAAAGCCCTGACTTGACAGATAGCACCACTGCCCAAGAACAGAAACACCTATTTCTCACTGGCTTTCTGATTTCTCCCTCTTGTATCTTCTCCCCCATCAACTTATCTGCAACATCCTGAATTGTCACATATATTTTTAATTGCTGCTTCAAACCTTTCCAGCTTCAAAACTCCCTTGAAAAATTTGAGACAACGACAGTGTTTCAAAGATACAATGTTTCATCAAAAGAATAAATACAAGGAAGTACAGCCTGGGCAAGGTGACTATAAAGAAGTGTCAGAGAGAAAGATCTGTAGGTAATTTAATTCCATTTTGATTTCTAAGCTGTGCACATATGTGCTAAAGAATAGAAAGACCTCAGTTTGGACCAGCAGAAATACACATGTGTATATGCAGCTGAGAGGTTGTAACACAGCCAAAGCAAATCTGTGCTGAATATTTCTAATGTGCCCAAGGATCAAGACTAAGAAGGGTTTTCAACACACAGATTTAAAACACAGCGGAAAATATTGAGGCAGAATGTCAATAATCTTGGAAATATCAGGGCTCATAATTCTACCTGCAATCACACACTACTGCTCAAATCCCATATTTCACTGAGGATCAGGCATCCCGGCTCTGTTGAGGCACGGTACCTTCCACCAGCCAGCAGGAACCATTGCACCCTAGGGTAAATTCACTCTTTCTGCAGGAACTACATACAGACCACAAGCCTAACCCTTCAGGCAACCCTTCATTGCACCCAGATATGAGAGAACGCTCCTATGGCCAATGAGTGGCTCATAAGAGGAGAGGGACAGATAAGATGTACTAGAAAAACAATGCAAATCAACCACTGTAGAAAATCAGACAAGCAATGCCAGAAAAGACGACTCAGGACAGAGAAGCACAAGTGGAAAAAGAAGAGACACAGGAAACACAGAGGAAGAAGAGAGGTCTGCCTATCCTGTTTATTTCCCTGATTATCTCAATTGGTACAGAGTGCTATTCAAAGACAGATTTTTCAAAATTGGATAGACAAATTCTGAAAGATGCTGTCAAAAGTATACTGCTTTTGATTTAATTCTTATTTATATATGGTAGTGCTGTTTACCATATTTGCACCCCACTGAAGCTTCTCCTTTAATGATCCCCTTTATTTTGCTGTAAAATGTGCAAGTTCTTGTATTGTGAGAAATGTTTCCCTTGACAAGGATTTACAGAATAGCACAACGACCAAATGGATAGTGGAAAAAGAATTAAAAGCCTATTCTCATTAATGAATAACTGAGGTTTCTACAACGTTATTTAAATTCTGAATTTCAACTCCTGTCTCAGCCAGCCTTCAATAACACAATTCCTCACACATACCAAAATGCAGTCTAAATTTTGAATCAAAGAGGGAATAAAAAATTTAAAGAACAAGATGAGATTCTTACACCAGAGGAATGTTTGGTTCTCTTCCTACAACAGGCATTAATGGAAATATTGCCAGGAGCACACATAGGAGAGTCCAGATCATTGCTTTCGTCTAAAAGAAGAAGGAGGAGGTCATGTGGACAGACAATTGTCTAATCATAAAGAAATACTTCAGTGAACTAACAGCTACTAGCATCTCCCATGACCAAAGACCCTGCATCACCAAGGAGCAAAATCTGCTAAAAAAAAAAAATAGCACATGGTCATTGGTATTACAGCACTTCAATTTAATACAGAAAAGAATTTAATTTCTTTAGCTGTCAAAATCCCATCAAAGACAATGGTAATTAAAGTTAAGTTTACACTTACAAGTACTTCCTCAAAGTGTGGCCTTCACACATTTTGCAGGCACCAGAAATCTGACAATTGACTTTACAGAAGGAAGGCATAAAACTAATATCCTCAGAAGGTTGCAGCAGTTATTTAATCAGCATTGAGAGAGAATATTCTGAGAATAGAGTAACATTATCCACTCTTTGCATCTCTATGCCATTTGATTTAGCCACCATAATCACCTAAGTAGTTCTCAAAACTCTTTGCTAGGAGGAAAAAAACCCACCTTATCCCAGGTGTTTTATTTAGCTAAAAACATTAAGAGCTGTTATCATTTAAATTTTTCAGGCTCAAGTCAAATTCATATTCCTGAAAGGAAATTTCATGCTACAGAACATCAATCTGTGCATATCCAGCTTAAAGACAAGTTACTTGATTACTCAGCTAGAACAAAAAATTGTAAATTAACAAACACAAGCCTCCATCTTGACAGTTCTTGGAGAGCAAGACTTAACAATTTGACTCCTTTTCTCTACCCCAGAATCCTAGGTTTTAGGTATCCCCTGAAATAAGAGATATTAGAATCAATTAATGGAAGAAACGTCTCTCAAATGAAATATTGGGCCACTTCATAAAAGTAGAGATTTTTTTCCTAGGAAAAACAATACAGAAAGCTGCCTCTGAGGAACAGTGTATTCCAGCTGATTGCAGACAATAATGAGTTGACAACTGCTTTTCCATTATCTTCAATATTTTTTTCTAATAAATGATCATATTAGTTCAATGGTGACACTTTCACCGATTGTACATGCCAACACCACATTCACTGCGACAGTTTGATAAATGATGCATATTTCATATGATTGAGTCAAGCATCTTTTAGTCATCAACAACAAAAAACTGACAGGTGACCCATAGCAGAACTCTTAAGCACTCTTATTACTTATGCTGTATAACAGATCTACCCAGACCCTATTAAATTCCCTTGCTTTGCTGCAATTCACTTATGACAGAGATGGGTAAAAGAGCATAATTGAATAAGAATCTAAAGCAGCATTCCAAAGCATTCCCAACATCCTAAGATGCAATCCAGTTGCTCACCAAAGCAATACAATACCTTAGCTTGACCCCACAGCTGTGTGATCACTGGCCAGCCAGCAAAGACAAGAAGGCCAACAGTAAGTGCAGAGCGGTAGAAAAAGCTGAAGACCTAATTAAAACAAAATTCAAGAGAGGACTGAAAATCAAACACAATAATTCCTCAAAGAGGTAGAACACAAGACATTAGATAGCCTGATGATAAATAATGATAAAATACTTACTAGTATTTCAATTCCCAGTATACAAACCAAGAGGAATCCTATAGATTGACCAATATGAAGTGACAAAACATTTGTGGCAAGGTCTTGAATGACAGGAATTCTGTTCAAAATGATGGAACAAGAAAAAATTTATTAAAAAAACCCCACACACAACAAAACAAACCCCACAAACAAACAAACCAGAAATAACTTAATTTTACCTTTACATGGCAAGGATGGGGTCAGAGCACAAAAAAAAATTAGAGGTATTGTTAGACCCCATGACTGATAGCCAGATGATCCTTCTGCCCAGTTTTACTTGATAGAAAATCTACAATAAAATGTTCCAGCCTTTTCCTCCCATATTTGGCACATCTTCACCAGTGTTTGTACAAGCTTCAGATTATGCACTACCACCCAAATTGACTCAGAGTATATGAATATTTTTGGTTATGTTGTGCTTAATGTCTGTCATAACTGATGAAACATTCAGAAGGTTTAGAGAGAGAAAAACCCTACTTGTTAGCTTTTCCCATGCTTTATGAGACAGCTCATTATCTAACTGCAGTTGGTCTCATTTTCTCTGAATAATACTGAGTCAGTATCTACAAACTGCCAGTAGATCAAGAAAGTAAAAGGCATCTGAAGGTAACGAGTACTTTTGGGCTTGGAGTAAAAGGATATCCAAACAAGACAAATATATTTCAGTATGGGAGCACATTCCTCAAGATGACTAGCACGTGTTCCCCAAAAGTGGCTGGTGTTGCGCAGACTTGACACTTTGCAGAATCATTCTGCAAAATAAATCAGCTGCTACAGGTATTTGCAAAGATTTTAGAACTCTCTTGTGACAGTTAGAAGTTTAAAAGTATGTTTTTATGGAAATAGTTTACTTTATTTTTGCTAATAGAAAAGATATCTTCTAGAATTGGCAGCTGCATTAGTCAGTTTGGACACTACTCATTATGTCAACCAAAATATAAACCAGAGTCCTTCGGAATGTCTCAGAAACACAGAAGGAAGTTTAATAGAATTGTACCTAACTTTTTGTCCCAAATTTATGGGAAAAATTTAATTCTCTACAAAAAGGAAGTCCAGACTTGGTCTTATAAAACAGTAGTAATAAATTGCATTCTTTACTTACTCTTTCACAACTGCATACCATACTGGCACTGGCAAGAGACAGTATACATAGTATGTCCAAGGACATGTTTGAATCAACAGGAAAAAAGCTATTATCATTCCAGCAGCAGCAAAAACATAGAGGAGAACGGTAGATTTCTGAAATACAAGCGTTTGGACAAACATTCTTGAACCAGCAATAAAATGTTTTAAACTACACTTTATTTTCCATTTGTTAGTTACAGAGTAAAACAAATGCTGTTTTAACACAGCTACACAAGCTGCCATGAATCTCTACACAATTCTAGAAAAGTTGTCAGCCAGATTAAAAAAAAAAACAAAAACAACCATAGGATTTGAAGATCTAATTCTAAGTATGTCTCTTCATAAGATCCTGCAGTAAAATCTCCATGGGAAAGACATACTTGTACAATCTGGAGGCCCAATGTATGCAATGTTAGTTATGTTCAATTGATACTTGGAATCCATCTGAAGCCAGAGACGCTAAAGGGTTTGGGAAAAAAGAACTCACAAATTTAGATTCTAGAAACAGACTTGGAATATAACTTATTGAGTTCAAGTTCATAGCCTTACAGTCAAAGCATTTAATGAAAATTCCATCAGAACATTTCCTCCTCCTGCTTGAGACAGTTGCAAGAGAACTAATTAAATTAAAATATTAAGCATTAACTCCTACCAGAAAAAAACCCACAACTATTCAGGATCTAGGAACAGCTACAAAAGGAGGCTTGTGATCAGCCTTCCAAAGGAGAAGCTGCCTTCCTCAAAGAACCCACAATTTCAAAATACAACAGAGGACTAGAGTTGCACAGCACTAAAAGGGTAGCATAGCCGCAACTATTACATTTCATCTCCACCTACAGGTACTGCTTTGGGCTTTTCTTAGAAAAAAATAGATATAAGATTAGAACATTATCTACTCAAAGAAACACATTCTCAGACTGAGAGCATTCTTAAGGAGAAGCATCAAAGAGAGAAGGAAAATTTTAAAATGGTTTATCTGAGATGGGCAAGTCAGTCCTTAATCATCAGGTAGCAGAAATCTCTTGTTTGTGCAAAGAGAAGCCTTAAACAGTCACTCTGCATCTGCCTTTTATCTGGTCATTGAACTATTCTTCCTTATTCAGGGACATTCAGATATCAGAAGAATTACTGTTAAGGGAAGATTATGTACAATTTAAATAAACAATTTTATCTGTGTGTATTCCAACTTGACAGAACAAAGGCAGCTTTAGTGTAGGTAATGACACTGTTTTCTTCTGCACAAATGCTAGCTTCTCGAAAGAGTCAGGCAGACAGACATACAACTTTGTTAAATATGCTGAGAAGAAGAGAATCAGCTAGCAGTTCACCTAGATGGATTAACATCTTTTTTGGCTTCCCCTCCCCGTAACTGATATACAACTGCCTTGATCTAAACTGACAGCAAATGCAAGTTCTAAATGATTTTTAAAATAGAATTTTTGCTAAGATATACCATTAGCCTAAGAAAATATATGTCATATAGAAAGCTGACCCAGGGCAATTTTGCTTTATTAGTTTTAAATTTTACATTTGCTGACATATAGACAGAATGAATATGCATATATATGATATGCACACAATATAATTTATCACTGAATGAGTAAACACAAAATCAACATTTTATTCCATGTAGCAACATAAATATTATCAAGTCCAATAAAGTCAGTCAAGCACTGAAAATGGAAACCACATTTGCATTTCTGTGAATGTTTAAAATAAATTAAAAGGTTATACTTCTTGCTAGGCAGAACAACATTCTACACCAAAAGGAAAAAAAAAAAGGTTTTTCTTCATATGCAGCAAAAGAAGCCAAAAATTTTTAAAGATTATATATATAGGATACGCAATTTCATTACTCAGAAGCTCTTTGATTTTATAAGGACGTGCTTTGCAGGAGACTAGTTGTCGATGGTACATTAGTCTCTCAGCAAATTTCTTTAAGTTGCTCCAATATAAGCTATAAACAAAATAACTTCCATATATGAAGCATTAGCCTCACATTGTGATTCTCTAAGTATTTAGGAACTCTAAAACGTTTCTACAGAAAATGGCCTCTTATGAAAACTGAAGAAAGATAAATTTTAAAGACAAAGAACTAAGAAATCTCACTTCTTTTCTGCCAGTGTCACTAGCATAAAATTTGCCTTCAACAAGTAAAATCAAAATACCAAATTAAAATCTATGCCAACTAAGAATGCAAATTTTTCCTTAATGTAGTTATTAATATGCCTGATACTCAGCCTACTTATCGTAATTATTTTGTTTGTATCTAACATAACATGCATCCTGGATTATTTCCTCTCAGCTATTTTATGAAATAAAACCTAAATCATGCAGTAGAGCACTTATGAATATTTTCCATTTTAATTTTGTTTGAGCATTTTCATGAAAGGTCAAAACTACCTCATTTCAGCCAGTAGTAAAAACCTCAAGATAGCATGATAGGAATTTTCTCAGAGTAAGATACTGAAGGCAGTAAAGATGTTAAGTGAATGTTCATTCTCACCTACATTACAAAATGAAACAATTTCTTTTATTCTGAAACAAATTCTTGACATTTAGGAGAATTTCCTCTCCCCCCAAATGCTTTAACCCTTCTCTAGTGAAAATGCTAGCTTTTTGCCTATCCACCTTTTTGAGATCCTTCTTTTCCTGATAAATGACTGAAAAGAAATTCTTAGGATTTTATACTTTGTGAAAAATCTAACCAAAAATAATCTTATCAAAAAGATCTTTCTTCATGTTTCATGTCCTCTGCTGCACACTTGCAAATCACAAAGAGCAAGAGAGCACACTGTTCTGTGAAACCACAGCTCACCTTTTATCAAAACAGGCTATACATTTTTAAAAATGCCATGATTGGACTGCACAGTTTCTAAGAACAGATGCAAAATTGCCAAAGAGGGCAGGAATAAAATAATTTGCATGCTGGGGCTTTTTTGGCCTTACAGTGAAGAACATCAATAAAACCGGAAGCCTGAAATCTGTATTCTTCTAAACAATTATTATTACAACAGAGTGCCATTAACATTGAAAATTAAACCTGGGAAAACGAAACCTGATTAAAGCCAGACTCTTTAATAGTTTTAAATCGGTATGTTTTCTCACATTTGCATTAGCATCTCAAATGGACAGCTGCAGAAATAAAAACTGAGGAAGAACAGTATTGCACACTGACTTACACATCTTAGGGACACTGATCCTTATCAATGGACTGAACTGCAACACTGCACAGGATTACAGTAGATGGAAAACTCAACAGCTTGCCAGTCTCCACATGAAGTCAAAAGAAGTGTAAGGTATTCAATTCATCCTGCACAGAGTCACTTAGCATACATGTAACACTGAAAACTCATAGAAAAAAAATCAATTGAATGCTTCCAACCTACCTTTTTATTACTTGGGACAGCCTTGATCAAATTGGTATGGGCCTTGATAATGACCAAAATCACGTAAGTCGTCCAGCCCACAAAGCCCATGGCAATGCTTAGACCCAGGAATAATCTATCATAGGTGTGGTAGTAAGACAAGCCTTCCAAAGCAAGGTTAATCAGGGTTTTGCACAGGGATACCTGGAGGCAGACAAAACATTCAAGTAACGTATTAGAAGAGTGTGAGCTCCCCATTCCACAAATCAGCCTAAGTGACAGCAACTGGAGCTCAAGCAGCTCTACCACTCGTGGCACATGTGCTCTCTCTAGCTCTCTAGGTAGTGTTTTGGCCAGCACCAAACAGGTGCTGGAGTACACCCTGCTTGGGACTCCTGCTGGATTTCAAGTCTATCATCACCTGGCTCCTTCACCATCCTCCCCGGCCACAACAGTGGTTAGAAGGTGAAAGCCACACAGACAGCACACCTTGAACACCACCTACTACCAAGCATGCCATTCAGTTTTCCCACACGTATTTGACTGTACATATTCCAGTGTAAGTTATCCCCTTAAAAAACAGTCATGTGCTTCTGAAGGCTCATTTACACAGGAGAAAGATTATGAATATAGCTGAAATAGGGTCACTCTCCACAGCCTGAAGTGTCCCCTGCCTGGGTTTTGATGTCCCCCGCTTCAGTAGTACGGGATACCACAAGCACCAGCAGTGAATTCAGAGACTAAATTGGAATCCCAGATGCATTTACAAAGCAGCTGCTCGTAGCTCTCAGGATGTAAATCATTTGGAAACAAGAAGGGTTGCACCCAGTCCAATCACAGGTCCCCTCACTCATACCTCCACTGGGGAGACACCATGATAAAGCCTGTGAGTTTTCCCAATGTGCCATTGGGGTGTGCTGGCCTCTGATTTCCCAGAGATGGGAAGCTTGTCTGTGTGATTTGGAAGAGTACAGTAAGAAGCTGAACATACACAGTGAAGCTTTTTTTATATTTGCAGGTATCCAGTTGGGATTCAACACCAAAAAAATAGAAAAAGGTACAGCAACTACTGAAGAGATCACAAGTCTGCCAGTGGGCAAACTCACCCCAAAAGGCATCTGTTCTAAACAATTATGAGTGCACATTTGCAATGCAAAGAGTTGCAAGGTTAAGGCAAAGAATCATCCAGACCCCAGGTTCTGGGATGCTGAGGATAACCAGGGCACGGGCACAAGTCTGATGTGTGAGCGATCAAGAGTGAACTTAAACACCTGGGGCACTCAAACGAACAAGGAGTAAAATTTAGATATAACCAACAACACTGCAAACCACAAGTTCTACTCCTGAAATGTATAAAACATCCCCAATCAGTAAATGTGACAGCTAGGTAGAAGTATTAGGAAACCAAGAAGAAAACCTGCTATCACAGCAAAATAGAGCTATTTATTTAAGCTGAAGGATTTCCAATTCACAACAAGAAAAGTAAAAAGGCATAAAATAGCTGTCCTGTGCATAAAATAGTAATTTATTACCCTAAGAATCACATTAGGAAGAAAGAACTGAACCCTAACACACAACAGAATTCTTCCATGCACCTGTTAAATATAGGTTAAATATAATCTTACATATTCAATATTTTCATGTACTTTTTAACACAGAAGTCAATAAACAAACTAAACATGTTAAAATGAAAGACTTCTTGGTATAATTTAGCTCTATAAATTCTTTCTGTAAACATCAGAATACAAACACTGGTGAACTGCACCCATCAAGTACCCTGTCACACACTGAGTGTTAGCAAATTCTTAGGAAAGTAATACTGGAAGTGGGAAGCAACAATTCCATGTATGGCTCCCAGTCTGACACACTGAAATGTGAAAGTAAAACCAAGAACAGCTGGCTCAGGTAAAAAAGGATCAGGTGAAGTAGGATCTACGATGGAGCAACAGATCACACTTTTTTTCATGCAACTAGCCGTCTAAATAGTGCAAACGTGAATTACATTCCTCAGTTTATCTCTCAATTTACCCTTTTCTAGTGTGGAAAATAAAAAGACACGCTATGTGTTATTATACTATGAAATAGTAACTAACAGTTTAAGAAGTATGAGAAAAATATAGCAAGTCAGTATTATTTATTGGAATTGGTATTAAAATCTAAAACTTGGAAGACTTACAGTGGGGGTTTGAGTTAATGAGATGTGCATCATAAGGAAGGAAAAAAGTTTTATTTGTCAGTTAATTTCAATTTAAAGAAAATAAAATACACATATTAGCAAAACAGACTTACCGCTTCATCGTACTTCTGCTGCTGAATATATAGTCTTATTTTTTTTAAAAAGTTGATCTGTTCAGAAGCAGAAAGTGGTCTGTACAACAACATAAAGAGGTATTAACATTTCTCCTTTTCGCAAGCAGCAAAAATTAACTTTGCAATTAAAAGAATTACTCTGTAATGAAACCAAAGTATTCTGAACTTCATTAGAAGCAATTAGGTAATTGAGACTAATCTATTCCTCTGCATTCATCTTCACATGTGTCAACACAGCTGCTTTTTAACTTATCTCTAAATCTCTGCATTAATAGACATCTCTTATGTACTGATCCCATCTAATACTACTGAGAATTATCTCCCTTGTGCATTATTACTGACCATTGCTCTGGACAAGAAGCATGGCACACAGGAAAATGAAGCAATTTAATTGATTTGAATACGGCTGTAAGCGCCTTATAAGACAGCATTGAATGATTTGCTCACATTCCACACCAACAGCAGATGATGCTTAACAATCTTCTCTTTGAAAAGTACAACCACGTCTCCTGTTACTCAAGAAGCTCTTAGCTGAGTCCCCAGAGCAGGGGATAACACAGTTACCCTGCTACACTGAGGTCAGTGATAAAAATCTCTTTGATTTTAATGAATTCGATCATCAGCCTAAACAATTGCTACCATTCTTCCCTGACTGAAAGCAGTAACAAGGACTAAACAAGCCAGCCGACCAAACTCCCCAAATGAAGGGAGAAGGAGCTGTTTCTCCTGTACCATTTTCTTTCCACGTTTAGGAACGGCGAAGGCCTGAGAATCCCAGGCTTACCGTGGATAAGTTATAAGCCACAACAGAGTCATCACTGTCACTTTAGGCACCACACTCAAACCACCATGGGCCACAGCTGACAGCCAGGGAATGCCTATGGCAGGTTTCCTTCACACCTTCCACAACACAGCAGTGGCACAGAAATGGCACAGCTCTCAGCATCTCAGCATCCAGGGCACAAGGTGGCCCAGCCTGCCTCCCTCCCCCCTGCTCCTCCACATGCCTGCTACAGCACCACCAGCCCCGTGCTCCCGGCAGTGCCAAATCAGGTCACTCCCACCATTGAAATCAGCAGCAGTGGCCCGTGTGGTCACTCAGCTGAACCACGGGGGCAGGTCTTGATTTCATGCAGCTGGTGCATGGAAATGTTCATTCCTGCAGCTCCCAAACAGCTATGAATCACTTTTGTCTACAACACACCATCCTTTGAGCCATAAAATACATTATAAGCATTCTCTGCCTGAACAACCTGACTTTTTATTAGTAGTAACATCCTGGTGTATTTTAATGCTATTTCATTAAGTTCAGAGCACAGCAGTATCATGTAGGAAACTTCCAAAACACTGAATAATTGGAAAAACAATTCATCTGACTTTAGAGAATAGTAACTGTATTAAGAAAATGTTTGTCTCTTTTCAATCTAGAAAAGAATTGAAGGATGGTATCCTATAAACAAGTAGGAAGAAAGAGGTCCCATGGAAAAGGACAAAAAAGATGATCACAAGGTCATGGTAGGAGTTTGATCACAACTTTGAGGGGAAACCAGAGGATTTTAGAAACTAGACTTAAAATTAGCAAAGTGAATGTTGGTTGTTTCTGCACCTTCGTGATGCATCCCTACAGAAGCCAACCTTACATCTCCACAGGCTGAGGGCTACAGATAGAAACAATTCTTAAAGGAGGCAAACCAGACCCAAGCACTGCCTCAAAGAAATCTGTGGCCCTCAGATTTTGCTAAGTTGTTTGGCAGGGGAAAGGGAGCAAAACATCCACTCAAGGTGGGGGTTTTACCATGTGTGGAGGTTAGGAGGAAAAAAAAACCACACCATATCTTAGGTTTTAGTTATGGATTTTAAAAAAAAATCTGGAATAAATATTCAGAAGCTTTATTTAGGACTTAAACGCATTCAAGATGTTCCCATGTTCCCTGTCTCATTTTTATTGTTTTCCACATACTGTTTTCCGTGAATTCTATCCCTGCCAAATTCAATGCAGATTTCTTCCAAGCCAAATTATATTTCACTTCATATCTTTGTTCATTTACCTGTAACCCACTTATTATCTTTTTACTCTCCCTGAATCGTTATATTTTAATGAACAATGGTCTTCACCTAATTCCTTCTTAGATGACAGCACCTAGGATGTCTGTACATGGATGGTGTAACAGAATAAATGGGGTTTTCAAACAGTAAAATTTTGAGTAAGTCAAACACTGAAAGCAATTATTTTTGTCAAACCGGGTTACCATTGGCAGATGCATTTTTAATTTTCAATAGCTAACATCATAACACACACACTACCTTACTTCCACATATATAATTTTCAAGAAGTTGAATTTACAACTGTCTAACAGTTGTTTCTGTAAAATTTATTAATTTCATCAGAAAGTAAGGACTATTCATATATAGTTATGAAAATGCAAGGCATTATCTTAAGCTATTTTTACATCTATATTAAACA
The DNA here is from genome assembly GCF_021018805.1 of Prinia subflava. Taxonomy (NCBI): domain Eukaryota; kingdom Metazoa; phylum Chordata; class Aves; order Passeriformes; family Cisticolidae; genus Prinia; species Prinia subflava. The sequence goes on from NC_086247.1 coordinate 82,972,120, forward strand.
AAAAGGCAAAGAAGTGATTAAAGAATTTTTGCATTTTATACCAGTCTAAGAAGGTTACCAAATATGCTGATAATCCCTCAATTAAATGGGTGTAGTTCACCATAAGCAGTTTCTCATCCATTGAGGATACTGATTCATTTCCTGAAGCTGACAAAATAGATGAGAGATTTAAAAGAAATCTAGATGTAGCAGAAAGCATAAAGAGACAAAGATGAGCCATGAACAGAAGTGGAAAGTTGCCTATGAAAAAAACCCATGGACTTTGGAATGGCAGTTCCATAAAATCTACAAGACTTACCAAAATCCAAAGCCACACAGAAAATTTAAATCTTACAAGTTAAAGCTTGAAATGCTCATAGCACTACTTGATTTTAACTTAAACTACTTTAAAGATCTCCAGTAGTGTCAGGAAATAATAAACTGATCAGTTTTATCCTGTGTTTTACTATACAGCATGCCAGAGGCACTTGCAAATGTCAATGTATTCTCAAGGTCACTTAATATACACATCCATTCAACTAATATTAATAGTAATGAAGTGAATTTATTGATCATTATTAGAAAGATTCTCAACTCTAGAAGGAAGACTAGGGTGTATGTGTATGTGCTCTTGCCAGCTATCCACCATCAAAATCCAATTCTAACAAATTCAACATGAATAGCCTTGCCTAGTAAAATCTGAGGTCTTTTTCCATAACACAAAAATACCTGTCCTATTAAGAGGCACAAAGAATTCAGTCAGTGGACTCAACTCTGTCTTCTTTTTCTTAAAAGTATTGCGAAACACATGCACTGAAAAGGGTAGTACTCAGAGGTTTAACTCAAAAGAAAAAAAAAGTAAGAACTCCATGATCACATAGATTATAAACACACACACATTCAAAATACCACTGGGATTCTAAAGACTTAAGATTACATTCTTCACAGAAAATTATGGTGGTTCTGGAAGAGAAATTTTATTTTTCATTATGGCTATTAGAGATTAACTTCCTGGTTTCCAGACCGAAATCACAGCTTCATCCATGAATAAACATAATTCATTATGAAACAAGATGATTGGGCTAATCATGCAAGTGCTTGTAAACTCTCCCTTCTGAGATGTTAGTTACCCTTGTCATAGGTATACCTGACAAAATTAATCTTTCCAGCACATCCTTCATGCTTCATATAAGCTAAGCTATTTGACAGCAATTCACAACAAGACTGTGATGAAGTACATTCACCATAGCAATGTCAAAGGGATCTCTCTTTGGCCAGTGAGTCTTGTTTATCATCACACTACAGAAATTACCATCCCCAACGGCATAGGTAGCATGCTGCAGACAAATCGTGACATAAAAAAATCTCAGAACAGAAGGAGATGCCTTGCAAATACATCTGTACCCACCACTGCAAGTTTGTTCCTTTTATTATGCCTGGTTACTTGGGTAAAGATTTATGGTAATCTCATTGCACAGTAAATTTTCCAGAATTCTACTATAAAAAGTAACCTCTTCATGTCTGTATTAGTTGAGCACTTAAAATGCTGCAGATTTAATAATGAAAGTCAAGGAAGCATCACAGACGTGTAGATGAAATGTACAAAGAGAAAAACCGAGATCTTTGCCCAATTCATTGTCAGATGAAAATAAACTCATTTCAGCTGCTTCACTATACACACCCACAAACCCCCTGCACCTGACTGGGTCAGCTCATGCATATCTACACCCTTCTACCACTGCCTTTGCACTCTCCCCATCAGAAAGGAAGAAAATACTGTACACCCTACAATTCTTTTAGAGGGGCAAGATTTGCAAAAGACACATTTCTAAGACCCTTATCCAGCAGCAAATCAGAAGCAGCTGTTCAGCAGTTTTCTAACTTTTTCATATTGGCTATTTGGGAGATGGGGAGGAAAGCACCAGCTCCTCCTGCTGATGCAAAACTAAAAAGCTAAAGGATATGGACACACATCCCTTGACCCCTGTGACAACCCCACGGTGGAGGCAAGGCCATTTGAATAAAGCATGATAGGATTTTTTATAGGTGACCTGCTTTTGAGCACCACATAAAGCAGAGCTTCTCACATGCTTTGCTATGAAATTCCTAACTCCAGAACTGTTAGCAGCAAAAGTGCCATCAGATTGACACTGTCCAAACAACTCCAGCAACCTCTTCAGACAAAATGCTGAGTATTTACAGGTTCTTACAGGTTCTTCTGTCCTCTTCTCCAGAAAGAAGATCCCTGGTACCTGAGTAACTCGCAGCCTGAAATAAATCACCCAGGATAAAGTTGCCCATCTCTAGAGCATCCAAAGCCTCTGCCAGGCAGACACTGCTGAGGGCAGGTGCCAGGGCCTGTCTGTTCTCTCCCCACGGGAGAAAACTGCCAGCAACAGAATCAGCAGAGTAGGTTCAAACTCTGCTGCCACAAACCCCTCTGTGACAGGGCCATACTACAGAGAAGAGATGACTTCCATTCCAGCAGTTCTGCAAGCAGCTGAAATATAGTACTTACAGGACCCACTATTACTGCTTTGATCCACAAAGCAATAATTTGATCCACTGCTGGCAAAAGGTCATCTTGAAAATGCAGATGTAAGGCCGGCCTGATGTTTCCACAGAGCTGCTATTCGAAAGTAACTGAGCCAGTGCAGCAACAGGAGGATTCCAAAATGCAATCTCCCATGAGAGCTGCCTTCAAACATTGTCAATACACAACAGTATGGCACCTGAGAAAGCATCAGGTGGGTGAGGGGAGAGTAGAGACACAGATCTTTCTGCATTCAACACTATTAATGTGGCAGAAACATAATTGCACACTTATTTCTGTTCTACAACAAATTCACTCCAGTTAGCAACCCGTGGCTGCAGAGACTTAATATTGATGACAGTGCATTCACAAACAAACCCAATGTTGTCCTTCTCCTGTTTCTTGTTTCCTACTTATTTTTCAAAGTACTGTGCACAGTCTTGTAGGAGCAGAATAAAATGCATAAGAAAACCTTCTCACTTCATCAACAGCAGAGAACAATCACAAAGACAATGAATGGCAAATGATGCAAAGACCTGAGTTCATTCAACAAAATATGAAAAAATTGACCAAATAAATATTGCAAAAATCAAAGTCTGGAACCATGATATTTCCTCTCTGTTGAACTTGCTGTGCAATACAGAGTACATGATGTTACCTGGGGCAATAATCAGGAAAAAGAAAGCTGTTACAGTTCTATGGACCTCACCAAATTACCCATTTACATGAATTTTAATGCTCACAAGCCAATTTTTCCCATTTTCAAAATGTGTTCAATTCCAGTTCTTTAACTGTGCCTTTTTGAAAGAAAGAACTGTTTTACAGTATCTGCCCAAGACAGACTGAAAGCACACAATATGAGATAAAGAGACAATCCTTTGCATAAATTTTAGTTTTGATCAGAGTGAAGCTTCAAAGACTAACCAATTTGGTGAGTAACTCAGTGATCCTTAATCTGTTTAGATGGCTTTAATTTTACTTGTTTACTAAAATATTTTCAGGTAAGCTGCTAAAAGAGGCAAGTTCTAAAAAACTTCATTTTCCTAATTAGAAGATGCAAGTTGATTACAGATTTTAAAAATTACAGCCATAGTTTTAGTACAATAAAATTATGTTTCTTAAAAGAAAACGTGCTCTACATAAACCTACACCAGTGGGTTTATTACAGCTTTATAAAGCCTAGAACCCACAATACTTTTTCCCAACTTAATCTAATCTCTTTGCTCCTGCTGTTCCACTGCCAGGACTTTCAGTTTTGGAGGGTCTAAATTAAAGTGAGTTTTTGTATTTCTGGATTTTCTGACTCCTGTGTTAAAGTTTTAGTCAGGTAGTCTAGCTGTAGGGTTGTAGTAAGTTATCTTTGCAACTCGGTTATCTTCTTTCTTCTAAGAAGCATTAAAGAGAACTTCTGGCACTCCTGAAGAAAGAAAAGGATTAAGAAAATCAATAAGAGGCTCCTCTTTTAAGTTCTGAGGTTTTTGTTCTTTAAAGCATAATGAAATGAAAGGAGGATATGCACACTTCCACAGGCCAAAAGTAGCAAAAAGTGTATTTACTGAGACATTGCAGGAGGCCCTCAGTACACGAAAACTTTTGCATTCATCAGATTCACAAACATGCAGAAGAGGACAGCGGGACATCAGTGAAGCCGCAGGAAATGGTCTGACTGCTAGTGCTCTAACCCTGGATTGTCAAGTCTCAGGAATTAAAATAGCCTTTAATATTCACAAATCAGAATCCCTGATGTAGCATATTCAACAGCATAGCGCCTTAGGGTATTTATGTAAATCCTTTAGATAACAAAGATGAGAGAAAAAGGAGCTGACAACTAAACTGCCAGCTGCCAATTCATTGAACAGAGAAGCAGTTAAGGTAACTGGGCTGCACACAGCATATTTTGCATGTAAACTACTATGGCAAGAGCTTCAGAGAACCAGAGGCCAGGAGGGAGGAGGCCACACTCTGAAACTGTCCTTCTGGCCCCCTTAAAGCAGAACTAAGGAGATGGATGCAGGGATCTTGCAATGACAGGTGGTTTGTCCAGAAAGCCATAGCAGGACATGATGCTGCAGCCTTGGAAAGCAAAACTGCTCTTCAGGGAAGGTGGAAGATCCCTGAAGGAAAAGAAAGTGTGAAAAAGTCATACTGTGTGGCTCTACGCAGAAATTTACTATATGTAATATGCTAGGTAGAAAAGTTATACTGTAATAACATTAGAATAATGTAGTGAAAATAGTTTTGTAATTAACAATAAGTTGTATAATAGAAGCTGTGTATGTGTGTGATACTTTTTTTGCTCAAGAAGAAAAATTCCTCAGCACAGAGATAACATTCACAGAGGCCCCTAAACCTTCTAGTGAAGAAGAATTTATGGCCTCTTATCCATAGAACCTAACTTTCTCAAGGACATATACTCTCATGTGTTTTTTTTAATTAACAGAAAGCTTTTGTGACAAGAAACGGCTGAAAATTACTTGTTTTATGTAAGATATGAATAGTCATAAACCAAAGGCTTAAAAAGTAAGACTTCTCTTTGTTCTGGGCCCTTCTCCTTCCTAGCCTTTGTCTGGAAGGGAGGGGGGACGGTAGTCCCGGGCTACCTTCTTTGCTCTTATTGTCTCATAAATTGTCCTACTCTAAATTGTTTAACTTTTATTATTGTATGTGTATTACCAATTTTTTTATATAACCATTTTTATTTTTATTAAATTTCCAAAAATCACAAAGCGAGTGATTGGCTTTTTATTACAAAAGGCACCATTTTTAAAGTCTCCTCTATTTTAATACTACAGAAGAGGAATATGTGCTAACTCCACATAACACCTTGCCAATGCTGTGAGTCCTCACCTCTGCATGAAAAATTATGATTTATGTCAATGACTTATGTATGATTTATGGCAATGAGCTGGATCAAGGTAACTGCAGTGTTGTGGCTATGTAGCGTTATATCACAGCTCCTCTTCTGCTCCACAATCCTACAGGCCCATCCTAAACCCTAGCTACTATTTTCCAAGCAGCTGCATCCAGAGCACACAGCTTGTGCTGTGCTGGGCAAGTACCTGCTAGCAGGGCCCCATGGCCACCAAAACGTGTCTGGGAGACCACTGTACAGCAAGGAGTCAATGATGCACACACGTTCAGCAGGCCCAGGCCTGTGGTGCCCAATACCTTGGCCACGGGACAGACCCAGTCAGCTCTTAGGAACAGAGGAGCCTGCAGGCAATTCCCACTTGCTAACAGATTACACCACCTGCCTGTCCTCATGTATGTAAGAGCTGCAAGAAGTTCTCATGGGAACCTCCTTTCTGTCTGACACTAGAAATTATCACCAGAGTTGATTTCTTGATAGAAAATCATATAGCAGCTTGAATAACCAAAACATGGGAGCATCTCCACAGCAAGCACTGGTGTGGCACCACCAGAAAATGGATCTGATGCTCCACAAACACAGGGTACCCAGCATCCGAAGGGACGTGTGATTTACTCGCTATCTGTATTCTTCTGTTCATTTTCTCTTATTAAAACAGCTATTTTCTTAAGCTATTTGTTATTGGGCTTTTCTTACTGAGATCCAGAAGGAGTCCTGTACCTCACGCCCCTTACCTCACACCCCAGAGCAGAGCACTCTCTGTCCATCCCCTCCCACCACCTGCTGTAAATCCTCCCTCATCCTCATTGCACAAAGCCTCAAGTTCCACAAAAAGGCCAAAAGGATTTATAATATAAGGAAATAGAGAAATACACATTAATCTTGTGATATTCTATCTTATACACCAGCCTTTTAGCTCCTTCTAAAGACCTTACCTACTTCCTCCTCGATAGTAAATCCAATTATATCCAGTCCTCCTACACAGAAGCTGTTGCCAGTTAGCTTTTCATGTACAAAGGAAAAGCTTCCCATTGCACTGCTGAAACTCAGGACCAGCAGGATGTCTGCCTTCTAAGAGGATTGCATCCTCCCTGAGCAGCAATGTGCTTCAGACACAGCCCATTCAGTGAGAGAGAAGCTGACATCTTTGCCAAAGAACAGGCATTGATTTCTCTCTGAAGAGATAATACCTTTACTGTTTAATCAGGAGGGCTTTTTGTAAAAAATAATACAAAGCCATTATTTTCATTTGAGCCCTTTATCTCAACAGCACTGCAGTTTTTGATGTATATACATCAGTTCTTAAAGCTGAGCGGAGAGGGCAGCCAGTGTGCCTCCCAACACCAGCAGGCTAAAGGTGCCCACACTGGCCAGCTTGTACCAGCAGCCCCAGCAGCCCTATGCCTAGATTCACACCTGATAACACAGTGGGGACAAAGTGAAGCAAGGAAAAGGCTGGCTGCATTTACAGGGTTCACTTGGAATTGATAGAAGCTGCCAGGCCTTCATTCTTGACCACAGGATGAAAGGGCTGAAATCTCTTTACAGATAAATCAGTGCTTCTGCTAAATAAAAGGTCCTCTGAAGACACATTCCAACAAATGCGCAAGGAGAATAATCACTATTAGACTGTCCTTCCCTACTGCAATACTTTCACCCTTTCCTCTTGGCATTTAATGCTTAATGTTTGCTCTTGCAAGCATTATCACACATATCACAAATGTCTTACAGATTACCAGTTATTTCAATAAATGTAATCTATGTAAACAAAACAAGAATAGTATGTTTCAAAGGATGTGCTGACATCTTTAAGGAACCCTGCCTTGCTCAGTGGTGGAAAAGAAATCACTTGCTTCACTTTGATCCAAGTGTCAATTTTGTGGGAATATCTATTATTTAAGTTTTGAAAGGCCATCAAACTGAGGGATCAATGCAGTACTCTATCTCCAGTCATCAGAGAAGGGACGAAAAGAGAGGTATCTGTGCAAATGGCAGTTTTTTGAAGTTTCTACAATCTTCAAAGACATTCTACACTCTGTTTTCTTTTCTATCACTGACAAAATATATAATGTGCAATTATGTGGAAAGACTCAGTCTCTACGTGATTGATACTTCCTTGCACCAAATCCATACAAATGCTTAAGGAAGTTATATCTCAACTCATACTAGAGATTAGAGCAAAGGAAGAGTTACATTTTCATATGGTGAGAAGCACATTTTTATTTAATAGCTGTACACTGCACATTAAAAATGCAGTGACTGTCTATATAAATATGCAAGTTGTAACTTGATTATACACACAAAATAATTATTTGGTATGATTAATGTGTAGTATTCAGGCAATTAGGTTACTTTAAAAATGTAGCATAAGGTGGTTTTTAATTTTTCATATATAAGAAGACAGCTCAAGTATCTTATTTAAAGTCAATTTTCTATTTCCTGCTAAAAAAACCCCAACCATTATCGATAAAAACTTCAAGACATTCAATAAAAAAGCACAGCTAGTGGTAAGCAAGCACTGATTATACTTTAGCTGTTCATCTCTTGGATATTTTTCTTTATGGTGATTCTTAAACTACTGTTCCTGCTGTCTTACTGTGAGACACCAGAACTTGAACAGCTGGAAGCACAGCCATCTCTGAAAGCACTGTGTACACCAGGACTATGCAAAAGGAATCCTGTGCTTTCGTATAATTTATTATCTTAAATCTCTTGTACCTGTTGGGACAATAAAATTGCACCTATTGGTTATGCAGATTTTAGGGCAACACTGATGCGCCATTTACTCACCACACCACACTGTCCTTCTGAAACTTCTTGTGGGATTACCTCCACAGGCCAGAGATGCCAACTTTGGGAATGATTTTGCAACAGTAGCATCTGGCCCCTTGGCACACTTGTCTTTGAGCTGTGCCAGCTTGGCAGTTGCCTTAAGGTACATCAAATGGTCAGAAAGCTAAGATAGTTCACTATCCTGGACATCAGTTTTCCTCTGTCAGCAGTCTTCAGATTTGTCCTCTCACTTCCTTCAAAGCATCTGGTATCTTGGCACCTTCTTTTCTTACACATAAAGGTCAAAGCATTGTGCTTTTCTTCTCAGAATTCTGAGAAAAGACTCTGATTTTGCTAAGCAAATGGTTTTTGAAAATGTGTCTTTTATAGTTGGGGGAAAGAAGGTAGGGAGAGAAAGGAACTGGGAAGGAAACAAATTTCAGATCGTAACTTCTTCCATATATCCAACTGGAACTGCAGGGAAGTATTCAATATCAGCAAGGGACACTGCACCTTGCCTTGCAGCATCAAACACTTGGAGCTGAGTTTCTGAGATGTATTCTCAAGAGTTTCACGAGTAGCCTCAAGACACACTTTTACTTAGATGTGTTCCTTGATGAAGGTACTTTGATAAAGCAAAAATGGCATGACTGGCAGCCAGACACATCCTTATTAATAGACAGATCTATCTAAACTCTAACCTGCCTCAAGCCTGGTCAAGTAGACACTGCTGAACTTTCTATCACATAACACAATGATCAGCTCCATCCTGCTCATCATTATACAGCTGACAGATTTCAGAGATGCAATTTAGATCCAAGTAGGAAAGGGCACATATCTACTGGCCTCCTTCATTTCCTGTCCACTGTGCCAGCCACGTTTGTGCTAGGGATGAGATTCCCTGTGGAAATCAGAAGCTTGATATCAATTCAATATTCTTCCGCTGTTGCCAACACTAAAAATAGGCTTATTTTATCCATATATATATATATGTACTAGCTTAATGCTTTTGGTGCAATATATTCAACATAACACTAGGTTTTGAGTCATTGCAGCTGAAGGTCATGAAGAGTTTTCTACTCACTCAGTAATAAAACACCTGAAAATCAAACTAGAAAACAGGATTTTTCCCTCAGGATATTAAAACAAAAATTCTAATGCTATTTCTGACTGAAAAATTAAGTCCAGGTTAAGTTTCTGTTAAGTTTCAATTTGTACAGAACACACATTGCTTGTGAGTGTATTCTCCCTTCTCCCCTACTCTGAAAAGTACGTATTCATTAGTAATTGCACCTCTAAAACCAGAATGTCTCAGTCTGAAATTCTAGACTCAGATTTTTTCCAGAGCTGATAGCTACATTTCTATTACACAGGCTTTATTCCACTACATCTTTAAATAATTTAAGAAATTCAGTTCTTAGAGATACCTTTGTTCATTTTCAGGTCACCAAGTTGCTGAAATAGCACAAAATCTGTAACAGTCACAAACAAAATATTTAAAGTTTGCTACATAACTTCTTGATCCCAAAGCACCTCAGACAAGAATTATACTTCACTAACATCCAATAAACTATGAAGGAAAAAAGCATTATATGCTAGAGCACACACTTTCTGAGCTTCAAGTTACATATTTCAGGCACCAGAGGGATTAAAAAAGAGTCTAACTCCTTTGTACAACAACTGAAAATGAACAGAGGTGGAAGAAGTTATTTTGTCTGAATGAAAGGACAGTAGTGCAGAAACACAGCACAGCACAGCTGCAGCAGCTGGTAAGGCTAGTCATAAGTCAATACAGATCAGGGGTCAAACCTGATATTAAACCCGGGCTGACAGCTCCCAATATGCAGAACTGCAGAAACACAACCTCCATACAATCACCAATTACTCTGAAACGTAACACAGCACACCAAGACATCTCTTGCCTCAGACAGCAGGTAGGTGTCCCCACCTTTGCATTTTTAACTTCTGAAAAAGCAACCACACCCTTCTACACCCTTTTATCTACCACCAAAAAAAGCATCTCAGCAAAGACAGCAGAAGGGGATACATGCCTTTCCCTCTCTAGCTCATTCACATTCAAGCATAATTTGTGTGAAGAACAGATGTGGTTTGCCTTATACTAATGCTTCAGATCATGCACCTGCAGCTGAAGTTCAAGCTTGTGTTCACTGCACACACATGTGAAAGAGGGGATGGATCTACAGACAGCTCATGCCTTGAGTATTCCTTTGGTTCCTGCAAGCTGGAGCACTAGGAAGTTACTCACTGTTTAAAAGTAGGTTTGTGTTCAGCCACTTCATCCCAGCTATTAGTAAGAGGTTGGACAAGACTCCTTGGTAGCTTTCCAGACATGAGCCAAGTTTTTAAAGTCAAGGAGAGCTATGAAGACTAATCAGAATTTGGCCAAACTACCCCCAGGACACTGCAGGTGAGTATTTACGTTAGCGTGTGACCATCCATGGTATGAGTCTTTTTCTGCCTTCCTAGAATGAATAAACAGTATCATCTTGAAGCAACAAAGAAAGTGTTCACCCCCTCAACATTCCTGTAAGGCAATTGACCGTGGTAGTGGATTCCCTGCCTCCCCACCCCCACTGGCTGCTCCTCAAGGTCGACAGATTTCTTGCCACAAGAGACCATTGGCAAGTGACTAACAGCATGCCACACTAAGAATCTTGGCTAACTAGCACAAGGTTTTGTTTGCACATGTATAATCCTTTAGACACAAACTACTGACCAAGTCTGAGACCAAGTCTGGACCCAGCTGCACCTAAACTCCCTCTGAGAAAGAGGATAGAATGTAAGGGGGTATTTTCAGAATCTCACAACTCAACAGGAGGGTCTCCTTGACAGCTTTTGCTGACCCCATCCTTTTACACAGTAAATAATCAAGTGTACCTCGCCACTGAATCTTGCTAGCCACTGTCACGTTTACTATCAAACATGGTGAAATAATTATTACTTCTCTCTGATGAGCAAGGTGCACCACTCCATCCATGACATTCACACATCCAAGGAATTCTTTTGGTCTCAAAAACCTTTCCTGGAACAACTATTAACCCAAATTTTGATTCAGAAAAAAATTGCAGATTATCTAAAGAAAATAAACTTATTTTTGCAGTGGACCATACCAAGCAACAATACGTTTATACCAAGTTTTAGCAGCAGTTTCAAAGTGATAAATGTCTCTACATTTAAAACAACCCAACATATCATAGAACAGGAAAAACAGCAATCCATAAAGCAATCAGTAATACTTAGTTCCTTTAAAGATAAACACAGCATTAAGAAAAGCACATCCTATTTTATAGAATCAGTCTTATTTCTCAAGGAAAGGTAAAAATGTAAGAGCTGTAAAAAAAGCTAATAGTCATTTATAAAAGAGGACTGGCCATCCTTTCCATAAGAGCATTTTATTTCATACAGGTCAGTAAATTCTTTGATAATGCAGCTGTCATTCTTATTCAGAATTTGTTCTAAAAGATTCATTATGTGTCCAAGATTAACTTGACTTTTGTCTCATGGACTGTCTTGAACCTTTCCCTTTGAAGGAGCTAGAGGTATAAAATAACAGCAATTGTCTGTTCAGAGAGACAGCAATCGTCTTCAACAATAAACATACTTCTCAGGAAGCAGCTCAAGTACTTTTTACTGCTATGATTTAAAGATCTTAATTAACACCAGTTCTATTTCCCAAAGGAAAACAGCTGCTCTTGGTGACAAGGCATTTTTGGAGCACTCCACAAACTGTGAGCAGAACTGAACATTATCACGTGCACCCACGGCAAAGCTTTTAAAAACCTTTACAGAAGCAAGGAAAAGGAAAAAGCAGCTTTAATTAGATAAGACAGAAGGGTGAGGGGAACAGTAACTATTCCATACACTAGAAGAGAGCTCCCAGATACACAAATCACTACAAAGACTCCTCCACAGCCCTGGAAACACTAAGACGAGGCAACACAAATGCTAAGCATTGTAAGGTTCTTTTCCAGATGCATACTATTTATTCTTCATTAGAATTTAAATCACAGAAGAAACAACTCTTAGCTCAACTTTTACACATATAGAAACAAACAGTTTGCACCTCCCAAAGAATGTTGAAAAAATCATAGCAAAAAAAATCAGTGAAAATTATTGTGCAATCTATATAGCTATACTGTCAAAAAAGCTTAAGACCAATAATGCTTAATGGAAAATTAAATATAAGGAACAGACTTTTTTAAATAGTTCTGGTGAAAAGTAGAAGTTAATTGCATAGAGTTCTAGTGCACAGTTTCATAGTCAGATAAACATTACCATTTAAAAAAAGACTTAAGAAACTCAATGTGTTGTTGCAGCTCACTGAAATACCAAAGTAAGCGACAAGAAACAATCAGGTAAAATATAGATAGTTTTTACACTTACTTGAATGGTGTGAACAGAAATGACAATGTAGTTTCCTTTTTCTGACTCATCTTAACCTGCATAAAAGAGCATTAAATCATTACAATCAAGTTGCAACAGGACTAAAAATTGTATCAGGAATTAAACTACAAAAAGTCACAGAAGATTTCTGAGACTTAGGAAAAGGAATGAAATCACACTGTCAATATGCTGTCCATTAAACTGTGTGTTATACTCCAGTGAGCACAACTCCTCTGAGTTCTGGAAACTCAGACCTGTACTAAAGTAAATAAAATAAACCATGCTCCAGCCACTGTTTTTCTCAGAAAAGACTTCTACAGTTTGCAGGATAAAAGGAAGATACGGGGAAAAGTGCTACCAGGCTTCAGTGACAACCTCCCTCAATGAAACCAGCACCATTTATGTCAGACAGGTACCAGTACACTGCAGCAAACACCACCAAAGCAATGCTGTAAATCAATTAACCTGCACATGGACAAAACCAGAAGGTTTTGATGTCATCAGAGCCACTTTGTCCAAGGTCCTCCAAAACATTTTTAAGGCCTCCTGCAGCTGCCTGACTCAAGTTTGACTGTTGGCATAATGTGCAGTCAGGAACTTCCTAAGCACCCTGCTTGTAAAACCTGACAGCTGGAAGTAGCAACCCACATATTTCATCCTATCCTCCAAGGCAACATCCTCTCCAGGGAGCACCAACTGTGGTCAGAGCAGTCCATCACAGGAAAAGTAAAAATCCACTTGGCATATCTAAGCCAGTGCACCACTTCTGCTTTAGCAGAGAAACGCAAAGGAAATTCAGACAGGATCATTCCACTACAGTGCTAAAAACGAGCCAACAACAACAACAATAACCTAGCACTACAGAACAACAGAACAAAAGTAAGCTCAAAGGAAAGGAGAAACAGAACTACATTGTTTTTTAAATCATCTCCAAGATGCCAATTGAACTGAAAAATATCTGAGTCATCCTTATTTCTTAAAGCAGAGGTCTTCCAACTGCTGAGGTGCTATCAGCATGCTTCAAGCTTCACATCCAACCCCACTTTCCCTGTTACATGCCAGCTCTGCACCGTATTTTTGAAAGTGATTCTGCTGCTGACACTGCTGCCACCCTGGTATCCACACCTTTGTGAATCTGGCATTCACAAAGGACAGAAGATGATGAGGGTGCTAATCTTGTGCAAGTCATCTCATGCAAGTTCATTGTTTCACTATCATGACATGAATTTCCAGACAGGATAACAGTTCTTTTGTGTCTTCGCCTCTATCTGTGGAGGATGGTTTCCACTCAGAGCATTTCTCTGCCTTGCCAAAACTGGGGTTTTTGGACAGTTTCTCACTCCACTGCTTAGTGAAACAATCTTTTTTGTTTCGACCACTCATGCGTTCTCATAATGCAATATCCAATATTAAATGAATCAAGACAGAAGCCAGAGATGAACACTTGCAGAGCAAAACAACAGATATAACAGCATTAGCTAAAAGTTCATTAGGCCATTAATTTAATTTCTTTAATGCACAGGAGCCTATTACCTTTCTGATCTGTTTGTGTAGTGACCCTGATTTAAGGCCTTGTCCCCCAGCCCCCATTGCAAAGACATTATTTCCCTTCCCCAGTACCAGGCTCTACTACCTACTGCAAGCAGGTTTACATTAACACCAATAAACATCACCATTTTTGTTAAGAACCAAGAAAAAAGTTATTCATTCTCCTTACAAAAAAACCAACCAAACCTGTTTATTAAAGTCTTTCAAACTTTTTCAGGTAAGTCTCACAGCTATTCAATCAAATGAATGTGCACTGAATTTTAATCCTTTCAATTTAGCACACTATGTATAGGATAAGCCATACAATTATTTTACATATAGCAACAACTATTATTCAAATAAGTTGGGCCTTTTTACCATATGTTTAGTACCTTAAATTGCTCAAGAATCTGAACAGCATTGGTGAACATACTCTCTGCTTTGAAAAGGGCACTACTGTTCAGATACTCCAGAGGCAGAGTTCCCTGAGGAAGAAAAATACACATAATAAGTAAAAAAATTAAATAACAGGAATTTCTCTTAACTGAATTTCTGGCCAAATAAGCAGTAAGAATACTTCAAATTACTCATGGAGTAACTCATATAACTGAAAGAATGTCGCTGAAATAACTCATGTAACTCCTTTGAAAATGCTCTTCTCACACAGATTTGCAACATCACAAGGATTGTTTATAATAGCTGAGCTTCTACAGGAATACAAAAAAAAAAAAACCAAAAGTTGTTACTAAACTATATACTACAAAATAATATAAACTCAACCTCTAATAAGAAGCCATTTTTGATACCCCTAAAAGCCTTCCACCCAAAGCCTCACCTGGGCCTGACTCAATCCAGTACTTGTGGTAAGAAAAGGAGCAGTTCCCATGCCACCCTGCATTGGGCAGCTTTCCTTACACAACTAGCAATGAGTGCAGGACAGGGGGACAATCCCTGGGGCAGAGCCTCCAGAAAAAATATTTCCAAAAATACACTGTAAACAGGTGTTTTATATGTGAAACTAGCAGTTTGACAGCACAATAATGACATGCTAATTGTCAATTAGATATTTATGATGCAACTTTTGGACTATGTTATAATACATGAGAGAAATTAAAAGAAAAAGCCATCTCACTGTTCTCTAAATTAGAGGCACAAGACAACATCTGAAGAAAGTACACTAGTTTAATCAAGAAATAATTGAACATTAAATTGCCAGAACTGGCTTGTTTATAGGCTTAGCTTTCGTGATCAAAATCATGTGTTATTCAAATCATATTACATTTTTACCATTCCTAAAAACAAAGTAAAAAAAAATTATATAGCTCAGGAGTATAAAGTTGCAGATTATAAATGGACAAGCTGCCTTTCCAATTAAAAGCCCTACAACACATAAAAAGATGTCAGTTGGTACTCTAAATTAAAGATACATACATAAAATTAAAACTACAAGCAGTCTTCACATCATATCCCACTTTTACAAATCTGTAATCCTTCATCTGACACACCTCAAGTCTTGTCCCCAACACCTCTTCCTCTATGGTGAACAGATTTTTATAACATAGAAAAACGTTTGCACTTCTTACCACAGAGTTCAGGGGGAAAGGCACACCAATAAGGGAAGCCATCAGTGGTGCTATATCAGCCTGTGCAAACAGAAGCAATCCCATTTTAACATAGTTTCAAGCCTCTGAAGCTAATAAATTCAGCTTAATTTTAACATCTCTGCATTTACAAAAGATAATTATGTAATATTGCCAGGTTACACATACAACTCTCCTTTATAGTTTTTTGTTTGTTTGTTTGTTTTTTAGTTTCCAGTAGTCATGGCATGATTAGATTCAAAACGCAAAGCTCCACTGCTGATCAAGCTTCAAAAAAAAATATTTTGTTTAAATAGCAAATATAACCACCCCAGTATTTATTTGCAGGAATTCAGCACCTCCTTTACTGCACTTGGAGAGGCATATCACTTCTTATAACTGTTTATATGACCAAAAGAACTAATTCCATATTTACAGTTTTAAGCAGTATACTGGATATACTGCTCTTCACATGCTTTATCTTGTGCTTCCACAGCACAGATTACTTACCTTCTCCCCTTCAGAGGGAGTTTCTGCACACTTTTAATGTCCAGTCAGCCCTCAGAAAGACCCTTCAATCTACACCAAGGCATCTCATAAAATAAGTTATCATTTCCTTCTACTTGTGATAATAAACATTGCCTCTTACGAGGTTTATATTTTCCTTTAATATACAACTACACACCAAAATTCTTTGTTTCCCCAGTATAAATCTGAAGAAACTACACTGAAACCACAGGCACTGCACCAGCCTCAGATCAACTGAGCAGACTCCAAACCATTATTTATTGAGAACAACACACTTGGAGTGTAATGATAATTAGAAGTCTCATTTGCTATTTTTATCCATATTCCCATATGTACTATAGGACAAAAGCTCTGTCTTTGGGAATTCCATTATCCAGGACAAAGTAATACTCAAGACTCTTCTATACAGTCTCAAAACAACATTGCCTTAACCCGTCCCAACCTTGAGAGGAAAACTAATCTCTAGTTTTGTAGCAGGGCTTTGCTGAAAGCAGTTGATCCAGAACATTCCCAATTTGAACCTTCTAGCATGAGATTCTTTCCTTTTGAGTAGGTTTTGAGTCTGTTATTCATATATTGGGTTTTGTTGGATAACAAAGCACCACAGCTTAAAAAAGCTTCACTGATATAGGATCAAAGGATAAGCTGCTCACTTTCTTTTCTTCCTTTACAGTACTAATTGTCTAAATTGCAAAATATTTGGGACACAATCACAGATGAAAAAAACCCCACAGTTTAGCATTTTAGCAAGAAGTGGTTTTGATTTAGTAACAGCAGCTTGGGGGACGTGGTATATGGTACTGCACTCTTCCTACAGCTGTGTAGGATCACTTAAATAACTGGTGCAGAAATGCACCTTCAGGAGAAGTTGTGTGCAGATGTCACGTGTCAACAAACAATTTAAACTTACCCTCATTATGTTATTGTGGTTCCTGTTTCTAGGGAAATGGTACATTGGTGTGATCATTCACTCAAATTAAGTAAATTACTTTAAATCACACAAGAATCATAGTTTAAGGTGAAAATTTATGAACTACTAAATTAGGTATGTTTGATACCTGATTGACATCAATCCTCTTCAAGTTCTCCAGTCTCCATTCTGCAAGAAACAACAGAACACCTGAACAGCTAATCCACACAGATTTGAAAGGACAGTTCAAGATCAGTTGACATTTAATACCTTGCTGCCATTTTCTGTAAAGTGTCAGCACTAAAGAAAATTGTAATTTTACATTGGGATGCTAGCTCAAGAAGGGTCACAGATGGAACTCAACAGGCAGAAACAACAAAATGCATTCATTTCAGTTCACATTTTCTTTTATCCAGCAGGATAAACTGCTGCCTGCAATTGTGACCTAGATCAGTAGAAGAAAGGCCGAGGCTTTTATTTTTTTCAGCACAGTGATGTATTACCTCCTGTGCCAACTAAAAGAATCAAACCCAGATTTAAGAGATTTATAGAACCTCTTCAATAGTTTGTAAAAAAGGCTAACCCAAGGTCCTAAATGCACTGGTACAGTGTGGTACAAATATTAGATCCTAAAGCTTTGGCGCACCATACAAAAACCTGGATGAAAATGGTATGTTCCTGCTCTACACTGGCCTCTAAGGAAACAAAGAAAAAATTGCCTGCTTTCTTTGGGGGTGGAAAGTTATTTAAAAACAGTTTAGCAAGGTTTGGTTTTGGTTTTTTTCTTTCATACAACTGCAGTATTGCATGCACCAGACTTATTTCCAGCAATTAGTTCATACCACTGCTACCTTTGGGGGTCTGAGTACAAGTCTGCTGTTATTTGGTCCCACAAGCACCCTGAAGAGCAGACTTGTACTTGAACAGTAGTGAGACAGCTACAGGGAGTTCCCATGGCAACCCAGGGAAAGTATTAGCTGCATTAATCATCAATTCTGCTAACCTCACACCTAAAGGAACAAGTTTGCTTCCTTTTGCTTCCAGGAAAAGGAAATGGATTTATATTTCTCAAAATAGACTCTTACCCATATTTCTATTATATAAATTAATTGTCTGTTTTGCTTTTAAATATAATTTTCCAAAGAAAAACATGGGAAAACTGTCTATACACACACAAAATGTGCCTAATGTAAGAAGAAACTGTATCGCTGCTAGAGAAAACATCTCTTTTTGTCAGAAGTTTTTTCATCTCCACATGCCCTACTCAGATACTCCAAACTGCAGAATTGAAGACATCTGCTTTGGACCAGGAGCCACAGGACCCTGAGCCCAGGAACTCCTAAGGACTGGGACACACCTACAGACTGGCCAGTCCAGAATGTACTCCCAGGAGCGAGGCATCTTGGCTGTACATGGTGCCCACACAGGTTTATGATTCCAGCTCTCTGTCTAGGTTTCCTGTACAGTGCTCAGCAGTTTTCCACCCACTTTATTGGGGTTGTTTTTTTTGCCTTTACCCTGCCCTGCTTATACTGCAGCCCGCTGGGCTGTCAGATGCAAACAGTCCAGGGAAACAGCAGGGAAGTGCCAGTTCAAAAAGAGGCTGAGGATGAGGCTACATGAACCAAAGAAGATCTCATATAAAACCTCAAAGCCAATCTAGTGGAGGGTACACTGAGCTCCCTCAGCTGTGGCAAAGCAGGCTGAGCCCCCTACAAACCAGGCTTGTGTATAATGTCATCAAGCACCCCATGTCCTGATGCTGCAGGAGGTTGTGCTGATGCCTCACTGTCCCTTCACAGGGTGCCAGAACTGATGCCTTGGGAAGGCTGACCTGGAACAGAGACTGGACAGAGCTAAGAGAATAAAGTAGGTATTTATAAAAAGGCCTTTAAGGGTACACTTGGGTAGTACAAGAGCCTGGCTAGGGCTACACCCAAGGTGGACCCAGAAATGGTCACAAAATGGACGACTGGTCACGAGGTCTCACACTTTTATAAGTTTTGATCTATTTGCATATTGGGTTTCGTTGTCTAAATACAGCTTATGAAGATTATGAAGTCCCATCTTTCTTGTTTTCTCTCTTCAGTCCACTGTTATTTATGCTTTTGGGCCTGAAAGTTGTACTCGTTCTTGGTCTTCAGCAGGAAAAGCATTTGTTTTGTCTACCTACTCTGTGAAGAGAGCTTACTGGCACTTAATATGAGGCTCAGAGCTACACCCCTAGGCAGAACAGAATCTGAAAACATGAAAGCTAAAACTTGAAGGCATCAGTGCCCTCACTCACAAGCTCCTCTGGGCTTGTGCCCCACGGCCAACCATCAGCCCATGAGGAACTAGAGAGTATTTCTGTATTCTCTTTCATTCTGAAGAAAAGTCAAACCAGTGGCCAAATGGGTAACACCACATGTTGCCCACAGGCTGCAAGGCTGCCGTAACAAATATTTCCAAGAGGATTACATGACTGGGCCTGAGGGAAGGCAGAGCACAGGTGACAAAACTGATGAGGAGAAGGCTGTCAACCCAGAGCAGATTCTGTGCCCTTCTGGCCATCCAAGGAGCACATTAATCTGTCTGTGACAAACTGGACAGGCTGAGTCCTGCCTGTTGGCACTGCCTTTGGGGGTATGACCCCTCCATGGCAACAATGAGAAGAAAGACAATTCACTGAGCTGCCTACAGCCTGCTTGCACTGAACAAGCATAAAAAGTTTGTCAGCATTAGAAACATTCAGTCAATATTTCCATAAACACTTAACTCAGAGAAATTAGAAAGGATTGTCAAGAGATGAAAGACCTTGAACATTGGAGCATGCAACTAGAAATGTAAGCCTGACACCTGCGTACATCAGTGACACAGCAGTCTTGAAAACGCCCTCCTCCCCTGCACACAGTCACAGCTGCAGCTGTATGGAGCAGGAAAGACAAATTCAAAGAACATTTCAAGAGTACTCGTTTAAATAGCTTTTCTTTTATATGTTAACTTTGTGAAAATATCTGAGATTGTAACAATGGAGTAGCTGAACTGTACTGACCTGTGCAAGTGCCAAGTTCCATTTCAACAATTTTCTCTTTACTTCTAAGCTACGTAACCTACTAGACACTCTGATGTACTGCCATAGAGAGAACAGTCACCTTTTAAGAGGATACTCACTACTCAAATAGAAATTCAAACTCCCAAGATACTCAGAGCATCTCAAATCTTCAATAGAGATCACCCTTGCTCAGTTAAGAATCTGTAAGTGTCTAAACAAAGCAACAACATGCTTGACAGATGCAAAGCTAAATGAACAGGGGAGTTTCTCATGTTTGCTTTGGTGTGCTTGGTTTTTTGTGTGGTTATTTGGTTAGCTGGTTTTTTTAACCATCAGTAGGAAAATATGAAGCAGGCACAGCAGAGTGCAGACCAATGTCATCCTTTAAGTAAGTACACACTGCCTAACAGATGAGGGCCCTACAGCTTTCCCTGTTGTGCACCTGGGAGTCTGCTCAATCTTTTTTGAAATCTCACACCATCTGCATCATGACTTGAAGTCAAATACTGAGGTTTGTACTAAAGCTGCTGAGAATCAAGGAAACTGACAGATGTAAAATTCCACTATTACAGATCCACCTTCAGACATCAAGTGCCCTTAAGTCTAGCAGATCAGCCATCGCAGACACCAAAATCAGTTGTTCTATTCTGTTTTTTATTTTTTCCTTACAGCTCATTTTCAATGTTATCACAGATGTCAGTTTTATAGCAGCAGTTTGGTGCAAAGAGTGAAATGTTAGCACTGTCTATTTCTGAAATGACCTAATCTGTTACCAAATACCTTCTTGAGAGCAGGGCAGAGTTAAAACCTCAGGGCTGAAGTAATTTTTGCCTGTTTTCTCTAATGTACCTTGACAAACAATGCAATAAAATAGGAAGTCATTATCTCATTGATTTTAAGCAACAACCCAAGACTCAAGGCATCTTTAGAAACAGAGCAGGCTGCAAGAATAAGGCACATGAAAGAGGAACAGCTGGAACAATTTAATCAGGTGCCAAAGACTCTCTAACCCCACTGATATTTCAGTAAGACAGTGTTCATTGCATTATGAATGTGAAAAAACAGAAATTCCTTCTTTTTCAATAAAGTTTACTCTTAAATAAATTACAAAAGGAAAAATAATAATGAAGAATCACTGTCTTTCATTAAGAAAAGCTGTTTACATTTGCACAACAGCTACAAGGATGCAAATGAGACAAGACAGCCCCTGGAAAGTCCACAGGGTTGTGCTGTGAAGTTAGAAAAGCGTCTTTGAACTTGCCAACTTTTCATGTTTCTGTACAAATAGCATTCAAACTCTGGGAGTCCTCCTAAAAATTGAGTCTCCTCTGGAACTAAGTTTTAGGAGCATGAACAGCCTCCTGCCGACAAAGAGAGAAAGTTTTCAATTCTATGATTAGAAAAGAAAACTGACTGATGTTATCTACCCAATTTTGCAGTAGCTTCCTTAGGCATACCCTGCCACCTTCTCTTTACACAGCACACAAAGCAAATCATACTTACTATAGAAATAGAACAGAAGTTGGTGAAGCTCAACAGATGTAATGGTTAAAAACAGCTCAGTTTCCACCAGAAATTTTCACTTAAGTTTTATAGTTCACCTACCTTTCAAAAAATTGTCTTCAAAGAACTGGGATGTAACTTTCTGTGGATAATTTATCCCAGCACCCCAAACAATCAGTGGTGTCAAAGTTTCTGAGGGATGACCAGCTCCATGGGATCCTAAGACACACCAAACAAAAAAAAAAAGAAATAGAAACTTTGAGACGTGTGCTGTAAAAACAAATAAAATCTACATGCAATAAAAATATGCACACATACTAAGCTCTTGTTACAGACATACTAGAAGCCTATTATAGACAACCTATTCCAGCCTTATAGGTTATTTTTATGTCACTAATTACAGCTACATTCAAGTTTCAGGTTGGGAAATCAGTATCAGTTAAGTCAAGACAATAAAGACAGAACTTGCTTATATTAAAACCCTCAAATTTTTAACATACGGAAACTAAAGCCATAGTATTTTTAAAGCCTCAACATATAGAGGAGTTACCAGTTCAAAGCATGTACCTGTGCTTATCCTGAGAATCTCAGTGAAAGCAGGAATGCCTGATCTCAGTAATATTAAGCAAATGTAAAAAAAATCATATAGAATTGACCTTTGAATAAGAATTAGACTTCCACTTCAAAGCCAGGAGGCAATATGCATCGCAACTGCCATCCTTCCAACAGTGATAGAAGTTCACTTTTAATGTTTTAAAGTCTAGTAGCACATTGCTTAAAAACTGATAAAACATTACTTTCTTCCCTGGGGAAATTTATTCCCTCTAGATTAACATATCAGCCACCAAAAGCAGGAAGGTTGAAAACTATGACATCTCAGCAGCAGCTGTACTAAAGCAGGAGCCACACAAGCTTGAAAGAAAAACTGGTGATTGAACCCAGTGGGTGAGGTACCAGAGCAGTGAGATAACCCAGCCTCAAAGGGAAGGACTTTGTTACACAACCTCTATGTGGGTCACTGCATGGTCTACAAGATAACACATTTTCCTTATTTTTGCATAGACACATGCTCTTCCCTGTCAATAAATACATATTTTAATAAATACAGAGAAAGCACACTGTTGTGCAGCCTCACAGCTATTCCAATTTTCATACCCAATTCTGTCCTTAAAACAATCACTGTGGCATAGCTGAAGAGCCAACTTTGCTTACTTTAAACAGCCCAAAGCTTAAGAGAACACTGGTCTGGGAATTAAGTTTCTGATGTTCCTTGGTGGGCACTCTTCTCTGAGCTCAAAAAACAGCAACAATTGCTATTCTTTGAAGAACTTGGGAAAAGAGCTTATGGAGAGAGAACTTCCTGTATCTTCCAGGGACCAGGGATTATTTCTTATATCAGTTATATCCTCATTACTGCAGGAGGAAAGTGCTATTTTGGTGAGTTTACATTTTAGCCAAGGCACCAGCTCCATCAGCATTTCACAGAGATTCTACCTCTATGAATATGTTAAGACAGATACAGGTGAGAGAGGCAGCTGTACCCACTCCCTCCCTGTTGTAAAGAACCAGGTTTCAGCCTGATCTGAATAACAAGAGGGGAAGAAAAATATTTTTTTCAGCTGGGTCAGTTCCAGGTTCCATCCCCAGCACTCTCCAAATTTACTTTTTCAGGGGAAAGGGGGAAAAAGGGTGCTGCTGTTTAGTTGTCTGTTCCATAGCCCAGCACACCACACGGGTACCCGTGCCAGGATGGCAGCAGGAACAAGAGCCCAAGGTGAGGGTGGGTATGGAATGCCCTGTGTTGGTGGTCAGCAACTCCATCTGACATCAATTTCAAGCAAAATCATGGGGTCAGACTGAGAAAGCAAGTGATTTCATTGGCTTTTGCCAGCAACCACAATGGCTTTGATCATGTCTGATTCAGATCGTATTCTTTTCCCTAACAGCCCCCCCATCCTTCCAATGTTTAATTTGTTTTAAAACTGGTGCACATCCTATTGTGACTGAAAGGCTGCAGCAGGGGCTGATAGTACCAACCAGCTCAAATTAAAGCTCCTGAACTATCCTTCAGACAGCTCACAATGGGCCTTAGCAGAACCTCTGGGTTTGCTCTCGGATTCACTAAAATCAGCTTCAAAGATATTAACACTTCTGACACAAGATCAAGCTTTTCCTTCAAGACAGAAAGATACATTTTCAAGACAAAACATACAAAACTATGACAGACCAGTGGTTCTCAAAGCCTGTTACTCCTAACACTTTTTATTCCCCTTTCAAAGGATCCAGTACATAAGGAGAACACCCCTGCAGCTCACTCTGGCAGCAAGGAAGGCTAACAGCACCCAGGCAGTGTTAACAGGAGAATGGTACAGGGAAGGGATTGGTCTCCTCTATGCAGTACCTGTGAGACAACCTCTATACACTGGATCCACTTTGGGGCTCCTCTGGTATTAGAAAGACACCCATCATCTGGAATGGTCTCAGTGAGGAGCACCTGCCCTGGGAGAAGCAGCTGAGGGACTGGGACTTGTTCAGCCTGGAGAAGAAATAGCTTTGGGGAGAACACAGCAGAGCAGCCTGCCTGTACCCACTGTGAGAGGGTTTGAGAGAGGATGGAGCCACAGTGTCACTGCTGTGCTTGGTGGGAGCAGGACAGAACAGGCATAATTTGAAACAAGGGAAGTTCACACTGCAGACAAAGAAAACCTTTCCCCCTCCATCAGGGCAGGCAAGCAGCAGAGCAGACTGCCCTGAAGGGTTGCATAGGCTCCATCCCTTTCAGGTTTTAAGGGCCCTGCTGAATAAAGCCCTAGCACCTGTGTCTGATTCCAAGGTTAATTGAGAGGTTGCTGGAGCTCCTGAAATCCCTATGATCATACATATAAAAATAAATATATACACACAACCCTTCCTTACAAAAAAAATTAAATAATTTCTTGAAATATACAAAAAATATAGCAGAATTAAAATTTTATTGCAAGTGGCAGTAAGCGCAATAGTAAATAATATTCAAAATGGACTATTTTGCAAATGAACAGATGGTAATTAGGCTGATTGAATAAATATACAAATATTTTTGTTATCTCTGGTGACAGAAAAAATCTGCATCCCCTCAACAAAAAACTTTAGGATTTCACACACTGAGTAAGACGCTGACAGATGTTTTGCCACAACCACGCCTGGAGCAGCCTTGGTTCAAGAATATCACAGTTAGTAGCTGCAAATACACAGCACTGGAAGAGAGACTTATCACTTTCACTGGCTGCACATAGGGGCAGGAGTGTTCTTAAGATTCTTGAAAGAAGAAAGAACTAGGGAAAAATATCCAGATTAACTTACCATTGTAAACTTTTCTCATCTGCCTTCAAAGCATTTAGCCACTGTGGCCATAGCCTTCACAAGTCTCCTCTGTGGGTATCAGCATGGTTGGCCCCTGCCTCACTCTCCTCTCTGTACTCTCAGATCTTTCACCTGTCTCCAGCACCAGCCTTCTCTGGAAAGATCACACAGCAGTCCCATCCTTTCTGTTGTGCTTAAAAGGCCAAAAGAAGCAAAAAGATTCTGCACCCCTCAAAAAACCTCTACCTGTACAGTTTTTTACTAGCTCCTGGACAGATTTCTCACCTTTTTCCAGGTGCTTTACAGCACCCAAGTGAGACCTGTATATCTCAGAGGGGCTGGAACAAGACCAGATTTGCTGCTGGCAGCCAAATAACACCATCTCCTCCTGCTTGAGGTGGTTTTCTGCAGCATTCTTTCCATCCCTACAAGCAGTCACTGAGGAAGTTATGCTTCAACTTAGTATCTTTTTTCTGTCCAACATGGAATGCAGCTGTCACAGCAATCTGCATGGATTTTCATACACAAGCAACTTAGGATACCAAAACAAAGCAGGAGTTCCAAAGCTTCTCATGAGCTCTTTAATCATACACCAGATGCCCATAAACTCAACTAACTCAATATTTAAAAGGACTCACCCCAATCTGTCATTCCATGGTCAGAAGTTAAAATAAATGCAGTCTTTCCATCATTTCCATAGAAATTGTCAATCAGTGAAGCAATTTCTTTCACACCCTCATCAACTTGTTTAATATTCTCGTGGTATTCCCTTGAAAAATAGAAAGAAAATGTTACATTCAAGGTGGCTCTCACACTTGGTATAAAGCAACTTATCCATGCTCATAAAGCCCAGTCCTTTGAGTACAGACAGCTTTAACATCAAATAAACATCAAGCTAACAAAAGGCTTTCTAGATGTAAAATCTCCTCTCCTCTGAGTCTTACTGAGATATTAAATCCTTGCACAGTTTGAAGATTACTGAAACCACAGTTTAAAATGGATTTATATTTCAAATCTGACCTGCCCTTGACATAAGACAATAAATTTACTACTCACAGATGTCAGGCAAGTTAAGCAGAATGCCAAAACTAAGGAATTCTGGAAAACTCAAAACACCTTAAATGCTAAGTTGCAAAAATTACTTTAAGCTGGTAACTAAACAGCAAAGAAAGATCTCGCCAGGCTGTCAGTGTTTTGAGATGATTCGCAGATCAGGACAGACCCTGGTTTTCTGTAATAGAGGCTAGATAAAAAAATTGTATATTTTTAGAAAAAGTGACCATGATTAACTTGCAGACAATTTCCTGTCAGTTGCTAAAGTCAGTTTTAAAACTCTGTCTTTAAAAAAAATCATAATAAATGAGCATTAGACATATAGCAAGTATGAACTTCAGAATGATGTAGGAAATCAGAATTTAAAAAGTGCAAAGATCAAGAGAAAGACATAAAATCCTGCAAAGCAGGATGTGAAGAAATTAAAGTTCTCAAGTAATGCACTTCAAGATGAATTGGTGATGAGAACTGTTAATCTAAATTCTTTTTTCAAGTGTGATAAGGAGAGCCAAAACATAATGCCAGAATTTGCAGCCACTATTGCTGAGCTTACTGTTGTCTATAAACTCAACGATATCACTTCAGCCGTGAAGTGGTATCATCTGAAAACTCTGTTTTGTTTAAAACTGCATTTCCTACATATCCTCTGGATTATGTGCTGGCTGTAACTAGAACAACTGCTAAAAATCAGACATGAATACAGGAGTATAACCTGACATACTGTATAGAGCATAAATCTGTCATTTCTACAGATGAGACCTTAAAAAACAAACAAACAAAAAAAAACCTCAGAAGTTCAGAATGTAGGTGATCATGGTGACATACATGACCTCCAATACTACAAGCCTTGTTTCTGGCCTGATAAATTGTTAAAGAAGGTACTATATGCATTTAAAACTAGTAAGAAAGATATGCTTAATGTCTCAGTTACCTTGAGTTTGGCCGATGAGCATGTCCATTGGTGTCTATGCCTAGCAAATGCAGGAACAGAACCACTTTCTCTTCATTCAGTGCAGAGAACAATGTTTGATTGCTTCTGGAAGAATTAAAGAAGCTCTGTACGGAATAAGCCATAAATATATTAATCTGAGTAAAGTGGAAGAAGCATCTTATTAAAACTAAATCACTACTGTTTCCATGTCAAAATACTAGTAGTTATTAGAGTTTAAATAGAAGAAAAATAATGACTTCCCAATTTACAGCTTGGAGACAACTGCTATCAGTACAGTCTGTCCAAATTTTTAGCTTATCTAAGACAACATTTACTTTGAAATGTTCTGTTGTTTAGGGGGCTCTTTTTGTTGGGTTTTTATTTGTCTGTTTGTTCTGGTTTTGTACAGGGGTTTTTTGAGTTTGTGTAGGAAAAAATATATCATCCTTTCTTTGTCTCCTGTATAAACAAATTGATAAACCATTTCTGAGTGCCACTTATGGCTCTTTATGTCTATTGATTTACTGAATTTAAATTGGAAGCAAAGGTCTCAAATATTCTTGTTCTGGAAGCAGCTTCTGCAGGACTGAGATACGAAGCTACAACTTGTTTGCAGAAACTAAATAAAAACAGAACAAAACATGACATGCTTTGCAAATACATGAACTACAGAACATATATCTGCCTTGCACATGTCTACTTAAACATCCCTGAGGCAGATGCCAGGGGAGGATTTTCCCTTGGACTGAATGAGTCTTGACATGGCTATTCTGTGTGAGACCAGCCACATTACAGCAATGCAAAATGCAGGCAGACAGCTATTCCAGCATCAGCTCCTTAGTAACAGCACTGCCCAAGGAAACAAACTTGGGTAGGGTCTTAGTTCAAAAAGCATCTAGAGAACCTTTCAGTACACTAACATAAGTGAGAGCGTCTTTGAATTTCATGCAAGAGTCCAGGGAAAATGCTGGTAGAGGCAGGAAAGTATTTCTACCACCAAAGGACAGGGCAGGCCACCACACAGCTGTGATAGTGATGGAGCTCTTAAAATCTAAAGCTCATCCCTTGTATAAACAGAAGTCACTGCACCCAGAGGAAGACCAAAGTGCCAGTGAGGATATCACAGTGAACCATGGCAGTATGCAATTCCACTTTTCTAACTCCCTGAGTACACACATGCCACGTGGACTAATATTTGCATGCTCTCAGCTTCAGCTCTTGTCCAAACAAAATCATGACCAAAGTCCAGAGATATTTTAAATAAAGATACAAGAACAAAATCCGATTACATTAAATAGCAACAGAATTATTTTTAAGGAGATTTTCTTTTCCCTCAGAGATCCATCTACCGGCACATATTTGACCACAGACCGAAGAAGCTTTCCAGAGCACACCAGCAATTTGCAGGATACAATAAAAGTCTGCTTCCTTAATTTTAATTCAATAAAAGGAAATCAAAACAAAGCATATCAAAACAGACAAGCAGGAAAACTCCCAAAATTAAATCCTAAAATGTAGATCAATATTAGAAGGCATAAGTTTTCCTGTCACAGAATGATTAAACAAAAGAAACCGTTCAGAAGGCAGCAAGGCCTGAGCTTCTCCTCTCCCGCCAGACGAAGTCCCAGGATACACCAAAAGCATCCCACTTTCCCAGCACTGCCACCTCACAAGCCAGAGCAGCAGCAGGCAGAAGAGTTTGCCCAAATTCTGGCCAATTGCAAACAAAAAGACAAAAGGAAGATGAGTGCAAGCTAAGATGTGACATCTTTTCCCAGAGCAAACAAAACTTTATCCCATGAAATTGAATAAAAATGGTTTACTGAAAAAAATCCTAAGAAAGAACAGGAAGCTCACCACAAGGAGTGATGGCTGATAAAGGTGGTGAGTTGGCAAGCAGGTACCAAACAGACTAAGGGCAAAAATCACTTCACCTTGCTCTGGACATTGCTGAACTGCTTGTTTAGAAGTATCCCTGTATCTCCTTAATACCCTGCTAAAGGCCTCTTCTTTTTGGTACTCAGTGATCGCAAAACTTGAGTCCTACCTCTACTCAACACTAGTTTCCAACCCATCATTCTCTTAACTATCTTCCTGTCTCACTCTTTTTTATTCTTGCTTCCCTTTTATTTCCTCTATTCAGTAATATTGCCTCCACTGCATATGTAAGCTGAATGTCACCAAGAAGTTTCAGGGACAGCAGTAAACATTTAAGAGGCTGAAAGCAATCAGTTTTTCCAGTCTCAAGAAAAGCAGCTAAAGAGAGGTCCCATTGCTCTATACAATCACCTACCATGAAGGTGAAGGGAATCTCAATCCTCTGATTGAGCCAGACTGATCGGAGAGCCTCAGAGATGAGACAGGAGCAAACTCATAATTTGGAACATGGAAAATTGCATTAAGACAAAGAGACTTTTAAAATTATTTGGTAAACCATAACTACAGCCAGATATTGGAACAGCTGCTTAGAAGGCTTGTCCTTGGAGATGCTCAAAACTTGACTGGGCAAGGCCTGAGCACGTTGCTCTAACTGAACTGAACTCTTCTTCATGAAGAGAGCTGGACTCAAGATGACTACAGCTTCCTTTCAGCATTCTTTTCAAATGATTCTGGCAACTTCTGTTTGATTTTCTGGCACCTAACAACAAAATAATGCACTGGTCACAGCTGATATGCAACTTAATAAGATAAGAACAAAGTTCCCCATTAAAATATTTACAGCAAGCTGTGAACTTAATTATAATGTAATACTAATTAAACTACTACAACAGAACTTTAGTTATAACTATGTGAAATCTTGATCTAATCACCTCCCTCCTCAGATGGGAGAAAGCAAAGAAATAAAGACTACTTAGAAAGTCTAACAAATTATTTACAGACGTCTGAACAAAATATGAACTTTAAAATGTTAAATATCTAAGTAATTGAGGACCTTTTGTTCCCTCGGTGTCTTCCATGGAAGCATGACTCTTTAGTAGAGCTGATAAACTGTTGCTGACTGCATGTACTAGAGAGACCAAACAAACTTCTTCCTTTCAAAGCTCCTTCATCTAAGACAACTTAATTTAGTTGGCTGCTTAAAGCCATGCACACTGATTTGTGCTGATGGGAGAGTTTAAATAGTTATGCCAGTTTTCAGATATAAACAAAAGTACAAAGGCAGGACAAACATATGTGCCAGGTTTAGATCCATTGAGCATGATCATGCCCAAGACACTAACACATTTGAAATAAATCATAAAACCATAGGACGTCTATTAGAGCAGAGCTATTTGTATTGAAATCCACTGGCACAAATCCACATCCAGTCAGAGCACTGTCTGCAGAGCTTCAAAGTCTAACATAATTCAATTCTAGACTCCATCCACCACCCTGCACAGAAGGGACAGTCTGAAAGTTTGGGTGGCCTTTCTCCAGCAGAAAGAGGACAACGGAAGAATGGAATACTGTGTTCAAATTCAGAAAAGAATAAAGGAAAAAAATCTACAACTTTTGGCCATCTGTATCTACATGTCCCTTTCAGTGAGAAGACTTGAACTGAATACCTTGAGCATATCCTACCCTCTGATCATAATAAATTGTGGTTAGGCAATTACTGAAACTCATCTCCAAGATTAAGTTACTGGAATTTTAAACTTTTTACCCTAAAAAAACAAGTTGAATCTTTCAAAACTATTTTCCACTAAATATTTTTAAAAATCAGAAATGCATCAACAAGCCCATTTTTTTCCCATTAGTTAATCTAGACTGCCAGTATTTTGCTCTTTAGTTTCTTATCACAGACTCGAACTATGAGTTCAGTAAAGGTCATTTAACTGAGAATCATTGAGCCACATCACAGTGATTAAACTCCATCCCTTAATTATTTTGCCAGCTTCATGAAAAAAAAATCCCAAATACACTAAGAGAACCCCCAAACAACCCAAAAACCAGAAAAAAACCCCACAGTCCATCAACTTCATGCAAATCTGAAATGCCAAACCATTCCCAAGTTATTACTGCACATTAATATTGCTGAATTTTCATACTGTTGTAGATAAAAATCCCACACAGTCTAGTCCATCATGTATTTCCTGTCCCTAGAAATGGTTACAATCACCTTGTATCATGAGGAGACAAGACAAGAACTATCAAGTGTGATACATTTTTTCTTCTACTCACGATTTAAGCATAGATAAAAATAAAAAGTAGTTAGAGTTTGCCATCTCCTGATGGTAAGTTACTATTAGATAGCAGTTTTAAAGAGAATAAGCAATTTCAGAGTGCCACACTAGCAAAACTCACACGAGTGCCACACTCATGCCAAACATGACTTAGCCATTCTTCATTTTATCCCCATCATTTTTTGAGGCAGAAGGCAGCACAAGTGGCCCTCATGATGCTTGGGACCTGTGGACTGCAGATTGGAGAGGAAGTACATTTGGTGTCTTTTGCTTCCTAAAGAAGCAGAAACCCAGGGACCACGTTGGCCAACATATGAGTTACACAATATATTGTTAAATACTTGAGCTAAAACACAGAGGGAAAGAAAAAATAGGCAAAGCAGAATTTCGATTCCAGCACACTGTCATTCCTACTTACAGATCTCACTAGAACAGCTGAAAGTTGTTTGAGCTATAATAGCAGAGTGACCTTGGTTTCAGTAAGCCTCAAGTTTCACACTCCTGAAGCAATTGTTGATGTGTAGTTGAAGAGATGATTAATGGAATGTGTGGCTTACACCAGTCAATCAAGTCCTATCCATTCACAGTATGGAATTTAGATGGGCAAAATCAGTCTTAAAAATAATGGTGCTGGCTCCAAGGAAAAAGTAATCAGTAATGACATATTTTAAACATATCATTATAGCTTGAAAGGATAAATGCCATTAGGTGTTCTGAAGCAAAAGAAAGGTAGTACCACCCCCACATACTTGTGCAGCTCCAAACCACAGCAGGGTGCAACTTGATGACAACAGCTATTCAAGTGTGACTGACAGCCTAATTTGATTTGTGTTATTCACATGCATTACAACACACAACGTGGCACAAGTGCACGTTAAGGGAGAAGATGGCACTTAGAAAAAAAATCTTTTCACCTGCAAACTCAAAATCACTTCCTTTGAAAACTTGCAAACTATAATAAACTTTTCCACCCTATGTCACTGTTTAAAGCAGAACCACCATTCACTCTCTATATAAATGATGACTGGGTTTCTTGATTTTGTTTAATTTTTTTTGTTGTTTTGATTTATGCTGGTTAGCTATACTAATGCATATAGCCCAAAGATCTTGTAGAAAGTGTAAGTCTTAATGGTAATTCCATTACCATTGTTATGAGATCCAGAAAGTGACTCAATTAATTGCTTCAGTGATACAGATATTTATACACCAATGCCCACTACCAGCATTTCTTAATCCAGAACAAGCGAGGTAGCATGGAATAACAAATAGAGGAATTAATGAATAATCAGAAATCAGGTGCCTTGGGACTACTAACACTTATGGTAAAATAGTGTCACAGAAGACAACAGTCATGAACCAGCATTGACCCATCAGCTGAACAGAGCACCACATCAACAAATTCTACAGCTCCAGGGTCTAAGCTGCCTCTGGCCTCCATCTCACACCCTGTTCCCCCAAAACAAACTGACTGCTCTGGCAGCCACAGCACAGTGTGAACCACAACAGAAAATCAGAAGCCACCTACATCAGGAAAAGTCACACTGAGCAATTACAGTCAGGGTACAAGCTTGACAAAAAATAAGTCAATAATATTGCTTATTTTGCTTCCATGATGAAGACTTATTTCAGCCATGCTGCAATACCTGCAATACAAAAATCCTTAACTAATTGCATTCAAGATCTCAAAGGGTCTTTAGCTCTCCAAGATGGGATTCACATTAGAGGCAAACAAAAAGAAAAACCAAGAGTGTTTTTATATGGTACTTTTATTAGTGTTAGTTTCTTAATTAGCATTGAATAACAAATACTTACTTGAAGCTTCTGTTACAATTGTCATGATAGTTAATTCAAGAAATTTTTACTTATGACCCCAAGTGATAGGTCTTTCAAAACTTTCTTACTTTCTAAGTCTATGATAAAGTGTCAACATGTTCTGTGATAAAGTTAAAATGCAACTGTGCTTTTTATAAACAGGTAGCATGAAAAGATTCTCTGCCTACCTTAACATGGTCAAAAACCCATGTGTCGAGCTTGGCTGCATCTTCTGCTCCAAAATCTTCACTTTCTGCTGCATAACAAAATGTATAAACATGATCTCCAGTAGCACCTGCAAAAACAACACAAGGCATATGAGATACAAGGTTTTTTACTTTTCTCGTACTCAAAAATACTTTCATACACAGGAGTAAAAACCTACCAAGAACAATGATCTTGAAAGAAGTCAAAGAAATTTGCTGCTCATTTTAAACTTTCCCATAATTATCCTTTTTGGAATCCTGGATAACATTTTACCTCATTAGCTTATCAGCTCCTCAGAGGAATGAGGAACAATGTCATCCAGTATGCTCAGGCAAGGAAATAAAATACGGAAAAGCAGATAGGAGAAAACCAAATCCTAGTTTAAGCAAATTGAACAGAATTCGGTTTTGAAACAAGGAATTTCACAGAGAAGCTTCTAAGCAAGGAAGATTCATATTCATAGTCTCACTTGAACACGTGTTTTGGGGGCAGGCTGTTTAAGAAAAATATGCTCAGCTTTCAGTAGTTCAACTGAATCATACAAGACAATGTCTTAGCCATGAGGTCTCTTCCACAGGAAAACATCATATATCACACACAACAAAGGCACCAGGAGGGTTACTGTATTTTAATTCTAGCTATCAGAAGCCCAGTGGACAACTTCAGGGAGGCGATATTCAAAGTCTGAATATTTGAAATGAGCATCCAAAACAGAAATGGGAGAACTACTGGACTTTGTTCAGTCACCAAGTACAACACAAGGGCCAGTGATGTGCAAACACAGAATCTGGACAAGGCAACTTCATTCTCTACTCCCTGTCAAGGAAGAAAGCAGAGAAGAGAGGGGGCAGGGGTAAGACAAAGATAGGGAAGAAATTAAACTTCAGAAGTCCTGAAAATATTTGAAGCTAGGTGAAGTTTAATTAAATAGTTCAGTCAATGGCAGAGCTGTTACAGTTCAGGGGTGCCATTTATACTGTGACTGTATAAACTCCCAGAGGGGAAAAGGTTCTTCAATCAGTTGATGACCAGAGAGAATATATCTGATCTGCTGGATGTCACAATTACAGAATGCAGTTGTGTAAGCTTCCAGGCTTGTGAATGATCTAACATCCCAGTACAAGGCAGCTGCTTAACCAAGATTATGTGGAAACCCACACAAAGGGATGCAGGTGTTTGAGGCCAGAAAGATGAAAGCTGGCACAGATTTTCTGGTGCAGCTCTCCCCTGAGCCCCTGGAGATGTTATCACTACTTATAACACAGAACACTCACTGCAGCTCTCAGTCTAAAAGAAAATGAAGAAAACACTGCCAGGTATTAAGAAGCAAATTCAGGAGCTCCAATTGGTGGATAAATGAGTTCAAAAGAAGAAATAAGTCCTGTCCATCACTGCCAGGACGACTGATAGTCTAAGAGAATAGAATGCTGTAGTATTTTTCCACAGTGTCACAGCAAAGCCAAGAAGTCCTCTCCTTGAGAAGTGCCACACCAAGGAAGCACAGTTTGCAAACCAAGCAAAGGAACCCATCTACCAATTAGCCAATTCCAATTTCTACCAAAGCAAAACAAAACAATCCATATAACCCAGCAATGCTATAAAGAGAAACAGTGGCAAAACGAAGTCATACCAGGAAAGTTTTGGGGTTTTTTTAAATAAGAAATTCTACTACACAAAACATTAGAAATGATTATTTTAGTTCTATTGTTTGAGGGGGCAGGCAGTAGTATGCCAACACTTTCTTTAAGTCTGGGGATGAAGAAGCAAAGATGGGATAGAGAAAGAGAAGAAAGCCAGGGATGAAAACATCTTTTAGAAGCAAGCACACAGCTCTGCTGGATTTGATGATGCCTTTGCACTATGGGAAACAATTGGAGGGGCCAGAATCTCCCAAACAAGATACCACCCATTGCTTTTGCTCTCTTCTGTGCCACTATATCTCACACTCAGCATCAATAGTCAAGTATTAGGATCAGGGATGAAGTCATCACATTCTTACACTAAGACTTACATCCTGCAGAAAGTGAACGTCTTGCTCTGCTAGTGGGGCAGGTCCTGTCTCTGACAAGCCTGTCGTGGCTCAGAGTCCAGACCAGCAGGAGAATATACCAGCAAATTTTGCAGGCACAAAAAGCAGGGGTGGGGGTAAGAATGAATACACGAAAACAGTCAGACACTGAGCAGGACAGAGTGTGACCATCAGAGAGCTGTAAGCATATACAGCCATGTGAGGGATAGGAGAAATTCTGCATTGTTTAACAATAAGGAACTAAACCAGAAGATGGAGAGGTCTGTCTGTCCAGAATAATCCTGACAATAGTTTGGCCCAGTTGTTCCCATGGTCCTGCTGATACCTTTCTTCATGCTCAAGTTAAAACAATGGCCCTAGCCTTTCTGAAAGCTTCCAAAAAAGAGAAGGGGAACCCATGAAAGAAGGGGCAACTTGAATGCAACAAGTATCTACTTCCTCTCAGAGAAGCAACAGTCTCAGCTCCTTTTCCAGCAGGACATCCAATGCTCTGGAATACACTCCAACCCAGACCACTGACAGAAGAGTGCAGGGCTGGACTTTTCAGGTCAAACCTCAAATCTTGGCAAGGCCAGAAGAGAAAGTTTTAAGGAGCACTCTGGAAACAAAATAGGCATTTTCAAACCATGTTATTTTTAGATAATTTCAAGGTTATAATCTAAAAATATCATAGAAAATAAGGTTAAAATTAGCACAGTGAATTTGTGTAACTTAAGTCAGTTTAACTGTTAGAAACAAGTGCCTTTTAATCCTGGCTTGAGATACAAAGGTACTTCAGACATTTTCTCAGCCTGAAATACTAATCACACAGTCATTAGAACTTTGCCAGATTTAGATTTCATGTATATCTACTCTGATATTAAAAAAAATCTGTGTTTTTTTTTATTTTCTTATAGAATTCTCAACCATTTTCTTGAAATACATATTTCATTACAAGAAAAGTACCTAGAGAAAACAGACAATGACAGGAAACAAAGGATTTTTCTATCCTTTTCCAAAAGGCAGAGGGTATAATATAGTCTTTATGTGTCATCCAATGCAAGTGGTGAAACAGCAAAACTTGGAACATATTGGCACAACAAAATATACACAGGAAAAGTCCTGAGGCTTCACTAATTTGCAAAATGAAAAGAAAGGGGCACATAACTTAATTTCTCTCTATCTCCCTCTTAGCTTTTTTGTAAAAGTAAAGATAAAGAACAAACACTTGATTCCTTTCCCTTCCTTACTATAAAACTTGGCCTCTTTAAAAGAAAGGGAACTATCTTCTTCTAAAAGAAATTCATCTGTCTTTCTATCACGAGAAACCATGATTCATGTTCTGACACAACATCTACTTCTCAGATACATGACTGCACCTAAACTTTGCCAACTTTGGAGGATTTTCCTCCCCCCTGCAAAAGGAAGCGGGATTGCTGATACCACTCAGAACAAGCCATATAGAGTATTATCTTTGCACATCTCTTCAGATAACATCAAAGCTGCTCACAAGCCCTCTGCTTATCATCTTACTCCAACAAAACCAGTAGAAGGACAGGGCTCTGGGAAATTGTTGAATTCCCCGAATAGTTTCCCAAGGACATATCCCTAAAAACACAAATAATCTGCGCAAGGGCAACTACCTTTCCCCTCTCCCCAGCCACCATCACACTATTTCCAAATACAAGCTGTAATCTGAGGTCATGGGAAATTATCAGAAGATATTTTTACAGCTCATCATAAATTCATGAGGCTTAAGCAACAAGCAGAAAAGAGGGGCGTGGGGGGAATCTCAGGATGTGAGGGGGAAGAGACATGAGTTCAGAAAAAGTTCAGGAATCATGAGAAATATGATGTATATTTTCTCTAAACCAATATTACATTCCTCTCCTATCCTGCCTATCTCATTTTTCTTATTTGTCAATACCAATGCCTAGAACAGAACAGCAGCACATGCCCTTAGCTTTCCCACTTTTCACTCGAGTCTGTTTATTCTGAGATTATGTGAAAAGGCTTATATGCATTCATTCCTCCAAGAAAACAACAATATTCAACTTGGAGAACCTTTAAACAGTTGAAGTGTTGCTCAGCAATCTCTGCATGCTCAAACACCAACAGCACTGGGCTGACAAGACTTTAACACGCTGCACACCACAGGCAAAAGACCTCAGCTTCTGGAATAGCACCAGGAAGTTTTTGGTTGCATACAGTTCTTCCCTTTGCACATTAATGTTCTGAGTAGAAGCAGACAGAACTCACAACGAGCCACTTCTTCAGCTCTGACACTGAAAAAGCATGGCTGCAGTTCTACCTCCCAGCTCTCTGGGAGATGCAGGCTTGCAAAATAGGAGTTTTAAACCTCACCAAGGACAAAAATAGCATGTCCTTATAACTAAAGGTGTGCTCCTTTAATATACTGACAGAACTAGCTAAGGCCTATTTAAATGAATGAGTAATAAACAGTGATATCAGCTTGTCATCATCATCATCAACAGCTTGTTTCTTCTCCTCCACCCCATCTTCATTTCACAAACTAAAAATCAAGTATACAGAAATACACAAACTGAAAACACTTTTTTCACCTTCTTCTCTAACTCAAAAGTGTTAAGTGTCTATATTTTACTACCTGATAACCATGTGTTAAAGACTTATAAAATTAAGTCTTACCTTTTGCAAACATTGGCAAAATATCTGGGCTTCCCCAGCTCCAGGTATATTTACTTTCATTGAAAACAGAGTCAAATTCCACTGGATTCTCCTTCCATCCTGTTAAACAAACACACCTGCATTTCAATGGCATTGTCAGAAGATCTCATTGACTGCTAAAATTGATAGTCCATGCAAAGCATTGTGGGGTTTTTTTTTAAAGGTTTCCCCTATATTATTTCACAATGAACTCCAATTTGTGCATCTTGATTTTATTCCATTTAAACATCTATTACAATTACTCCCCCATTCATTAAGAAGTGAGCTGAAAATCTAGGCCAATCTCATTATGCAGGGTTTCAAACAGGCAAAGCACACAGCTGGTTTACCTTCTAAACAGCTAACATTTTCCTGAATTCTGCATCTCCTATTGCCTGAACTCAGTCTTTGGCATTTCACGCAATAAGACACACACGTATACTTCCAGAAGTCATGTTGCAGTTCCTTACAATAAAACTTTCAAGATTTTCTGTTTCCATGAAAAGGTACTTGGCAGAAATACAGAGATGCTCTTAACTAGGTATCCCTGCATTTGTAGTCACTGTCAGAAGGAAGAAGCTTTTCATCAGGAACACAGGCAAGACCAAGTAATTCCTCTCATCTCCCCCATCCAAAACCAACACACATGACTAGTGTTCAGGTCTAGAAGCCTGGGGAAAGGCAGAGGAGCACACAAAAGACCAAGTCAGTAATGCATAGGGTTGCACTGCATAAATAAGCCCCAAACACTCAGTAACTGCTCTGGACAAAACATGGGCTTGGGGCTTTTACTTTATTTTGCTCCTGATTCTTCAAGCTAGCAATGATTCAGCAGAGACACTGCAGTTCATTTGTTGTTTACAACATCTACTTAGCCATATCCTAATGCATCCCAAATGGTAACTGAAAACTCTGTTACATGAAGAAGTGAGGCCATAAAATACTGCTGCTTTTAGGTTCAGGCTGCTAAATTAAACCATATTAAAAAAATATTAATTTATGCAAACTATTTTCCTAGCTATCAATATTAGGAGTGGAAAATCCACCCCAAATTACTATTTTCCATATCATCTTGGCACACAAACTACAATGCAGGTATTTATCAATAATCACCCAGAAACCCAGCACATCACTGAACCACTGTACTTGGGAGGACAACATTCAAAGCTTTAGGACCAGCCTACCTTTAGCAACTGCACTGACATCTTCATAAAATCCAGCAATAAGTGCAACGTGCCCCGGCCTGGATTCTGTTGGGACCCGGGTGTGAGAGATTCCCCAGCTGCCATTATTCTCTAAAATACCCCTGGAAAAAAAAGATTCAAGACAGTTAGCATTCATGACTTGTCCAAGTACAACAAATTGCAGGTAAAAAGAGTGGCAGGTAGATGGGAGGCAGGAAGTGAAAAAAAAAAAAGCCCCAAACCCAGACTAAAACACATTTTCACTACCACCTGCATAGTAAAACAAGCAGAGCATTAACCTGCAAGTAGTTCCATATTACAACACTGTACAGAGAACATTACTATTGTGGCCCATCAGCTCTTCAAACAGCTGAGTTCAGCTGGTGTTCTACTAATACACTTAAAATTAACATACTATTTTTTCTGCTGCTTTCCTCTTTAGCTTTTTTTCCCCCCTCAACAGATTGTTTCTGTCTGGTGTTACTCTTTGTTCCTTCCACTTAGCCTGAAAGTGTCTAGTTCAATCTTATCTTACTCTTTAAATACGCTCAATTATAATTATCTCTTGTGACCATGTCTGCCTTTATCAGTGCTGAATCTTGGAACCAAAACCAAGAGAATTCAAACCCCACATAAATCTAAGGTGCAAATAATCTTGGCAACAGGAAGAAAATTTAAGTAAACCTTGCATCTTTTGCAATTACACTGAAGTGAAGGAGAACACATCCTCACCACATACACAGAAACACATCACATGTCTAGGGTTTATGCACGTACAGTAAATAGTTACAACAGATAAAAAGCAAAGAAAGCAGAGGACAAAGCCCAAGCAGAAGAAACAGCATCAAATTTTTCTCATCTGACGAAGATGTGAACATCTGGAGCCTGTCAAGAAGCAAGAGGTGAGTGTTACCATATGCTGTTTTCTTGTCTCCATCTTCTGGAAGAACAAAGATTCACTGCTCACTGTCAGAGCAAGGGAATAAAGAAAACAAAACACAACAAGACATATCTTACACTGATTCTGAGGAAAAACCAACAGAATCTTCTCAACAAATTCAAACTAGTTTTTAACAGTCAAGTTACCAGGAAATTAAAATTTTGTTGTTCATGATATAAGCTACCAAATTTGCTGTGTTTATGTGTTTTGGTCCAAGTAAATTCTAAGTTCATGCCTTTAAACACCCTAAAATTTCAGGCTCCACTCTAAGCTTGCAGCATTCACCATTCTTTTGTTGGGTTTTTTTTTAAACTCACCTTAGACCTCACATCCTCAGACCTACTTGAATGCTCACAGAACTACTTGGAATAGCCCAAATACTACAGTGAGGAATATAACCATGTCTAGAGATATAGCCCTCTAACATGTTATTTCTACTCTCATCTCAGCTAGGAGATAATGTAAGCTGTACTGAAAAAAGTAATTTGAAAAAGGATTTATGTATTAGTCAAAATGGTTTCTTATTTTTCGCACTACAGACTGATCAGGGTGTATTGCACTAACATTCGTGAAAGATTTAAAACAACACTTGTAGCTCTCCTGAGACTTCATTGTAACAAGGGGTAGAAAACTGATTTAATTAGAATTTTATTTCTATTGAATTGGAAAGTAATTCTTTACCTTTGCTTGTCAACAATAGGATGACTTCAGGATCTGACATCAACAGTAACACATACCAGGCAGAAAAAAATTACATATAAATTTGTCATTTACCTATTCAAAATTCATTTAGATACTTTGAATTACTTCAATGCCTTTTACTCAGAAGAACCACTGAAAAAAATTAATTTCCATGACAGTATAAACATTAGCTAGCCATAATAACAATGATAAGTATTAACATGATATAGTAATATGGCTGAAACATGACAGGCAAGGATAAAGAGATCTTCCCTGAAATCACCATTGCAGCAGTTCAGATCACTTACTGGCCCTCACAGCTATGACAATGCTGCTGAAAACCAGATTTTTCAAGAATATTGTGGAAGACTAGGTACTTGGTGAACATGTATTATCCAAGAATCTGCTTCAAGCCTAACGGATATTTACTTTTAATTCCATGTACCTACTAAAACTTTGCTTCTTTTAATAGCACATTGCTATTAAAATGAGTAAGAATGATTCTTACTCATTTAAAGACAATCCTCATTAACAATGCAGTAGTTCCCAAGGTACTCTACTTGGATAAGACTAATAATCTGGCTGTTATGTTGCCCACTGTTATAAAATGGTTAAGGGACTGAATGCTTCCAACTTAGGAATGAACATATAAAAAAGTCAACTTTATATTAAATTGAATATACTTTGAATTAGTATAATTGAAACAGAAATGTTCAGACGTCAATAACTTGGCAGAATAAAAAAGGAAACACTTCCAGAAACTAACACATGATCTTGTCAACATGTTTACAAAGTTAACTTACAGAAGTTGTGTAGCTCAAATGTTCAGGGACAAAACACTGAACCTGTTGCTTTGAAATTGTGGCAGCTCATGTAATAGACCTGAAGATATGCTCTGGGCTGCCTGATCCTCCACATTTCAAAAGGCACAGCATGCTGCATGTTTTTTCTTTTCATCATCTCTCACATATACATGCTCACACACATATGCACTTCTATGCAGAATGAGAGCTGAGAGAAATACAGATGGCACTTCACACCTCTGCTGGCATTTTCTTCCACTAGGCGACCTACCAGCATCTTTGCTTACTGCAAGGCAGTTCTTCCCCTCATGTACTCATTCATGTACTTTCAGCACTGGTGACAATGCTTTACTGCTACAGATTTTGAAATATAAAGTCCCTAGCCCCACAAATGAGGTAAGACAGAAAGCAAAAGTGCCAATTTTCCAGCAGTAGACAAGCTAATACGTGGTTTAACTTGTTTCGAGCTAGGCATGATAATGCTGGGTGACTGAAACTTAAAAACTCACATCACTTAGTAAAAAAATAAAAATACCCATTATAGCCATTTCCTGGCCACTACTGACCCCTGCTCCTAGTGATGGGGCCATTACAGCATTCACACCTTGATGGTGTTGGCTGGTGGTGCAGAAGACCAACAGTTTTACTGCTAAGAAATGAAACTGCTCTGGAGCATGCGTGAAGTCCACTGAAGACAACACGGTAAACTCCCACTGATGTGGCAGACACCTGCCAGTGGCAGACAGCACCTTATAGAAACAGTAACAGCAGTAGAAGTGGGTAGGAGTAGGCCCATAGGGGCTGGCAAGCACTGTAGGAAGGACTCCTCACATTTCTGTGCTACATTTGCAGCAGTGGACTGCAAAAGCCCTAAGAGCTTCAGACGACTGACCATTTGGGTTTGCTCTGATATTCAAGCCAGACCAATTCTACCATCACACAAAAGAAGTCTTATTTAATGTGTCTTCTTTTTCAGTCTAGGAAACTAATTGTCTTGTGCTCAAATAATTATCTTGATATAAGGAGATAGGCAAAGTTAATGAAAATTAGTTCTAAGCACACAAGGATATGACTTTTAACACTTCTTTAGCAGCCTTAAACTAAATCATTCCTTTAAGCGATTAGACACACATTGTAGAGAGCACAAGGGAGGCAGCAGGGTCATGCATGCAGGAAGGGTGGAACAAAGAAGTGGCAGCCTGCTGTTAGATCCATTCAGGACATCTCTTTTAATCACTCCTTAAAAAGTTTTGTCAGTAGCTTAGCATTAGAAGACAAGCACGTTAATGTACAACTACTCTTAAACTGAGCATCCAGGAAGCAGTTTAAATTAGCAACTGCCAGGCTTCAGAATTGATCCCATGCTGATGTGAAAGGAGAAAGTTCACTCCCCTCTCAGTTACCGGCTATCTGTAGAGCTCAGAGTCAGCTTTCCTGACAAGGGACACCAACCCAAGCTCACGCATTTCTGCACAGTGTAACCCTGCAAAGTTTGCTACTTCAAAGGCAAAAGGAAGGCAGTACTCAAGCCACCACAATCGTTGTTGCTCTTCTTGTTCCCTTCTCCACATTGTGTAGAGCTGCACCCAGAAGCAAAGCCTCGTGTCTCCGCAGAGTTCTGGGCTTACCGCAGGTACGGTGCCCGGGGCGTGCCGCTGCCGTCCAGCTCGTACAGAGAATCTGCTCGCAGACCATCGGCAACGAAAAGCACGAGACGCTTTGCTGGAGGGGGCAGCGGAGTCTGCTGAGGGCTCATGCCATGGACGAGGGGAGAGCTGAAGTAGATGTCAAAAATGGAGACCAAGAACACACAATGCACAAGGAGCCCCGCAAGTATGAAGACTGGTATATCCATGGCAGCAGCCGGCTGGCAAAGGCAAAACACAACACTAAGAGAGAACAAGAAAAATAAAGTTAGGTAGATGGGACTTATCGAAATCAACATTTATTTTGTCATGGAATGGGAGCAACAACCACAGACATCTCCAGAATTCATAGTCCATAATCAATTCCTGCTTCCAATAAGCTTTTTTCCCCTGAGAAGTCCTGGTCAGAGCCACTGCATGACTAATTCAGTGATTCAGATTAATGATTATGTCTCAGCAACTCATCCCTGGAGTTTAGGGTTTTATTGGATGGCTTCAAAAGACCACTGAACCAAGCCAGTTTGTTTTGTGAGCTATATCTGTGACCAAAGACACAGACAATGCAATGTCTCCATGAACATACTACCCTCTACTGGCTGGTTGCACGACAGAGTTGAAGTCTGTTCAGGCAAATGCAAGCCAGACAGCTAAGAGAAAACCATCCTATAGTAAACATCCATCCAACACTGCTTTTTTTCCTCCAAGTTTGCCATCAAATCTGGGCTCGTTATACTCTGCCTAGAAACTGAAACGTTCTTTTAAAAGAACAAAGATGCTGTGCTGAGCACAGAATGCTATCCCTCTTCTAAAACAAGTGGCAAAAGCACAATAGCTGAAAAATCATGTTTCTGAAATTATCTTCCCTTTTTGAATGCCTTTTTATTTTTTCCTTGTCTGTCATCCCCTTATATCATGTAAGACAGAGATACAAATATGCTTAATAACAGGTACACTAGAAGCTGTGTTTGCCAAGCACACTGTGGGGTTCATGCAATGCTTCCTGGGGGTAAATAAGAATATTGGCTGAAGTTAAGTATGGGGCTCAGATCTGACAACGGACTATTAGTGCTGTCCAAGCTGCTTAGTTATTTAAATATTAGCTAATTATCCACCTTAGCCAAACATCACCTCCATTCACCAATTAAGAAACAGATGTTCTTAACAGCCTGAAGGTTCAGGCTACCTATGTAAATACACAGCTCTTGCTAAAAGAAACAGTTTGTTTAAGAATCGAGTTAGTGCTTCTAAATGACAATATAATATATTGCGCTTGTCTTGTTACTTTCAGAATTCCGGTAGCTGAACAGACACAGGCAGCCACCAGGTAAGGTAAATCTACCGCTCTTACTAAATAAGGATAAAAGGCTTCACTACCACATAACCCTCACTCTGATCAAAACACTGAAATATGTTAAAAAAACACAAAAATTTAAAGGGACAGGAGAACTGGAGGAAAAAAAGAAACACACCAAAAAAAGATTTGCAAGATAATACACCGTATTACTTATTAACCTAAAGAAAATTCAGATCTGCATGCAACTTAAACATAACTTCCAGTTCCACCCATTTTCCT
The DNA here is from genome assembly GCF_021018805.1 of Prinia subflava. Taxonomy (NCBI): domain Eukaryota; kingdom Metazoa; phylum Chordata; class Aves; order Passeriformes; family Cisticolidae; genus Prinia; species Prinia subflava. Next base: position 83,016,784 of record NC_086247.1, read on the forward strand.
TACTGAAACACACATGCAAGAACTCCAACTCTAATCTGAAACATTACTATAGCAATTTCTCATTTGAGATATTTGGAGAGAAAACTACATAAAAAATGACGTAACAAAATACAACATTTCAAAGAGACATACAGTACTCACATTTAAATGAACAAAAACTTTTTGTTAATCAGGAACTTACAAGCTTTTAGGTCTACAAGTGAGATTCCAAGAGATTTGGAATATCTGTAAATATCAGCTTGCTTATTTTTTATTTTTAAGTATTCAGAATTCCTGCATCAGTTTAAATATATGAAATCACAATCACAGAAATACCACTAAGTTCAGTGCCAGAGCTCATTTTATTCAATCAGTTTTGTTTCCCACAGGGCTTTTTCTTTTGATGCAATTGTGCTTGATAAGAGAATATGAAGTACTCATGCCTTAAACTGATGAGACTGAACACCCTACTAAACAAAGCAGTTACTTCTATCAGATACTTGTTGCATGCTCCCAATCCTACAATTCCATAGCTTAACATATTCTACGTTCTTCTAATTAAAGTATTAGTAACCTAATCTGTTTTCTGCACTAGCTAATTCTCTTTGCTTTAAACTCTCCCCAGGCCTCAGTCTTTGCTCACAGACAAAAACAGTTCAAGCATCACAATCCAAATTTAATGCTTAGATTATAGAATTAGTGAGAAAAGAAAAAAAAAAGAAAAGGATACTTTCTTTTGCAACCATAGTTTGACTACGTTACACTAAACCATTTATCTGGGCCCAACACCATCACATGGTTTCCAGATAGGCAGCTCCCAAAGCACCTGGTCCTGCTACATCCCTCACAGCCACTCTGCTGCCTCTACCTTAACTTATATTCCTCCTTGAATGCTGAACTTTGTGTGCCATCACTGTGACACAATGTTGTGAGAAATATTCTGTCCTCAAGCTTACAGATACTTTCCCACAGGTACAGAGGCTTTGGAAAGTTCCTAATTGCACTCAGCTGAAGGCAAATTTCCCTATAGAGCCCGGTACTCGACTGTTCAAGAATGTTCGAAAGGCATTGAAAGAACAAGTTCTTTCTCACAAGCAAAAAATAACCAGGATAAAACAAAAAATTGGATTAAGTATTAGTTTATAAGAAAAAATAAAAGGCACAGCCTGTTGAGAGAAGAAAAACAGAAATGTATTAAGCATTCATGCTTTTGAGGATGAGGAGCCATATCTAAGTATTTATGACTAGTGCCAGAATCTCTCTGCCCTCAGGTGCTTGGCCATCCAAATTGTGGATAAACAAACTGTCACTTGAAAATACATCTTACATCTTTCTGTCAAGGGAACTTGAGCCAAGGATATCTCAATATTTTTGTGTCCTGTGATACTTTCTTAGGCAATTCCTTAGTGCAGTACCTTCCACAGTCCTTATTCTCAAAGGGCAAAATACAAGCTTTGCTCAAATTCTGACTGCATTACTCCACTTTATTCTATTAAGTCATTGCTTATCACACCAAGAGGAAAGAAACACTCTCTGAGTCCTGCAGACAGGAGAAACATGTTGCAACCTATTTGCCACACATGATTTCTGACTGCCCACCCAAACTCATCACTTGTATCAAGAGAATCCTGGAATCCTAACACAGTTCAGACAGCCAAATCACCTTTTCTACAGACTCAGCCTAACTAGTAAGCTATATATCAGACTCCAATTTATTCCTTTCTTTCTACATTTTCTCCCTTCTTCACCATCTCCTAAACATACAGAGCTAATCATGATACGGTCCAACCCCCAGTATGCCACACCTTAAACTATCCCAATAAAATATTTTTGTTCAAACAATTTGGAGTCAAAATCACAAAGCTGGCACGGATCCTTAAACAAAGACCCTTTTCAGATCCTTAACAGGAAAGTACTAAAGATCCACTAAGCTACTCACTCACTGCCTGCTAAATGCAAGTCAGTCACACAACCGGAGCAAGTAGAAAATGAGCAGTGCCAAGGTGATGCAGGGGGCTCCAGGAGACTTGAGAGCTTCTCACTTCTTTGGATGTCATACAGGAGCAGAGAGGAGAGTGAGAAGATGCAGGGGTGCAATCGATCTGAGAGACAGCAAGGCAGAACCAGCAGACACCTTTCCTAAAGTCTAGGAGATTAAAGAAAGAAAAGCAGCAAGACCTTCTGACTGCAGTTAATTACTTTTCCAGAATAAAGTGATACATGCAGATTAGAGAAGAGTTTTTTGGTGGTTCTCTCCCGTCACTTTGAATTCTCAGGGAGAAAGTTAAGCTCCCAGCTGGCGGCAAAGAAACCCTTTCTTTCTTTGTATTCACACCTACCAAAACAATACTAAAAAATCTTGCTGTTAGCCCCAAGTTCCTCACCAGCAGCCACCTCAGTACAAAGACTGAAACACCCAGACTGTGATGGTGGCAGGGAAGCAAGACAGTTGCAATGAGCCAACCCTTCTTCACATGAGCTTTTCCCTCTTTTCAAGTTCACCTGCAATTTGTTGACAAGACTGTTTTTTTCAAGCCTTCTTTTTGATGTCATAGGAGCTACATCCACAGCACCAGGCTGGATCAGGTCCCTCAACAATTAACAGGAAGGCTGACATAATTAAATGCAGCATTCTTTTCCCCCAAGTAATCTACATCTAAATTGCATTCCCTCTGAAGTTATAATCTCTCAGCATTATTTATAAGGCAAAGAAAGCCATATTTGTACTGCAACACAATGTAATTCTTCATATGAAATGTAACATTCCCCTTTTATATTTTTATTTCTCCAAATACCCAATAAAGCATACACAAAATACTGCATGGAACATGCCCCATTGGCAGGAATATTTTCTAAAAGACAATGAAGTGTCAAAACAAGGAGCTCAAGGTACATTAATAATTTCTTTTAGAGGGACCATGCTTCACCAATACTGTCAAGTCTGTTGATTAAGATGAACAAAACCCATTGAAAATGCATTTTCAATAAGCATCAATGGCCTTGGTAAGTGCCTTTTACAGAAAAAAGGAATAGACAAGAATGTCTGCTGTGCTTCTGGTTGACTAATATTTTTCAACAGAAGAGTGTTGCGTATTTTGTAATTTAACTGTCAAAGTTGTGACTGTACAATTTGTCCACACATGAAAAATGATCCTTAGGGCAGAAGAGCAAATGGAGGTTGGGTGGTCCGACAGTACTTTGCATGATATGGCAGCTCTACAACATCTAAGGTGGTGTTAGCAGTCCCTACCCTCTTCTTTTACTAGATTTTTAAAGAGCTACACTAGTCAGGAAATGCATTTAAGTAATTCCTGCTGTCACAGCCCACCCCTATTAAGTGCACAAGGCTGTAATTTATACAAGAGACATGCCAGTCAATTCTGAGTAACTCATATCTTCACCCACTACTTAAACATAGGAAACCCCAAATCCTCACCTTGACTTCATCATGTATGAAGTGGGAACATGATAAATTCCCTTTTCCTCTCTAGCACATTTCCATTTTCTTTCTCTATTGAAGTATAACATACTCTGCCAGACAATGAAACTACAACTACAGCATTTCCACTTGCTCTGGCACTGAAGTGGCTTTTGTAATTCAAACCATCTATTTAAAATTATTTTATGTACAACATCTTCACTGAGCATTTTAGGGATTATAATAACAAATGACAACTGTTTTAAATTTTAAATATGGTTCAGTAAAGCACATCCAAACCTGAGGCAAAGAGCTCAAAGAATATTTAATTTTCTTAACATCACTTGATAATCAAAATTACTCTGCCTGCCTAGAAAAGTCTCTTTTGCCAGAATTTTACAGGGAGCAATTTGACTATGGCCTCCAAAGCATCAATGAAACATCAACCATTCCAATACTTGAACATACTGCACATCAGTCACCCCAGTGTCAGCCTATGCAATTTTCTCTGAGTTATCCCTAAGCATAGGAAACTGCATCCCCAAGTTTCCCAGGAAAAAACCCCATACCTGAGAACAACACTGACAAGGGGATAGCAGTGATAAAAAGAGCAAGAGCACTTCATTAAGAAACAATTACAATTTTGAGGCATGAAAGAGAAAACAGCACTCATACTCTTTGGTACCACTTGTTAGCCAAGTGAAGGCAAAACACAGAGTAGAAATCCAGCATTACATCCTGGATGCACACAGCTAAAAATTCAGAACTGAGAAAAAACAAAACCCAACAACAAAAAACCTTGACTGATCTTGCTGTGAATTATTTTACTGGGTAACAGCATTTGGAGGACCTATGCCTGGTCTCAGGAGCTATGGGCAAATCCTCTAGCCTATTTCTTGATTTCTAAGTCATTCAGCAATACTCTACCAGCAAGTCTTCTTCAAACATCCCTGTTACACTATATATATACACATATATATTTTTTAAAATTTCAATATGGACTTTTTAATACCACCAAAAGTAGTAGATCCCTTCAGACTCTGCATTCTTGAATCAAACAGAAAAAAAAAAGGGGGGGGGTGGGCAGTGGAGGCGGCGTTCTGTCACTGTTTTTTTCCTTAACCTGCTTGGAGATTTTATAGACAGATTCCTCATATTAAAAGTTTTATGGGACACTTTTGGGGAAAGAACATCACCTGACAGTGTCTAATAAAACTCATCCTACCAATTTTCACAGGTCAGGGTCAAGGGACAAGTGGCACTTAAGAGAACACAAGCATGAGGAAGACAGCTTGCCACAGCAGTCGTCTGTCTTACCGAAGCACTCCCTCACAAACCAAGGCTGAAGGCCCCCTGAGGTGTTTTTAAAGCCATTTGCAATAAACCCACACAATAAAGCAGAAGTACTGATACAAGCATGACAGTTCTGCCCTTTAACAACAAAAGGGGCAAGGATCATACTTTAAACTCATACAACAAATATTAATGTAGAATACACAGGGATGAGGATGGAAAAAATACTTTCAGCTGCACTCTTGCAAAACTAGTTTGCAAATGTATCATATATACACACACGCTGGAAAAAAATACCTTTTAACAAAAAACCCTGAAACAAACAATGCTTGGTGTATGTTCTACAGAAACTAGTATGAGCAAGGAAGGTTTAAAAAAGTTGGCAGAAGTTGTTTTTCTTCTATTAAGTCACATTTGCTTGTTGAGAGCAACCATTACAAATAAACAAGAATTATGTCATATAGTAACATCTGTTGAATCTTATACATAAGCCTCAGCAAATTTACCAATAGCTTCAGTTTGAAGGAAAGAAAAAAAAGGACCACAACCTACCAAGCATACAGTAATATTTCCAAAAAAGGCATAAAGTCAAATAATCAATTTGTAGTTTCCCACCTTTCCAGAAGTTGGAGGGGTTTGGGTTGGTTTTGTTTTGTTTTTGTTTAAAGACACTTCAGAACTTTTTGGGTTCCAAAATACTACTCAGTTATGCTAGCAGGCTGACTGCAATGCGTAGCTGAATACTACTCAACCAGCTAGCATAACCTACATTTTATTTACCTGCCCAGCTCCCATTCCCAGCAAAGCTGACACGGCTAGAGGCGGAGTTAACGGAGCTAACTGAGAACACGGAGCCGTGCAGGGCCCGAGGGAGCGGCCGGAGCGGCCGGGCCGGGCCGTGCCCGCCGGGCGCTCTCCAGGGTCCTGCACCGCGCTCGGGCCCGGCACAGCCAGCGCAGGGAAACCGCACCCCTCACGTGTTAAAAGAATCGCAATAGTCGAGTTGGAAAGTGTGCAAAAACGCTAAAAAGGATGGGTTATACCCCCTTTAAAAGATCATTAAGTCATAATATAAGCATACACAGTATTTGTGCAAGGATACTTTGAGGTCCAGTAAGAAATCTTTACGCAAAGGAATCCCCTTCTCTTTAATTCCTCCACCAGCAGATATACCTGCAAGCTGTTCACAAAGGAAGCATTTCCCTAAGCTCCCACAGGACTCAAAACTCACTGAGCTTATCAACTACTGCAACCTGAAATGCCGACATTTACTTTAGAACAAAGTTCTCTGTGCTCCTACATCAGCCTCGACAAACCAAGTAGTTAACATTCATTAGCACTCATGATATAGCAACTAGCAAACACCCTCTGCTGAAGCCCTCTGAGCTTGTATTTGTTTTTATTACAAAGCCAAGCCACTTTTCATTTGTATAAGACACCTTTGTTTTTCAGCTGCTGACTCACTCTCATAATTAATAGAGACAGAAAATTATTCCTGAAAACAATCAGGATTCTGCTTCTTTGCAATATGGAGAACTGCTGATTTAAAATGAAACCTCCCCAGCACTCAAACTCTTTTGGCAAATAAACAGCAATAGATGCACTGTAGAGAGAAAAAAAAAAAATCTCAGAAGACAAAACTAGGGAGAAACCCACAAACCTGGAGAATACAGACAGGCAACAACTCTCCAGTCCTCGTATTTCTGATGATGTCTGTATCAGTTATTCACTTGTACCTTGCCACCTATAGAAACTTCAAATACATTTTACCAGGTATTTTATACAAAAACAGCTGTCATGAGGGTAGCAGTTAGCAGAATAAGAGGCTTTCACAGTTACAAATACTTCAAGAAAAACCAAGCCAGTAGAGCTGCAGAGAGCTATCCTGTCCTCCTCTGCTCCTGCCCACTTATTCCAAAGCCAAATATCTTCCTTGGGCTGGCATAGCCAGGTGTATGACTGGATAGTTAAGCATCCTAGAGAACAAATTCAGTTGAAAATAACCAAGGGGAAAAAACAAATGAAACCAACAAACAAAAACAAGCAGCAGGAAGAATAAAGATGACTTTGCTGTAGTTTACTTCCCTGAATTCCCAACACAAATCTCTGTGTTGGCAGCAGGACAGGATGACATCTCCTCCTAACAAAAGGCCTAACTCTGCATTTTCAAAGCATGTCCTCAGGGTCCTTCGTTCTTTAAAGCCTGCACCTCACATTAGTTGGAGTCAGCAGGCCATATAAGGAAAAAATACAGATTTTTTTTTTTTCCCAAAACCATGCAAATCCTAAATTGAAGAGAAATAACATGAAGGGAACAACAAAAGCACAAAGAAGCTTCCCTTCCCTATCTCCACCAATCCTCACCACAGTGAGGCAGGGGAAGGCACCCATCTCAGAGCCTCTGCAATGCCTTTTTGGGCAGCCTAGAATCCAGACAACATGTTCTATCTTCCAGGCTACAGTGAACCTGGCCCAAGTAACGCAACATTCAAGTGTTTGTAGTGTCATAGAAAGTCATATCTTTGAGCCACAATTTATATTTCCTCACCCAACTGTAACAGCAACTTTTCTCTGTATATTCATTCTCACAAAACCATAAATATACACATCATAAAGCCTGAACAAGTTTTACAAAATACTCCTTAGACTCTTAGTGTGTTTGATCTCTCTCCTCCTTTTTTTTTTTTTTTTTTTGATGGTAGGCTTCCAAATACCCACTGTTTACAGTAACACTTCAAAACAGCAGTTATGGAGGTAGAAAAACACAGCCAAACTTGAATTCAAAGGGATTTTGGGGGGTTGTTTTATTTAATTCAGTTCTTCACCTGATTTCATGGATCATTACCACACTTTCAGTGATGCTGAAAATAGTTTCAAGTGCCCCTTCACACTACTGTACTACCTTTACTTAAAATCCCAATTTAACAAACCCTTTATAAAGTTTATCTGGGTAAAGTTATGCTGTAGCAGCTCTCCAATTAGAGGATAAAAATGAGCTGAGGCACAGACTTCAGCATAAAAAGGGTCCTGGTTTATTCCTTGTTACAGCTCAGCCATCTCAACTCCAACTATTCACTGACTCTGGCTGCAGCAAGCTCCTACTGTAGGTTTCCCTTGCAGCCTCTGACTGCTGGTTATTTCCTGCTGAACTGTGACTGAACGTATCGGTTTACAGACTCTGAGTGCAGGCTTTCACCTGGCTAGACTGTGACTGCAGGTTCCAACAACAGACTCTGAATGCAGACCCAGACTGACCTCACAGCAGTGATTCTCTCTCCCCAAGGACCCTGCTTCATGATTGCCTCTATGTTCCTCAAAGTTCCTCCTCCATGATGATCCTCCCCTTACCACCTAACCCTCTCTTTTATCTCACTCATCCTTATTGGCTGTAGCTGTGACTCATCAGGGGCAAGGCTGTATTGGTTAATTAACAGAGCTGTCACTTATCAGGGGTGAGGTCACCTGTATTCCCTTCTCCTACAAGCTACACCTGAATGTAACACTCAAGTAGCTATTACCTACTGATACAGGCTGTTCTCATTAAAAAACATTCCCCTGAAACTGGAATGGACAGATCTTTAAGAACAAGCTACAAACATTAAGACTCTCAACATTTGCATTATTTTGCTCTTGCAAAATATCAAAATATTTTAGAGCTTAGAGTTAACAAAGCACTAAAATACATTTTTAAGGTCTGAAAGCAAACAAAAATCATAATTACTTTAAAGTTTCTTTTGAAAGGAGGCAAAATTTAGCCTTTAATAAACATATATAGACAAAGATTCTTTCAGGCAGCTCAGTTTTAGAAGAAAACTTAATCAAGAGTTGGTAGAACTCACAGATCAGCACTATTTTAAAGTAGAAATCAGATTTGCTTCAGTTAGTTCTCCATTATTTTATTCCCTGTGCCTCAACTGGGATCCCAATCAGATGAAAAAATGCTATCCTACTTCCTTGTAGGACCCACTATAACACACTAATTCATATACTTTGAGTATTCAGCACAGAAAAAAGCCCCAGTATGTACCTAATAGAATTAACTTCTTTGAATTAAATTAACCTTCTGTGGAGCTGAAACAGAAACCCCCTTAAAGCTTGTGTGTCCACTGGCTGTGAGAATGGCTGGTGCTGCACCAGAGTCCTGCAGAAAGAAAGAAAATTTCACACACCCATTACCCCACCAAACAACAGAGTGGGGGGGATGTTTTAGTTCATTAAACTCTCAGGCATTAGCTCAAGATTTAACACTCCTACCAAAATCAACACAGTAAAAGCAAAATCTGGGTTTTTTCTCTCATTTTTCATCTCAAGGACCATAAATTTAAAAGTTTATGAAACAAAACATGCATAGACTGAAAAAAACACCTCCTCAAAAAAAAACCTCTTCTGTCTTTTTTTTTGTACAAGCCCATGTATTTTGGACTCTTCTCTTCCCGAGATGTGCTTAGATATGTTGTTCTTCAGACACAGAATTCAAATCCTTTAAAAGTTAGAAGGAGACAGCAACTCCAGTAAGAGACAAAGCAGCTTGATGAACAATCTGCCTCTCTCAGAATGACTACTGAATAATTAACTTGCAGCTGTCTGCCTCAACTAGACCTACATAATGCTCCACTTTCAGAACTCATGCAGCTTTTTCTGCCTCACACATCCTCTGAGGCATGCCACTATCAGGTTTTCTTCTTTGGTTTCTCAAAACAATACCCCTTTGGCACAGAAGAAACTGTTTCCAGCATATTGTTACAAGCACATTTTTCTACCTACACTCTTCAGTCCCGGAACAAACATTTCAGCGCAGTTAGCTTTTTCCCAGCCATCTATAAATTATTTTGGAGCAACTGAGTGCCATCTGTAAATATCTAATTTAGTTTCACAAACCCAAACAAACCTCTTCCAAGGCACTGAAACAACTTCTACATTGTTTTTGGGCGCGGAAGAGTGAAAAAGTTTCGTCCTTACTGCCACAGCAGGAATGAGTTTGTGGAGAGGCGGAGGGGAGCGCCCCGAGTGCCGCCGCCAGAGGCCGCTGCGGGACCCCCGAGCGCTCTCCCTCCTTCCCAAGGGCGGCGAAGCACCAGACCCAGCCTTCAACAAACGCACTCTGAACACGCTCTGACTCTCCAGAAAGGAGAGGGAAAAGCAGAAGTTTCTTTAAAGGCTCTCAACTCCACCGGAGCAGCAACAGCAAAATGTTACTTTATGCTACAACCAGTTCATGCTCTGTCACTTAGGCTCTTTTAAGTGTATCAGCAACATAAAACAATACAGCAGTAATAAAATCCATAGTTTATTATAGGACAGAATGCTAAAATCAGTATAAAATTTATGGAAAAGTTACGGAAATTCCAAACTGGAAAGCACAGTCTCTTACAGCACACCACCATGTGCATGCAGAGTTTGGAGTACTCAAGAGTGCTTTCAGATCTCCATGTCACTGCTAAACATTCTCACTATTCTATTACCAAGAGTTCAGCCCCAATAGGCAGGTCCTAGTGGGTCAGCTTTACACGGAGCTTCCATTGGTGGGAACGGAACGACATCTTCAAAGAAACGAAACAGAAACCAATGCTGACCCTGTTTTGCACTGAAGTTTCCAGTGAGCTGAAGTTCCTTCAGTAGAACACACTACCTGCTGCGACACTGCGGCTTCAGGGGTTTTGCCAGGTAACACACAGCGTAAACACTTTGCATCATCTTTTTAAAAGCTGTAACTTCACCCTTCCAGCTGCCCAACTTCATGGACACATAGAGTCGCTAAGGTTGGAAAGGACCTCGAAGGTCACAGACTCCAACAGTTAACCCAGCACTGCCAAATCACTGCTGAAACACATTGTCAAGTGCCACATTCACGGGTCTTTTGAACATTTCTAGGGATGATTATCCCACCACTTCCCTAGGCATCCTGTTCCTATGCCTGGCTACTCTTGCAGGGAATAAATTTTTTACTAATATCCAATCTTATGTATCTTAGGAAAATAATTCAATAGCACAACTTGAGGTCATTTCTTTTCCTCCTATCACTTGCTACCTGGGAGAAGAGGCCAACCTCCACCTTGCTACAGCCTCCTTTCAGTTGGTTGTGGAGAATAGGAATTGTTCCCCCGTAAACTTCCTTTTCTCCAGGCTAAACAACCCAGCTCCCTCAGCCATTCCTCATAAAGCTTGTGCTCCAGACCCTTCACCAGCTCCACTGCCCTTCTCTGGACATGCTCCTGCCCCTCAATGTCCTTCTTGTAGTGAGGGGCCCAAAACTGCACACAGAATTCAACGTGCAGCCTCACCAGTACCAAGTTCAGGGGGACAATCCCTGCCCTGCTCCTGCTGGCCACACTACTGCTGATACAGGCCAGGATGCCTTTGGCCTTCTTGGCCACCTGAGCGCATGCTGGCTCATCTTCAGGCAACTGGCAATCAGCACTCCCAGGTCCTTTTCTGCTGGGCCAGTTTGCAGATACCTTTCCTGCAGCCTGCCTGATGCAACCTGTCCAGATCCCTCTGCAGAGCCTTCTCACCCTCTGCAGACGAGCCCTCCGACCCAACAGGAGTATAATTCTACTCCCTGTTCCCTTTATCTGGCTCAGGGGCTGAACATCATGAGGGTAACTGGGTTTGTCTTTGGGGAGTGATAGAAAGACATTTTATACCACTGCCTTTTCCTCACCCTTTGCCACTGCTTCCCCTTGCATTCCGTAAAGGATAAACACTCTCCTTATCTCTCCTTTTGCTGCTGATGTACCTGCAAATATATTTTGTTGTCTTTTACAGCAGTAGTCAGATTAAATTCTAGATGGGTTTTGGCCCTTCTGATTTTATCTCAGCATAACCTTACAGCATCCCTGTAGTCCTCCTGAGCTGCCTTACCCTTCTTCCAGAGGCCACCAACTTACTCTCCACCTGTGCTTGTGCCCTCCCAAATCGCAGCAACACCTGATGCCCACCGGGAACTCAGACTACAGAACCACCTTGGTTGGAAAAGGCCTCTGAGATGATGACATCGAGTCCAAACCATGACCCAACACCCTCATGTCACCTACACCATGGCACCGAGTGTCCAGTCTTTCCTTAAACACCTTCAGGGACAGTGACTCCACCACCTCCTTTGGCAGTCCAATGTCCATCTGGCCGGGAGCCCTGGTAGGGCGCTGCTTTCCCTGGGAAGCCCTAGCCTGGCGCAGTCAACGCAACCCGCCGAGGGTCTGAGCCCTAGCCCGGGCTCTGAGGCCAAGCCGAGCCCGGCATCCCCCCCGTCCCAGCAGCGCCGTGAGGCTACAGGGGCTGGGCGGCCGCCGTGGAGGCTGCGAAGCGGACTAAGCTTTGCCAAGCGGGGAGGCGCAGCCCGTGCCCACCCCCCTTCCCGGGGCCGCAGCCTCAGGATCCGCCGCAGCCTCAGGATCCGCCGCAGCCTCAGGATCCGCCGCAGCCTCAGGATCCGCCGCAGCCTCAGGATCCGCCGCCCCCTCCCCGTGGGAAGCGCTCGGCGCTCGCGCGCCAGGACTCACTCCTTCCCCCGCCGCGACCCACGACCACTTCCGCTTCCGCCCACCCCGCGCCCGGCCCCGCCCCGGCCCCGCCCCAACGCGGGGCGTCACGAAGCCCCGCCCCTTTCAGTGCCCGCGCTCCGGACCGCGCGCCCGCCGCGGGCGTGTCCCAAAGCCACGCCCCCTGCGTGTGGCCGCGCCCTCCCCCTCAGGCCCCGCCCTGCGCAAAGGGGGCGGGGCGAGGGCCGGAGGGGGCGGGGCCGCGCGCCAGGGAGCAGCTCGCGGTTGGCCGCAGGAACTCTCGCGAGAGCGGGGATCCGGAAGCGGCAGCGGGGCGGGTGGGAGGCCGCCGGGGAGGCGGCGGCCGAGAGTCGCTGCGGCCGCGGGTGGTGGCAGCGCCCGCAGCAACAGCAGCATCGTCAACATCAACACCATCAACACCATCAACACCATCAACACCATCGTAGGGGCCTGGCAGCGGCTCGGGCCCGGCCCCGCCAGGAGGGGTGTCTGCGGCGGCGTCTCCGCGCAGGCTTTGCCGCGGTAGCGCCCCGGCAGCGGTCGCGCCGCGCCGGGCTGTAAGATGGCGGCGGCGGCGGCGGCGGGCGGGGGCGGCAGTGTGAACCCCTTCCTCAGCGACTCGGAGGAGGACGAGCCCGAGGAGCCCCGGCCCGGCGGCGGCAGCAGCAGCAGTACCGAGCCGGGCGGGCCGGCGTACCCGCAGCAGCAGCCGGAGCCGACGGCGGGGAGCCCCGAGGAGCTGCCGGGTCTGCGAGCGGCGGCGCCCGGCGATGCTGCCGCGGGGGCAGGGGAGCCGCCGCGGGTGCCGATGGACGCGATAGCGGCGCAGCTGCTGCGGGACCAGTTCCTGCTGACGGCGCTGGAGCTGCACACGGAGCTGCTGGAGAGCGGCCGGGAGCTGCCCCGGCTCCGCGATTTCTTCTCCAACCCGGGCAACTTCGAGCGGCAGAGCGGCACGCCGCCCGCCGGCGGGGCCCTGGGCAGCCTGGGCGGCAGCAGCGGGCTCGGGGGAGCCGGCGGCAGGGAGCCCGGGCCCGGGCAGCTCAGTAAGTGGCCCTGGCTCGGGGACGGGGGGACTCCGGGAGGCGGGGGCGGCCGCCGGTGGGAGCACGGGGCTGGGCGGGAATGGCTCTCGGTGTCGCTGGGCGGCCGGGAAAGGCGTTTGGCATCGCTCCGTGTTCCAGTCATTCCTTGCTCTCTCTAACCCGCGCGGGACTGAGGGAGGCTGTGGGAGCGGGGCAGGCGGGGGCTGAGGGGTTGGGCTGTCAGAACCGGTGTTACCCTGGTCCCACAGGCGTGCTTTGATCGAGCTTCGGCATTCTGTGAACGTCGCGGCTGTTTGCCAAATGTGGAAGAAATAATTTTCAGCAGCGTCTTTAGTGCTCATTGCCAAGAGATAAGTCGTACGGTGCTAGGGAAAAGAGTGGGGTGTTAAGCCTTGAGTGCCACATTGAAACTCTCAAAACTGTCAGAAATGGAGTCTAAGGAACCAAGGTGTTATTTCTGCTGGTGTGTCTGAAGATAGGTCTGAGTTTCACAGGCCTTGCACAACTAATACAATGCTTCCTATAATTAACGCTACCCTGTTTACCAAGTGTCTGTAATCTTTGGTTAGCCAAGGAGATGGGGAACAGTAAGTATAGTGAGTCGGTATAAGTTGAGGGAGCAAAAAGAGTGCAGATATTGGGACAGTGGTCACATAGCTGGCCTTAAAAGCTTTTGAGTTTTAAAAGTAGCGCACATGGCTTAGAATAAAATCACTTGTGTGCTTTGTCAGTGTTGCTGGCAAGACACATAGGGTTCTACAAAGGAGGTAGCCTGTGGAAGTGGCTTAGGAAAGAAGCTGACCAGCCATTTGATTTTTGAGGACTTAAAGAACACGTGGGAAGGTATTGAAAGGAATTGTGGGTAGCAGACAGGTGAAAGACTTAATTATGTGTTTACCAAGACACCTAAAGGCATTTTGTGAATAGTCCTGTATTTTCGTTTCTTTTAAGAGTTTCTGATGTTGAAAAGACACAAAGTTACACTTTAGGTTTGGAAATAACTAGTAGCATCTGGATGGCTGGCATAATAGAAACATCTAAACTTCAACTTGTTAGTGCATTTCAAGATCTTTTAAAAGATGTATGGCTTTTAAAAAAGTTCCTGCTGTGTTGTTTATGTTGTGCTTATCTTGTTTATGAATTAGAATTTCATACTTCTCTTTGTCCAGCTGAGAGTTTCAGTGTCATCTTCTTGATACGATTAATGAATGTTGGAAAAACTTGTACTTCAGGGCTTTGAACTGATACCAGTTTCTCTTTCATCCCCAAGCCACTTCCTTGGAGATTCCAGTCAACCTGATTGATAAAATATTCTCTTCTCTTTGTGAACATAATACGTTGTTTCCAGTTATTGATGCTGCGCATACTCCAGAATTAGAAAAACAGCAGCCTGTGTAGCTGTGTTGTTATGCTCTTGCAGTCTTAGACCAATGTACACTTATGTAAGAACATCTTAATAATTATTTTGCTGACCTGCTAATTGATAGGTGCCTGTGGGATCTCCGTATTAAAAAAGGAGGGAGGAGGCCATAGCAGTGGGGAGAGAGAAGGGTGGACTAACATTTAGTTTGGACAAGTTTAATAATACTGAAGTGCTAAAATTAAATATTGTGCTGGACCTTATGCTAAAGGTGTGTCTTGAAATCTGATGCCTACAATAGGTTAGAGAGTGCATTTCAAAAGATGTTTTTGTCTCAACAGTGATTCAAAAGGCACTTCACATTAAGTGACATTGAAAGGTGACAGATGCAGAACAATGAAAAAATATTTTTATATCGCTCAAGTAGCTTTTTTAACTTTAATGCCATCAGACTTCCTTGCAGTCTGGAGTCTAGCATTGAATTAGCAATTGTGACAATGCTGTTCAGACTGATTCTGATTGAACAAGAGCTGATAGTCTCATGCCTCTGTAGTTACGTCATTTTTAAAATAGTAAAAAGTAGATTGCAGAAGACTGATGGGCTGAAAATCATGGTCTTTGAAAGAGTTCCCTCGCTTTTCCCCCTAAGCATCTGCTATTATTTCATTTAGGTAGGTGACTGAGCTATAGTTCAGATCCAGGAATAAGTCTGAATGGTTTTCTAAGTTAGTCAAAATGTCCAGTTTTGTTGAGAGATCCAGTCTGTTGTACCTGCCTTTATAAGAGAGTTGTGCATGTACCTTCTCTTGCTTCAATGTGCCCAAAGGTATTTGAGAATAAACTATTAGTTTTCTTAATAGAAACTATTGATGTAGAAAGTAGTGCAGGTTGGCATGATTGCCATTTCAAGGTCATGTAAATTTTATGCCTCAGTGAAAAAAAATCATAACATCATTAAAAAAATTATTTCTATTGATTTCTGAAGCCAGAATTTCTTCTCAGTGCTAGCTTTGTACCTGCTCCTCCCAGCCCCCAAGTTAGATTAATTTTTCTGGCTTTATTCTGAGATTTTTCATGATTGGAGTGGATGCAGAAGAAGTATGACTGGCAGTTCTTACTGAATGTGAAGTATGTTTGGAATGCTGCCTGAGGATTTCCACGGAGCAGTAGAAAGCTTTTGTACTTTACGTGCTGGACAGAATGGGAGAATTTCAGTACAAGTGTTCATTGCCTAAAAGGACTCTGAGAAGTGCCAGTCTAAACTCTGAGTGCGTGCTGGAGTTTATTTTGGTGTGGTTTTATTTCTCCTCTTCGTGGTAAAAGACTGTTACAAAAAGATTTTGCTGAAGTGTCATCGGATTTAAACAACCAGCATCATGTGGTCAGCGAGTGACTTAGAAGCTGTTTTGTCTTTGAACCGTGCTTCAGAGTGCTTGGTTGCAACAGCAAATGACAGTCAGATGACTGGGATTTCTTACTTCTTTGCAAAAACACCCTTCCTTTTTCCAGCAGCAGCAACATCACATCTACAAACTGAGATTGAGATATATTGTAATGAAAAATGTGGAAATGTATCTTTTGTCTAGCAACTTTGCTTTTCTAGTTTGAAACAAATTCATGCTGTGAAGGAGGTAACACTATTCCTTTAGGTGCCCAGCACCTGTGCACAGTTGTCCTTCATGTCCTGGATCTCAGCTAAATGTTCCCAAACTTCTGAGAGCTTCTTCCACTGGTTTCAACAGCAGTAGTTTCATGTCTGCTAGAGCATTTAGATACGCTTTTCTAATGCTGTTCATGTGAGTAGTATGGTTTGGAAGTCCCCTCTTTCTTACTGTATTCCAGGTCTTTTCCAAGGCTTTAGTCAGCACCTACACATTAAATATTAATTTAAGTCCCTATCATTTTTGTGTAAGAAGGTGCAGTGTGAGCTGAGATACTCAAAATTTAGAAATAAAACTGTGGCTCAGGTGTCTCATCTGTGTTCCTGTACCACAAATGAGTTTCTTATATGCATGACCATAATTCAAGCTTGTGCATAGTGGGTGAAGAAAACTTCTTTTTAATGTGATTGATATGATGCCCTTTCGTTGCTATGTTTGATGAATGCCCTTTCCTGAAGGAATGTAGCTTATACTGGTAGGACTAGTGTTAGTCTTAAAAATTGCCTTTTTTTTTTTTTTATTGCTACAAAAGTGCAACATTCCCAAAATTTGAAATAGTTTTAATGGAAATCATGAGAGGTTTGAGCACTTATGTTACATTTGTGGTTTTCAGGAGATAATTTTTTTCTAATTATTGCCATAATAACATTGTTTATAACTTTCTGGGGACTTGATTCCAGTTATATTAAACTAATCCATGAGCACAAAGATATAAATTATTGCTGCTTCTTCATAGTAAGCTCCTTGCTTTGTTTATGATTTGGGGTCTTTGATTTTCTTTTGGGAGCTTTTTTGGGGGGCTGGTGTGGAATATTGTAGTGCATTGCTTCTCTTGCCTGTAACAGTCTTTGAAATTCAGTTGGATCCTACTGGAAAAAGCTGAGTGGGAAGAATATACAGATTCTACTTTTGTGAGAGAGGGGTGTCTTGGTAACAGCTCTTCTCAATCCTGAATCACAAACATTGTAATTTTGTGTGGGGCTTTGCCATGACCAGTGTTTCAACAGGTTTTTGTTCTGAATGAAACTATAGCAGAACAGGGCTACTTCCAAACAGTTCATCATACCTCAGCTTAAATAGCAGTCTGAATAACACAGGAAATTTAGAAGATGGCAAATAATTTTTATTCTAATGACTACTTGTTAGGTGTTTTGGTGTTGTCAGCTCAAGTTTTTGGCTTGTTACTTTATGAAAGCAAGCAAAAATACCTAGTCCTGTTGGCTGTATCTGCAGATAATGGGAGGTAGACTGGCAACTTGTGAGTAAGAGTGGTTTTACTACCTGATTTGGAATATGTGCTCCTCTGAGAAAGGACAGGATGGAAAGGTGCAGATAAATAGGTAATCAAAGCTGCTGGTAATCAACAGATGGGAAAGGCTGATTGTTGTCACTTTTAATGAAATACAGAAAGCTTGAAAGAGTTGAGGTTTGTATGGAATGTTGAAGGAAAATGAGGCAGAATTTGCTTCCAACCTGCCAGAAAAGAGCGATGCCTGGAGGAAACCTGAGAGGCTTGGTGTGTTCTGATGTTGACTTTACTAATAGGGGAGCCAGGTGAACTTTTCCTGTTGTGGCTGCTTTAAATGCACACCATTTTACTGACACTGATGTTTCTGACAGGTTTTCAGTAGCATGCACTTCACAGCTTCCAAGCTGCTTATGTTAAGGCTTTTGCAACTGTTGGATTGTCCCGTGAGTAAAACTGGGTCTGCTGGAAGCTGTCCCTGGTGGAGGAGGCTAAGCTCTGGCTGTTGTCTGTGTTGGGCTGTTTTGGGATGTAATGGTAGATTGTTCAGGAGACGGGTTATTCCCCATAAGTATGTGACTACATGAAGAAGGAACAAGATAAGGTAGCATGATAAGCATGACAGTTATGGACAAAGGAAGACAGAGAGAAAGCCTCTCTTACTAGGCAGGCAAATATCAAGTTATCCACTGAGTAGTGAGTGACCGTGATGTATTTTCCCCTGTTGTAACTTAGTGCGTGTTGTGGTTCTTTAGGATCCTCAGAGCTGTGAAATGGTGAATTTAATTGCTTTTGTCGTGACTTCTGTTCCTTTTACTTTTTGATGTCGGGGAAAGCTAGGTGAATCTCTCTATATAGGCACTGTAACTAGTTCAGTTATGTGTGAGTTTAACCATTCTGTGGCTGAAAGCTTCAGCAAAACCAGCTGGATTTATGCTGAAGCAGTACACCATCCTTCTGATGGTTTTGCTGTTAGGGAAAGAAGAGATTGTTTTTTGTGATTTGGGTAGGTGGAAAGAAGGAAATTAGAATGTTGGGGTAGAGCTTTGCATTTCAGAATCAACCATTAGCGACTTTTCTGAGTTCTCCCATATGTAATTTCAAATCTGTGTAAGTTATATCAAATTTCCTGTAGCTTTTCTTCCCTCTGAGAATTACCTTTTTCTTAACTGAAGATGTGACTCATAAACTCAATGCAGTTGAGAGAATGCTTGCTGAAAATTTTACACGAGTTTCACTACCTGATAAAAAAGGTTTGTCTAGTATTTGCAAGCAAGTTATTATCAAGTAGTTATTGATTATCAGCTATGTTGGAAGCTGATCTGTTCGCAGTCCATCTCTGCTAATTGAAAATTTGTAAGTACTGGACTTTTATGTTCTATAAACACAGAATTAACAAAAATATGGGAAAAATTCTTTTTCAGAGTGTTCTTACACTTCCCAAGTAAGCAAAGATTTTTTACGAAATCTGAATTAGGTAACTTATATCTACGGAGCTTTCTAAGACACAGCGTGAGCAGTCTTTTTATAATGAAAAGGTGTGGGAAGACAGTGCTAAAGGCAACCTTGCCTCCAATACATTGTAGCTGTGTTAATTACCAAAGAGTGGGAACAGCCCTGCCCTCCCAGCTATGGGTGTGGTAAAAGAGTGAGTTGGCTGATTGGAGTCACTTGGAGTCTGCTGGCCGTGCTGTGAGGAGGAAGGGACAGGAGGTCGTGTGAGGAACAGAAAGGGTCAGACGTTGTACGAGGGATAGACTGGGTTAGGTGGGTGTGCTAAGGACAGGAGGAAGCCAGCTGGAACAGTAGAAGGAAGAGAGAGGAAGGAGAGAAAGAGCCAAAGCTGTGTGGAGCTGCCCATGGGAGGCTACATGGGAAAGGTGTGAAAGACTTCTAGATAACAAGGTGCTGATGCTTGAAGCCTTTTAAAGTTTTACTGAAGCACTCTGAGTGTTGTGGCCATCCTGAAACTTTATACTGCTGGGTTCAAACTGACAACTCCTGTCTTCAAGGTGTTACTTGGATTTGGTTTTCTGGTGTATTGTAAAGTTGCAGGTTTGAGAAACGGAATTGAAATCTCTAGCACAGGCTAGAACATTGAGTAATTCAGTAAAGGTTGTAGGCATTATATATATTTTTATTATGTGAATGCCTGAGACATGCTGCTAAGTATATTCAGTGTGTTGGACAAATAGTTAAAAAACTGTATTTTTTTTTTAAGACAGATCAAGTTGAAAAAGCTTTTGAGAAATGATGAGCTCTTTCTTCCAGTGCACTGTAGAGGCAATTTTCTTCCTCCCTTCCTGCAATATAACTCTGCATGATAGTGATGCAGCTGATTACTTTGTTGTTGAATTGAAGGAAATACTGTTACGTCAAAAGTCACAGAATAAGAATTTTGTATTTATATAACAAGTACTTTTTCCTCTTTTTTGATGTTAGAGGAGAGAGAAAGCTGTGAGCTGTTTTGTCATTTGAAAAAAAAAACCTTTGGGAGTAAGAGAAACCATGGCAAAAATCATCTCAGAATCACAGTATGGCTGAGGTGGGAAGGGACCTCTGGTGATCATCTGGTCCAAGCTCCTGCTCAAGCAGAACTACTGTGATGTACAGCTGCTTTCCCAGGATCATGACCAGATTACCTTTTAGGTATTTTTAGGGGTAGAGACTCCATCACCCCTCTGGGTAATCTGTGCCAGTGCTCGGTCACCCTTACAGTAGAAGTGTTTCCTGATGTTCCAAAGGAATCTTCTGTGTTTCAGTTTGTGCTTGGTCTCTGTGGTCTGTCACAGGTCACCACTGAGAAGAGCCTGGCTCTGTCCTCTTTGTGCACATCATGAGACTCCCCCTGAGCCTTCTCTCCAGGCTGAACAGCTTCATCTTTCTCAGCCATTTCTTACAGGAGAAATGCTTTGGTCTCCAGTTGCTAGTTATTTTTTGTTAATTCTCTAGAAACCACATGAGCACAAGTTTTAACTGGAAAATTTACTACTGTCCTAAGATGAATGTAGAAAGTGAGCGAAAGAGAACTTCCTGAAATTTAAATATGAAGAAAACCTGAGACAATACCGTGCTTGAGAATAAAGATAGATATTATCCATACACTTTAAGTAGCCCTTCATCAAGGGCAACCATTTAAGGACTAAATTGATACAATTTTGCCTGATGTTAGTGTTTAATAGAGAGCTGGTTTACTGAAACAAATGCAAAAACACTTGTGGTCCGAGTTAGTGGATACACTCTGGACAATGCAGTCCTGCAGCATCAAGTATATGGAGTTAATTTGATCCTGGTGATGATTTTTGCTAAAGCCAGCTGGGGTCATGAGCTGGAAGAAGTATCTCCATGCCACGTTTTGCCCTTAGCTCTTGTGTTTTGGGAAGGTCTTCTTGTTCAGGAGCATTGCAGCTTGAGCTACTCCTTGCACATCTGTAGGGGGTCAGCCTGGGTTTGAGGCTTTTCCTGAGGTCACACCCCTCTGGAGCTCAGTGTTCACTGCAGCAGCATCCAAATGGCTTTTTGCAAGGCTGGCTTAATTCTTTCAGGCTCAACTAATTTGGATGCTGCCTGAGAGGGTCTATGCAGTAAGCCTCTCTCTCCAAAAGCAGCCTGGTTTTGGTATATTTCTCCAGGAGATCAGTCCAGGTGCATCTGTATCATAACCCAATCCTGTGAGCATGTTATTTCTGTGCTAGGGTGCACAATCTTATCTATTTTCTACTTGTAATTTCATCTTTCTGATGAGCTTCTGTAACGTGTCTGTCATGGGAGTGAGAGTAATACATTTTTGTTGCAATGTGTCTGCAAAATATTTTTTACATATCTGGTGGTTGAGTTTTTGTTGTGGTTGATTGGTGGGATTTTGTTGATTTGTTTGGGGTTTTTTTCTGTTCTTGGCCAGCAAGTATAGGTTAGTGTTCTCTAACCAGCTTTAGGGGTTTACCCTCACATGCTTCCTATGAATAACTTGCTATTAATATGTAGTAGGTAAATGTATTGATCATCTGTTTTAATCTGGTTTGGATTGCCCATCATGAACTAGTACTGAATGTCTGTTCTAGGTAATTGGTAAGTAGATTGTTCTAACAGCTTGGAAGTTAGTTTTATTCCAGTACCTTTACTAAGTAAGTTTTCATTTGATGAGAGTCTGAAGTCTTCAGAACGTACCAACTTGGAAAATTCTGCAGGTCTCACTGTTTAAAAATGTCTGGGAGAGAGCAAAAGAGGCACTTGAGTCCCAAAGCAAGGTTGGTAGGTCAGGTGCTCACAGTTTAGTGCCTGATGCAATTAATTTAAGGCTTTTTGTTCCATCCCCAAGTTACCATAGCAATGTGAAATATGTTGATCTGGTAAAATTTACTCTGCAAGTTCAAGTTCGTTTGAAAAATTGTTACGTAAGTCTGTTTCTACTATAAAGGTTGTGTGCTAGATCATGTGTCTGCTGCAGTGGATTGAGTTTGCTTTGCTGAAAGATCCAGCACTGGTAAGTGTGGAACAAGTTGAAACACAGCAGAAATTCTAAATGCAGCAGACTTTTAAAACTTTTCAAAGTAATATTGCTCCAGGGATGTCTTATGAAATGTGGTATGGTTAAAATAAATTTGCAGTTTTATTTATGGGGAATTAAGTAGTTTAATTCATTTATTCATATGGATTGTACAACATATCTATTTCAGTTGCTGTATAATGTAGTCACAAATATAAACTGTGAATTGATGATAACTTATTAAGGAGTTAAAGATGCCTGATTGTTTGGTTTAATGTAGAAAGGACTTCATTAGAACACTTTGGGTTTTCACATTATCCCACATTATCTATCACACATGCTCGCTCGCACTCTCTCTCAGTTTGGTTTATTCACATATGCATGTGTGTGGTTCAGTACTAATATGGGGTTTAAGCATGTACAAAGAAAACAGGAGGAAATTTTTTCTTTTTCCCAATTAACCTCCATCCTCTGTTTCCTTGGCTTCTGCTATTTTGTGCCTGTGATACTGTGCAAGATAGCACAAAATACTAGTTATTCAAGGACGTGTTTTTTCAGACCAGTAGCTCTAGAAAAGAGCAGGCCATCTGCTGCATGACCCTACTGGCTGGTTTACTCTAGGTCTGGAATGTTTAAGGTAGGTAAAATACCTTGCTTGCAGTCTTCTTTACTGCCAGCAGAAATAGACCTAAAATGTGTATTTATACATCTGCATTTCCTTAGATTGGAATTTCAGTAGTTCTTTTATTGTATCTGTAGCACAGAGAAGAGAGGAAAAAAGTGTCAGACCTCAGTAATTTTCATAGAAGCTTCTCATTTAGGATCTATTATCAGAGTACTTGCTAGTTTGCCTGTATCTTTGCATTTAAAAGTTAGGTTGGGTGTCCTAAAAGTAAAGATAAACTATACCCTATAAAATATGGGTACTGTTGTCCTTTGCAGATGTCTGTGAATTTTTTTTTCTGACCTTTGATTTGCAGACACCTTAAAGTTTTGGCTTTGATCTCTTCATGACGTAATTTTCTTTTGGATGGAGAATTTCCCATCAGAGGTTCCTCCATGCAAGAAGGGGTTTATGTGTATGTTGGGAGGAGGGACAGCTTAACTCACAGGAATAGCACAGCTTATCAGGAAAAACTCGTGTGTGTCTTCTAAAGTTACATGAAACCGTATGGTTATTTTAAAGCTTATCTTAGTAATAATCCGTGGCTTGTTGGTCGAAACACACTGGGGGCTTTTATAGCTTCTCACTTTTCAGAGATTTGAAAGAGTGTCTCCGAGTAAGTTGGGATTTTTTTTTCCACATACAGTTGTAATTGCCTCCTTTTCTAACCTGTACAATCCCCAACAACTTCCCTTGTATGATAGATCATAACTTTTGGAGTCTAATTTACTGCTGTGTGTTAAGGTGACACATATTTGTTGATCAAATTATCCTGCTTTGGTTTTTAATTTGTAATAAAATCAAACCTTAGCCATTCCCTATTTTAATAATTTTGTTCTACAGAACAGATTTTCAGTGCCCAGTTCAAGAATGAAGTGTAACTTATTTCTGTTGCTGCAGAGAATTGTATTCTGGAATCTCATTCAGGTTTTTGTTACCTAGGAATAGCCATCAAGATGATGATGCTAAGGAATAATTTTTGATAGCCTCAGTCATTCACTTATGTAACTTTCAACCTCTGGTTTTATTCAGGATAAGCTAGAAGGCATTAACCTGAGATGGCTTCTAAGTGAGGTTGTACCTGACACTAAACTGGCAGGCCTTGTTTAATGTTTGTCCCTAGTGAAATCCTATGTAGTGAAAATTTAATTTAGTGATGTGAGTGTATTATTATCAAATAAAATTGCTACTAGTGGATTAAGTTGCTTGTAGGATAATTCTAATGTTAAAACATTTTAACTTTGTCAAAAGAAGAAGACTAAATGAAATAAAAATTCTTTGCTTCTGGAAGCAGAACTGTGCTTGGATGAATATTCAGAGTTCTTGATATAAATCTTTGTAGTATCCAATAGCATGAACAATGTTCTTAACAGTTTTTTCCAACTCTGTGGCATGTTGGGTGTTCCTGTTTGATAATGCTACAGTAAATGACAAATACAATTGTATTAAGCAATTGGGTAGAATGTATTCAGAGAGTGTTCTTTTGCTTGGTTTTGGGGTTTTTTTCTATGCAGAGTCATGTTGCTTTTTTCTTCTCCAAATAGTAATGTGTGAGGGTGGATGTTGGAGGACCTGATGGCCCTGAAATAGCATTGTTGGGTATAAGTTATTATCCAGACCTTTGCTATCTCAAAAAAACCCAAAAAGGTTGTATCTGCCTGTGATATGTGTGAGCTTTCTGCCTACAGCTGTTTCCTTCTCCATATAACTGTATAATTCATGTAAAGCCTGGCTTAAACTGGGAAATGTATTGTCCTAGTATGTGCAATATCCAGTGGGAAACTGCTCTGATCCTGACTGGGAAGGATTCACTTTTAGTTCCATTTTTATGCTAATCAAAACCCAACTTGCAGTAGCCATTTATTTCTCCAATCAGTGTAAAATGTGGTTAGCCAGCTATTTCACTCAGCAGTTTAAAATGTGGCAGTAGTCTTGTTTGAGGGTTACAGATTTTTTTCAGTACAAGTGAACATTTAGTTAGCAAAGTGAATCTGTCATGTATAAGCATAGTATAATTTCTTCTCTTTGAATTTCAAAGAAAAATTGTGGCTTTCTGGATCTTTATATGTTCCATTTGATTAATTGTTAGTACATAATGATATGATTTCCTGTGATCTTAGAGGAAATGTGACAACTGGGCTGTTTTATTGACTATTAATTTTTAAAGTCTATTTGGCTGTTTGCAAAGTAAATTCAAATAGCTTCTAAAACATTAATTTTTAAAATATTTTTTCTTGAGCCTTCCTATCAATAAATAATGCCACTTAATTTGTCTATGCTTTTAGCTGATTTACAGTGTAATGCACATGTAAAGGTTATTTAATGAGATTTCGTAGAAGATTGCAACTTATTTCTCCTTAATGCATGTACTATGACAATATGGCTAACATGAAAATATGGCTAATATGATCCTTCTTGGTGTCCTTTAGGTAAACTGGTAAAAATAATCTATTTTTATCATCAGAGTGAATGAAATATAACCTTTTTCATATTATGTATGTCAGTGGAGGGAGATGTATCACTTTGAGATTTCATTGCTTTTTCCTACTTTGGTAGTTATGCTCAACTTTCAGGGAGAGCTGAATATATGCCATGGGAACACAAGCTGTCAGCAGAAATCTGCATGTCATCTGGTGCCAGTTCTGGGAATAAGAAAAGAATTAAAATTCCTTTCCTCTGGAATGAAGCAATATTTTTAAAGACTGTATAAGTTAATAAGCAAAATGTGATGTTGAACCTGATTTTTAACTTCACTAATGAAATCAAATGCATTGCATTTTTTAACAAATGGATTAAAAATCTTCTTGTCTTTGAGTGTATTTATCTTTGAGTGTATGAATCTTGGCATTCTGATTTTGCTCATCCTTTCCCAGTGGTAAAGGTAAGAGACAAGAACTGTGCACAGGCTCTCCTTTATTATCCCAGTATGTCTCCTGGCATTTCTCTAGTATGAATTATGAAAACCCTAAGCCTATTTCACTGCTTCTCTATGCACTGTGACACTCCTGTTCCACATTGAGGTGATGATCCGTGTTCTGCAGTTGTTTGTACCTGCTAGTCAAAATTGTTCTTGCTACTTTGCTTTTACCGTTTCTGATACATGAAGCTGACAGCAATTATTTTGCCAGTATTCACTAGGAGAGCTTTTAGCAAAAAGGAATTGCTAATTAAAAAGTGTTTTAATTCAGAGAAAGAAGCTAAAATCCATGCACAGGAGACTGTTGATAAGAATGCACATGCCAAGACAACAAAATGGGCTCCCACTGCTGTGGCAGACTGGGTTTCTTTCTGGGAAAGAAGCAGATTTCGCCCAAAGAGTATCTCTCTTTTTCACTGGTTTCGCCATAAGAAGTTGCTTTGATATACTTTGCCAAATCACTTGAAACCAAAATTTTTATTTTTATTTTAAAGATTGAGTAAATGTTTTCTTCTAAAGAATTTTTTTTCTTTTCCCCTTTCAGTTCAGAAAATAGTTATCTTTTCTGAATACTGTAGTTGAAATGCTTCCACTCAGTGTCCTGGAGTACAACTATTTGTACTTCAGACAAATGATGATGTTTTACATTCCCCAGGTGAGCTGTGTGACTGAGCACAGCCCTTCCCTTTGATTCCTTTCCTTCAAACAGCCCTGCCCATTTTCCTAACAAGTGAGGCTGTTGTGCTGCCAGCAGGGAGGTGCCTTTTACACCCGCTGATCCTCTGCGGAGCAGGTACATCCTTTATGGAAGTGTAGAATATGAAGTTGTAAGATGTTATTCCATTATTTTCTAGGCAATGGCATTGATTTTAGGAGTTAAACCTCTGCTGATGACTGCCTTCAGAGACAGTGGTGAATAGCAAGGCCACAGACACAGTTCCCCAGGGTGACATTTTAGGCGGGAGGTTCTGGCACTGGGCTGCTCCTCTTCACTGTGGGCTCTGTTCAGCAGTGCCTGCCCAGCATGTGCCATGACTCTACTGATAATGACACATCTTGGGTTAGGGGTTGTGCTAATGGGCATGGGCTTCTGTAATCAGCATTACTGGCAGAGGGAAATAGTGGTAGCAGGAAACGGGCTGTGAGGCTGGTGTTCCTTAGCAGATATTCCTTGGTCCCATCAATCTGAATCTAGCTGATTGTGCGTCTTCGTGGTGTTGGACTGTATGAAAAGGAAGCCAGATGTTTGGTTTTACTATGAACACTGTAATGGTAAAGCAAAGTCTAAATGTTGAATGTACAAGCTTTAACCTTGTAAATTGCTGCTGTGCATGCAGGGCTGGTGCAAAAGGCAGTTTCTGGGTGTTGAAATGGTAAACCCCCTTGGTATTGCTTGTTCCTGTAGAACCATTAAGGTTGTAGAACTGATTTTTGTCAGTTGTTGGATTCACAGCTGCTGGTATGATCTTAAACAGCTTCTGTTATCTAAATCCTGACAAAGATTGTGATTACCCCCTGCTTTTTTGTAGGCATCTCGGTTTTGGTGGTTTGTGGTATTTTCAAGAGGTTTTTGGCTTTGGCAAATAACGTTGTGGTTTATTCCTTGGGTTTATCAGTTTTCAGAGGATAACCTGGGCCTCTGAAGTGTGCCACTAGTCATATAAAGAAAAGGTTGTGTTGCTTATGGCTTCGGATGCTTCAATAATTGTGATGTGGTTGACCTAAGTTGAAAATGTGAGGATTCTCTCTCTGATGTTACGTTGCTTCTGGTCATAGATCAATTAGAAAATTGATCTGTTAACATGGTAAGACTGCAAGAAGGAGCAGTTTTATTTCTGCATTTGCCATAGCAGTGCTGGATGTGAGACTTGGTTACTTCTCTTCAACATGAGCTTTTCACTAAGATCTCCATTTGAATGTTGTCTTGAATTTGATTTCAAAAAATGATCTTGTAGCTCACAAACAAATAATTTGGAGCAGTATCTACTCATCACGGTGCTGTGTCTTTTCAAAAGTCAATTCTAAAGACTCATACTGTGCATGAATTAGTGTTTACTTTTGAACTTAATCTCTTCAAATGTGATTCCCACTGGTTTATTTTCACAACAGTCTATTTTCCAAAGGTGCTGTAAAAAGAAGAGCTTGTACTGTGTTGCTAAGTTATGTAGAACAGCCTACAGAGAATTACTAAATCAGATTACTGTCTGAAAATATTGCAGAGGGTTAAGACTGGAACCTGCATGTGAGCAATGATAATGTTTAAAACCAATGACTGAGTAGAGACTCATTGAGGAGCACCAACCTGTTTCATTGTTTGCATAAGAAAGCATTGTGACAAGAAAAAACCCTTCGGTAGATATAAGGTGTCATATTCTGTATGTCCATGGGACAGACAAGATTTTCAAGCAAGTCTTGATGTTGTGGAACTCAGCTAGAGTTGGTAACTTTAGTATCTCTATATCTTTTAAGAATGCTTTAATCAGTCTTAATTCAGGTGTTCTTATTTGAGTGCAGTGCTGGTCTATATGTAGAGAGGATATCACACAACCTTACAGTACAACTTAGGCACAAATATACAAAGAAAGTCACTAATAGATTTTTTTTTTTTTGGTTTTTCTTTTTTTACATAATGCAGAATGGGAGGAGAGGTTAAGTACTTAATGATGTTAGTCATGGCAGAACTTGACTGACAAGTGATGAAATTGCTTCTATTTCCACTGACACATAAGAGGTTTTTTGACAACTCTGTGGAGTTTGTTCTTTGTTAATATGACAACAGTTCTAATGTAATTAAAATTATTTCTGAAGTGCTACATAGAAATTAATTTCAAAAGAAGAGGAAAGATAGTAATGTACTTAATATAATTTCTGCATGTTCAATTGTGCTAGGGACCTGTTCCATTTGAGTTCTGTTACCGAGTAATTTGTGCGTTTTTATAACAAAAAGGTGAATATCTGCTTCAACAGACTTAGCAAAACTGCATTTCAGTTGATGGTTTTTTCTTTTGCATTCCCATGAAATGAAAAATGTCAAGATCAGATACAAACCTTATGCTGGTTACTTAAATTTCTTGTTTTTTTTTTTTTTTTTTTCTTTCTAAATTAAGCATTTAATTGTAGAGTGTGACTATTATACCTGCAGTAGCATGAACTGTGCTTCCTTTGCTTTTGTTAGATACTGTGTTCCTTAAAACACATTAAGTAGGTATGTACTGAAGTTAAAAGCTAGATCAGGAGAGATATAAAAAAGTATTTAGTCACGTTAATGTGCCTTAAAATACTAAAAATGGGAAAAGGAGCTAGAGTATTTGAGGCAGTTATAGATTTGTTAAATGGGAACTGCTTGAAACTTGTCACACAACAGTTTGGTTTGTTTTACATTCTCACCTGTGTGTCCAAGCCAAAGTCCCTGGCCCTTGTGGAAAAGGGGAAGTGCTGCAATGCTTTGCTCCTCATCTGCTGTGGGCAGACTATGCCATCTTTCAGGGAGAGCCAAAATCTCTTACAGTCTGTTCAATGCACTTGCTATAGTGGTACGTTTTTTGTTCAATTTTACTGATGTACTCTCTACTCACAGACCTTCAGAAAATGCAGTAAAACTTGAGTTTTGCAGAACATGTAGCCTCCAATTTATAGTTTTTGAAATGAGATGCTGTTTTGACTTTCTCTATAAAAGACAGGCAGCTCTTCAGGATTCTTTCTGATATCCTTTTTTTTTCCCCTACCCCTTAAGATCGTGCTGGAAGCATCAGTACTCTTGATTCTTTAGATTTTGCAAGATACTCTGATGATGGCAATAGAGAAACGGATGAAAGAGTAGCAGGTAAGTGTTCTATGTTTTACGAACCACAGAATGTTAATTTTACTGTTTATATTGTTGTTTGTAGCATAAGTATATTTACATCAACATGTCTGAGGGTGACAAGATTTAACTGAGGTGATTTAACTAGTTGCTTGATGCATCATGCACCATCATGCTTTAGACACTTGTGCTGTAATTACTGTAAATATTCAGGCAGATGTGCTTGTCTTTGATTCCAGATGTCACCAGTGCAGAAACAGGCAATATACTTGAAAATTGTGCCCAGCCATTGACAACAGAACTGTATCTTGATACTGCCTACTGGCTACTACTGTTGAGCTGAGACATACACTAAATTACATAGTGGTCTGTGACTACTCATGAGTGAGAGCTTTCTGACATAAAGATCTATTGCAAGTCTTCTCTTAAGTATACCTTTCCTTGAGATCAAATAAGCACTTCCAAACCCAGAGCAAATTTGGGATTTACTCAGTTCCATAAATCTTGTTTGCTACAAATCTGAATTCTAGTGCTTTTCTCTCCTCTTTGATTCTTCAATTGTATAAGATTGGTTTAAAGAAGCGTCATTTTTTGCCTTTTGTCCTGAGCCTTTTGCACTTTTAATTTCAGGATCTATTATATCACCAAAGGCAGAACCTTCTGTTATATTTGAAATTACTTTAGTAACCACTTTTACATGTGATCCATGTTTCTCTCTCCAGGTTTTTTTCCAAGTTAATATATAAGTTATTCACAACTTCCACAAAGAAACCCATAAAAGCTCTCTAGAAATGGCTACAGAGCTCTGTTTACTTCTTGTCAGTTAGTACTGCTCAATATCCTGAGCTCGTGGAAGTTGTCCATGCTGAGACTTCTGCTCACATGGTTAAGCTTTATGAAACCTGAGGTGATGCAAGCTGCCATGTCTCTCTTCCACCCTACTGTCTCTACTGTGCACCACCAAGCAATGAAAAGGCTGATGAAACATAGTTCTGTAAAGCATCTTCCTTCTGAAATTTCATCTCTGGGTCAGTCTGAAATGGTGGGAAAATCTAATTTTTCTTACCCAGCCAGTGTTACTGAGTTAAAGGACTGGATTAAATTCACAAACACAAAGCAAATCCAGGTATTCTGGTGTTCTGGTCTAGAACTATAGGAACTTGCTGTTCTTCAATTTATATGGACACTTCTCGATTCTTATTACTATCTAGCTACTTGCTTTTTCAGTATACATAGTCCTTTTCAAGGAGGCAATAGTTGTTAATAGAAAACTAATCTTCTAAACAAATTGTGTTTAAGGAGCCCAAGCATTTGTCAATTGTGTCCTGGAATGCAAGGAAGAAACAAGCAAAATCCCAGTATTGTATTTATTTTCGTTATCTTTGTAGATTTTTCCTGGTTCTAGTCAGTATTTCTTAGTGATAGTGTTACTGAGAGAGCTGGTTTGCTTTTTGCTTGGAGCTGTCCTTAGAATTGGATTAGAGATGCTTACAGAAAACACAGACCAGTCAGAATTGACATCCAGTAGAACCAGTAATCTGACAAAACATAAGTAACAAAATATTGATTTCTTCCAGTATGAAATTAATATAGACGAAAAACAAGTATTAAGTTTAAGTAAATAGTAAAATTGATCAATATTTTTGTTAATTTCTATATAGTGATTGACAGATGTCATATGTAATTGATGAGGAAATTGTATGTCAGGATATTCACAGTTGTGTGTTCCTTTAGAGATGTTCTTCAAAGGGTTCCTAAGAAGTAACATAAGAAGTTGAACAAAGTAAGACTAAGTATTATTTCTGGATGTTTGTAAAGATGGGAAGTTTTTAAAAATACTCTTTCTACTTAAAATTCTGGTTCGGTCATAACTGCTTAAAAAATTCTACCTCAATCCTGTTTAAAGCCATCTTCCTGAACAATTTCAAAAACTGATAAGTATTTATTTTACACATTAAAACATTATGTCAACAGAGGTTTCAAAATTTTGCAAGTCCAGTTCCTTCTTTAAACAAACTCTAGCTTATAACTTCTGCTTTGGAAGTTGTTCTTAGCTGGAAATGTACTTTGAAACGTAACTGGAAGTCCATCTTATTTCTTCTGAAATTCTTTCTTTTCAGTTAAGAGCTTTGATGCTTAGGAGATTAAAATTCTAATCTCTTGTGAAAGCTTGGGGCCATATCTAATAGTCATATTCTTCTTTTGATAGTTCTGAAGATGACGTTTGAATAGTTTCTCTTTGTAAATGCCTTTCTCATGCTGCTGTCTTTGTTTTTTACTGTTTGGACGGAATGTGTGATTTCCATATCAGTTCCCTATCATATCAAATGGAAGATAGGAAATAAATGCACATCAGTCACTAAATGAAACCGGTAAACAGGTTCCAAGTCAGAAGGACTTCAAAACTGAAGTTATAACATATCCACTTTACAAATACTTTTGTGTCTTGGCAATGTTAGAAAGCACCACATCAAAAAATGTGTGCATATATCATCATCCAAAGCCACCATATTCCATTTGCCCATTATGAGTAGTGGTAGACTTAGCTGCCATATTTTTTTTTGTTTTAGCAGTCCAAAAATTCCTGAAAATAACTGTATCAAATCTTGTTTGAAATTGATTTCAGTATTTAAAAACTATTAGCTCACTTCATTCCATCTGGCATTAGAATCAAAATTTGGCCTAGAAGCAAACGTGTTGAAGAGCTGCTGTGAGCTTTTCACTTGAGAAATCTGAAGTAGCTTCCTTCTAGAAGGAAGCAAAGTGAGGCCCTTCTGTAATATTATCATCAGCTTGACTGAAAAGATGCAAGTCACAGAAGCCAGGCAGGATGTTAAGTATGACAAAACTAACTGCAATTTAAAAAACATACATTTTCTTCTGTATCTTCCTGATATTAATGAAAATTCGATTTACGTAACAATT
This sequence comes from Prinia subflava, assembly GCF_021018805.1. Classification (NCBI taxonomy): domain Eukaryota; kingdom Metazoa; phylum Chordata; class Aves; order Passeriformes; family Cisticolidae; genus Prinia; species Prinia subflava. The sequence continues at coordinate 83,049,080 of NC_086247.1, forward strand.
TGGATACATTTGTAATCCACTAAGAGACGAGAAAAACCAAAATGAATCCTTACAGCTTGCAATTTACTAGATGGAAACAACTTGTTCTCCAAGACTGGTAAGTTTTGAATCCAATGTCATGTATTAAGTGCTTGAAAGAATTGTTGCTAGGATAAACCCGGTACTGAAGGATTTGTTAGATGTAGTAGACCTCCTCCAAATACTCATCATTTCCATAAAGCAGCTAGAGAATAGGAAACCTGCTCCCTTTCTGTGTAATAAGGGTATGCCTAACTTGAATACCCACAGGATTTGCTTTAAATAGGTTGCCTGACATTCAGTCTAAGAAACTGAATCTTCTGCCACATCTTAAATTTGCTGTGGTCTAAATCCCCTACCTTGCATAATTCAAAACGTTTATTATTGCTAACCTCCCTTTGACATCAACTGTTCTGAGAATCTAATAATGTTAAAAACACATCCTGCATTTTCAAAGATAAAATTAATTCTTATAATCAAACTCCATTTCAGTCATATGTATTCTCAGATTTCCCTGTATTTGCATTGATTTCTAGTGAGTCTGTGTGTCTCTGATGAGCAGAATAAGATTTGAAAGGAAGCAAAGTTCAAAAAACAGTTCTTTATTTTTTAGTATTTAATTTATCTAAACTTAGGTTCACAGTCTCTACTCTTTACAGGGCCTTTTTTTGAGTTTGTTAGTAGGCACTATTAAATTGTGCACACAAAATCAGGGGACAATCTTCTAAAAACCAAACAAAACTAAAAAACAGAACACAAAAGGCATCTGTAGTACAACAATCACATGGTCCCATTGTGTGCACTTTGTTCATTCTGAAAGCAGATGTGGTTTTGTCTTCCCATTACTTGTCTTAAGCCCTGTGAAGGAGTTGTAAGCCTCTTAAATTTCCTTCCAGGCTGAAGGTCTCCAGGGGCTGAACCTCAAGCCAAGTCTGCTGTAGTTCAGGTCTTCTCTGTAGGTGGTCCTGTCCCATTAACTTCAAAGCACTAATGAGGCTGCTGAGTGTTGGCCTGCCACTGTTAGACTGACAAGTTCTCTGTTACTTGCTTGTGAACCCTCCTGCTAGTCTGGTAGTCATCTCCTGTGCTGAAGTTTCTGATTCGGGGCTATTTATGTCATGTGCTGAAGTGTTGCACATTTCAAGGCCACTTTTTTTCTTAATACTTCCATCAGGAAAGTCGGAGTTGGGAAGCCTCAGGTCCTGAAGTATGTTTGGGACAGTGGCTTCATTGCTAGCTGTAGTCAGAGAATTTAAATTTCTTCTGATTGATTCAAAATGTATGTACAGATTCATCAAATGTAATGGGATGTCATACGTGTTTTAGAGGGCATGATTTAGGACACCTGGAGTTCTCCATTTACTGGGCAAGGAGGAAGGACTCAAAATGGCAGTTAAGGAACAACAAAGCTTATAACAGTATGAAAGTGAGGAAAGATGGCTAAGCACAGGGGCCCTTGATACCTCACAGGAGAACTACTTTTAAAAGAAAATGTCCAAATGCAATATAGTGGCTTCATAACATAAAACTACTCTTCTACCATTATCTGAAGTACTTACTACTTCATAGTGCAGTATGCAAAAAAAAATCTGGCAAGGTATTCTAAATACAGAATAAATACAAATATAATTGGAAATACTACTGCTCATACAACACAAGTGCTGGATGATTTTAGAAGTATTGTTTATTTCCTCAGCTTCTTGGCTTTGGCTCAAGAAGACTGCTGTTCATGTAGATCTCAATTAGTTCAATCCCAAATTGCAGGTGGTTCTTCGTAGGTAACTTCTCAGTCTATGATCCAATAACTTATGAAATCATTAACAAATGTGAATCAATAGAATAAGACCCTTGAGAAAGCTTAATTTTGAATTTTCAAAGCTCAGCAAACAAGCTACTCATTCCTGTTGTGCACTTCTCTTTTAAGGTGTATCAGATTAGCTGCATGAAAACTGAAACATTTGAAAATGGCTGCTCTGAAAACCTTGGTCCAGTGCATTGTTGCTTGCTTGAAAGATTTACCTATTTTAAGTCAGGCTTTGTAATTTTTTTTTTCAGGATGGTAGCTGTAGTGATTAGAAATTTTTAATAAAGAAAAAGCACAAGAGCCATTGAAATTTGTTTCCTACCCTAAGGCAAACTGAATTGTTCAGAAATGCCCTTTCCTTGTAGGACGATTACCCAACCTCAATGTTCTAAATTTCTGTTCTTTGCTTTCCTGGTGCAGAGTATCTGATTCTTTCCTTTCTTAGGCTTTCTGCAGCAAAACATTTGTGCATTATTCTTCAGGAGTGTCATCTCCTTCACCAAGTGCTGGGAGTTCTAAGCGTTATCAGCCCGGTCTAGCATGAAGTTAAACTTTAGCTTGGCTTTGTCAAAGTTTCTGAAGGTGTAGCTTCAGCTTTGTAACAGGAGAGGGGGAGAGGCATCAGGTCATTTGTATTAAAAGTCAATAGTTCATAATGGTTACAAATAAAGGGGTTAAAGGTTGACTTTTTATTGAGGAGGAGAATGTTACAGAATCAGTAAATAGGGACTGCTAGTGTTGATTTCATTGGTAGTAGACATGTTGTATTAATTAATTGATCATTAATTAATTAATCATTATATGTTTTGGCAGATCACATTTCAGTATAACTTAAAGAGCTTTTAATCACAGTTAAATATTTGACTGAACTTAATGTTATAGCTATTTACAGGTATGATTGTATAAACACCTACAAAGTGCTTCAAATAAAAGCTACATTTGTGACTGACTTGAAGGCATCACGGTTTGTATGATGGCAATTATGGTGCCATTAGTAAGATTAGATGAGGTACAATTGTAACAATGCTGTGTTGTGGTAGGATTGTGTGGCTGTTGAGACATGCTACCAAGTATGACAGCTTCTCAAATATACTATGTCTAGAATTTTCTACTATGTAACAGAAACATGCAGCAGAGTAATCTACTTTTAAGGTTGAATGGGTAAAGTCCTCATGACTTGTAAGAATTTTCATCATCGTCACAGTTCACTAAAAATCAATTCTTGCCGTCTGACATGGGTTTGTCTGACATGAGTTTTTTGGCTTTCTATGCCTTCAGACATGTCTTATTTTCCTTAATTGGGTTCCTGAGTTTTTATAGTTTGCATTGTTTTTCCAACTTTTTTTATTATTTATATCATTCTAGTGCAGGGCACTCCTGATCTGCAACTGTTCTGGTCTTTGAAAATACTTTACAATGGTAAAATGTTAACACATAGTCATTTCCATAAGAAAAATTACTTAATTTGGGTTCTTTAAAATAATCAAAAAGTAACAAATTAGTATCTTACAACTGTGAATAAGTAACTCAAATGCAAGGAAGTGCTAAAATTAGGTACTTACTTTACCATGAGAGCGTTTTCTAACTTTGTTGCACAGAAGTATTTGCAGATCAGCATTGCTGAATACTAGAGAGATTTTACATATTTTATTCATTGTATCCTCAGTTGCGCTTTTGTATTGCTGCAGTAAAATTCTGTGCATCAAACAAGTTAATTTCATGTAGCAAATGTGGTGTACTGTAGTAACTCCTTCAATTTTTATGCAGAACTGCAAACTGAGTGAATCTTTTTTCCATGAGTGCTAATTAGCAAGAGTCTTAGTAACAGATGCTCAAAAGAGGAACCAGTTTTATTTGCAGCCTTCAGTAACATTACTTAGCAGCAAGGGCCAATATAGTGTTTCTGCTGTGCATTGTGTTCTGTGTAAATATTTCAAAATGCCATGTTAAATTGTTTCCAGGCAGTGATTGAAGATCTCATTGAAACTTCCTTGTTAAAAGTCACTACAACATTTTTCGTTTGTATGTGAATAAAGTAGATATTAAACTATTTCTAAATAGATCACCTAACACTTAAGCATGGTAGTGTTCTCTGCTCATCTCTCCTAGTGAAGAGACCTTCCTTCTGGGGACCATATTTGAGTGTGATTAGATCAATCTGAGAATTAGTGGAATACATCTATTTATCTCTTAAATAGATTTCCCTAGATTTTCTACCTGTAAATGACTGTTAAAAGAACATTTGCTATATGTTTTAAAAAGGTCCAGGGGGTTCAAATTTGAAGCCACCATATACATAAGACCTCAGCATCAAAACACAGGAAATCCCAGTGCACACAAATCACCACTGGCCCTTCTTGGAGGAAATACTGGAACATGAGAAACAAATAACAGTGACTAGAGGAGCAGAAAGGTGAATAGAGAGTGGAGAGCTAGAATTAAGGCTTTTTGAATTTAAAGTTGACTCTAGGTCTTTGAAAATCAATACAAGCTTTCAAGAATAAAGGTGCGAAGACTTTCTTTCTTTCAAGCTTTTTTATAAGTACTGCAGAAGAGCTGCATTTTTGGAGTGTTTTTGGTCTTGTGCATCTCTCATTTGATTTCAGTGAGCTGAATTCAAAATCCTAATCGACCGTAGAACATTCCTAAAACTACACTGTTTTAAATAGAAATCTAAAATTACATTATTCTTTTTAGTAAGATAAAGTACATTTCAAGATCTCCCATTTAAACTACTAAAATTTTGGTGTATGAGCTTATTTTCCCAAAAAAGTCTGTGGTTTCAATGGGACTGTACATTCACTTCATGGTTTAAGCTTTGCTACGGGGAGCTTCCTCTGCTACCATGATATATTTGCTTATTTAGATCTGTGTTCTTATTGCCCATATATTCGTCTTGCCCCAAAAACCCGAAACATTTGACAGCATCAGCTCCCAAATATTTTCCCAAAACCTTACAGCAGGTCCTTGTCAGACAGCTTGAAATTTTGACTTAGCTAACCTAAGGCCAATGAAACTATGGAAAATGTTCACCAGTTTGCTTTCAGACCAACTCTGCTGCATGTGTTCATAAGTTCCATAAAGATTGCATGCTTTATGTTTAATACAAACGGTATCTTTTTTTTCACACCCATCCTTGCTTTTTATATTTTATTTTTGTTTCCCTTGCCTTGGTTGGATGCCTGTGTGTGTTTAATCCAAATCCCTGTCCAGTCCTGGAGTTTGAACTACGGAAAGCCAAGGAGACCATACAGGCCCTTCGAGCCAACCTGACTCAGGCTGCAGGTGGTGTACATAAACCTTTTCTTAAGTCTCTACTTTGAACAATGTAGAAGTAGCTGAGCTCACCCTCTGTGAGAGAGTAAAATTTAGTTACTTCTTTTTTCCTCTCCAGAAAATGAAGTTCCTTTGCAGGAACGAAAAAACTATAAATCAAGTCCTGAAATTCAGGTAGGTGGCTGGTGATAAATGAACTTTGCATGGATTTTAGTATGAACGCCCTTCCATAGTTGGAAGGGAGATAAACCAAAGATCTAGTATATTTTCTTTTTTTTTCCAGGAGCCAATCAGACCTCTTGAGAAAAGAGCTCTAAACTTCCTAGTTAATGAATTTTTATTGAAGAATAGTTACAAGCTTACATCAATAACATTTTCAGATGAAAATCATGATCAGGTAAAGTTTGCTTGTGAGTTTGTTCGGGGGTTTTTACACGCCTCCTGCTTTCCATATGCTGATCTTGTCATAAACTCAAGTGAACTTAAGTGATTTTTCCTGTGCATGTGATTTGCTTCATATATATGAGTACCCTAAAAGTTAAATATGTTAGCATTTTCATATATAAACCATGGTTTGAAAACACAGCAGTTTGAGCAGTAGTTTCCCAAATTTTGTAGGAAGGATACAGAGTGTTGCATTCTTTAAAGGAAGCAAAACAAGAAGTGAAATACTGTGAGTTAGATATTTTCTTGTGTTCTGGTGTGACACGCATTCAGTTAAACTCAAGGATCTGGATCTCAAATGTTATCTTTGCCTTGGATCCTACTTAGTTCAGGACATACCATTTACTCATTGGTTGTCTTCTGGGCGTGTGTGAGTGTACGTGATCACCTGTGGCATTGAGTACAGTATTGAAGAAGCTCTTGGTAATAAGGTGTTATCCTAGATCTTTCCCAACATAGCTGTGCTTGGATGCATTTTTCTTAAGAAGAGATAAGTTTTATCTCTGTTGGCTTGCATTTGATGGGAAGAACATCTTGGAAAGAATGTTTGGAAGGTTATAATTATGTTCTCACTGTTTCTGGGTATGAAATACCCAGTAACATCAACACCCAATATGTATTCATCACAAATCTGGAATATTATCAGAAGAATTAAATATAGAATTTCATCCAGTTTTATCTGCAACTGGTCCTCCTATACCTTTCCTATGTTTCATATCCTAATCTGTAAAGCAGATATGTTGTTAAATAGAGATTCTGAATCATCCTGCACTGAATATTTGCACCTAACATCCTAATAGTTGAGAATACAACCCCCAAAAGAGAAAAGATGAAGAATTTATTTTATTTGTATTCTCAACTGAGAATGTTGTGTTGCAAAATAATTAGCAAAACAAAAGCAGAATTCTTAATTCTAAAAAGTAAATATAAACATACTGCAATTAACGTAAAGTAGGCGCATTTTTTTTCTACATTGTTCACATAATTCTTTGAGAAAATAATCTTTCTTCAAATAAGTGTATATGACCAGGCTGTGGTAAAAATACAGTGAAGACTGGGAACAATAGGAAAAAAGTTTCAACCAATATTTAATGTCATTAAAGAGATCATCACAACTCCTGTGTCAAAGTGCACAAACTTATTTGTAGTTTGGACTGGAATTCTAACAGACATGGAATATTCTTGTACTAATAGAATGATAAGATGTAAATGAGAAAAGGAAGAACATAGAGTGATCGATTGAGAGAGGAGGCCCTTGTAGTGTTTGCACCTCACTGTCAGTCATCTGCAGAGCCATTTGAGCTATACAGGACATCAGGAGGAATTTCTTCATGGGAATGTTAAATGTTGGAATGGACTGCCCAAAGAGGTGGTGGAGCCACTTTTGCTGGAGGTGTTCAAGAAATGACTGCACATAGCACTTAGTGCTCTGGTCTTGTGTACATGGTGATGATCAAAGGTTGGATTCCATGATCTCGGAGGCCTTTTCCAACCTGAATGATTCTATGAGACTGTGACTGACAGCCTCAGGGAAACTACACCTGCACTGGTGAATGAAATGGGAACAAACCAAATATTTCTGCCTTGTATCAACTGCATTGGCTTCTGCTAGAATTTGAGCAATGTTATTTCTGATTCTAAAAAGTGTTCATATCTTAGCAAGAAAAAAAAAAGTACCTTCCAATGTGATTGGGGAGGTACTCTCTCTAGTACTTTACCTGGAGCTGCCTTTACAGTGGAACTGCTTTGGTTCACGAAGTGGATCCTTCCTCTACTACTGTTTCTTGCTGAGTTAAGCTTCTATCTGATTTACTACAATGCAGTCTTGATGTGATTACTTTGCTATTGCATCACCTGTGGTCAAATGAGGAAAAAAAAAATGAAAATAAAAGGAAGTATGTTGTATGCTTTAATTTCTTTTATTCTTTTGAAGGATTTTGAACTTTGGGATGATGTAGGATTGAACATTCCAAAACCTCCTGACCTGTTACAACTCTACCGTGACTTTGGAAACCATCATGTTACTGCAAGGGATGTGGTGGATGCATCAGTTGGTGTGGAAGATGACGAGTTAGAGGCTGATACTCCTATACTTGGGACTGTCCCTGTGTTTGAAACAACACCACAGTCAATAGAAGTAAGATTGTACAGAAGAAATGTTACAGCTGCTTGATGTACTACGTAACTTTATTGTACTAAACTCTTTTGTTTCTGTCTTGTTTTTAGCAATGTTTAATAGTGCAAAAATTAGAAGATCAAATTAGTGTGTTAAACAGTGAGAAATGGTCTTTGATGGAACAAATCCAAAGACTTGAAAGGTATGTACTTATCAACCTACTTGACACTTGATAAATGTTGGATAATTTTTGACGTTTTTCTAACACATACATGAAACCATAACTTAGATATAGTTAGGGAACTAAATATAGTATAGAGAATTCTTCAGGGGAGGGCAGTCTTTCCTTTTCAATACCTAGTATTTGACTTAGAAAAAGTCAGACTGACTGATTCCCTATTATGACCTATATAATTTAATTTTGTAACCAATTTTGTTCTTTCAAAGTAACTTTATTTCTTTGAGAACAATCGCTTCTCATCTGTTTTACATAGATTTTTTCTTCAATTAGCTTTATGTCACTCCTTAGTGTGTACAGCTTGCAAACTCTGTGAGAAAGATGCTTGTTTTAACATTTGACATCAACAGTTTTACTTTCTGAAGAGCAAAACTGGTGGACATGACAATATCTTTAATAACAACAAAAAAAAACAGATACGTAGAAGTTTGGTCAAAACATATCATTCTGTAAGCCATAAGATATCGTTCCTCTTAAGAAGTTTACTGATGCAGCGTGTGGGAAAGTGCATAAATTTTAAATGACTTTATTGACTTGCACAGTTACCATTTCAAAGCTAGATATGATAGTACATATTGATTCACCACTGTAGTGTTTGATGTTTTGCATCCCAGATAGAGTTCTGTCGTGTGACAGTTTGTGTCTCAGTGCTCAGATTTCTGCCAGAAGGGGAGAAAACTGTTGTTACTAGCTTGTTTCATTGATTCACTCACTCAGAGTGCAACATTTTTCCTGCTACTAATTATTTACTAAAGTGCTCAATGAAACTAGCTTCTTTGAGCAGTCTGTGTGATGAAAGTTATTTCTGTTACAGGAATTCTTAAACATACATGAACTGAAGAGGGACCTCTTGAGTATGTTGAGCTCTTCAGTATGTTGTCTTTATTTCTGTGCTGCGGCGTGATTGGAACAACATTTGCATGAAAGCTACAAAAACATTTCATATTTTGCTTTTTCAGTGAAATAGATCTTCTCAAGAACGAAAACTTTGCTGTGTCAACAGTTTATGGTGTAGCTCCCCATCCTTCTTTGAAACAAGTGCCTCTCACAGTCTCAGAGGACAATGGACGGTACTTGGATATCAAGAGCTCTGAGAGTGACAATAAACATGGAAATGTTGAGGAAACAAGCCTTGCTTTATCAGCTGAAGTAGATTCAAGGACTTCTAAAGATGATATGCTAAATTCTGTGCCCTCTAAAGAGACAGAGAAACTGTCCTCATGTGCTCCATCATCTAAAGCTGCAGTCCACTTTGATAAACCTAATAGGTTAGTGATAAGCTGTAAACTGCATGCTATTATATATCAAATATCATTTGTGTTTTGAAGGCAAATAAAAGATTTAACATACGTCTAGGGTACAGTGCTGATATTTTTATATTGTTCCTAATCTCTTTAGGAAGGAGTACATATGACAAACCTACAGTTTTAGTATTAAGTTTCAGAAATTCTTTTCACTTGGTACTTGTTTCTAAAACCAGCTGTTTGTTACAACAAAAAAATAGGTAAAATCAGAATAGTGAATGGGAAGACAAGAGAGTTCTTTTCTCTTCGGTTTTAATTTCTTAATTCTCTTCTGCTTGAAGAGTTGTTGGGAAAATTTTTACTGTTTCTGTGTAGATGTGTATAACTCTCCTAGAGAGCAGTATTATTTTTCATTTACTTACTTCATAATTATCAGAAAGGTATCTAATGGCATACTGCTTTTTTGAGTTTTGATTTTGGGGCAAGCCTTTACTGGGTAGCTATGATTCTTTTAACTAAAATAGGGTATTCATGTTGTGTTATTGGAGACTGAATTTGTGCTTATAAGTGTTCTTGAGAAAGCCCTTTCAACCTGTACAAGTGTTATAGTGAAGAGGGGAAGTGGCTTGTTCATTAAGTGATAAATAAACTGCTGTAGTCATCAGGAGTAACACGGACCACAAACATAATGAGGGTACGTACAACTTGTAATTGTTACCACTGTGGACAAAGATATGCAAGTAGCTCACCTTATGATCTTACTATTGCTGTTCCTATGGAAGCAGGCAGCCATCCTGCTTTGTCTTTTGACAGTTCTCTTAGCGAGCTTTTGCTGGTGTTGATACTGTGAATTGTTTCTAGGGTTACCTTTTCATCTGAAAATACCAAGTAGAAATCCATGTGACATTCTGTGCAGGTGGAAGAATAAATACAAGCTTGTAGTGGAGGGCAGAAAAGGAACACCCGAAAAGGAGTTGCTAACCCTGCTAGTAATTACCTTTTCTTGCAAACTACAACAGTCCTGCTTTTTCTGGATTTTCTGTACTTCTTGCATTAGCTTCTAGGGTCAGGGCTACTTTTCAGTGATACCTTAACTATTAGAATTGGACAGGAGGAAAGATAATATATACTGAATGTAATACTTTGGCATCCGTAACAGATTCCTTCTTTCTTCATGGACTGTACTAGTGCTTAACAGGAAAGTAGAACAGCTTAGATTTTTCTGGGAAATGGTCAGTGGTTTAGTTTAAGCTTTCCATTTTTTTTTCTTTTTAAGTTTCTTTCAAATCGTAGCTGAAAATCTGGACTATGTAGTAATCAAGACTTAGAGCTGCTGTGCATTGATTGCTATATACTTGTCTACCTACTCTCATTTGGTGTGTTGCAAGTTTCTTTTTATTCACATTGATGGTGAGTCCTGGGCAACATTAAGTGCATGACTATTAGATTGACAGTTTGGGGATAGTGAGAGTCTATATCAAAATAGGGTTAAATCACTGAGTGAGGAATGAACTGTGTATTTCCAGTGGAATTTATGGCAGTAGAGTCTAGAAGAGCAGCATTTGTTCTGCTGCTCACATCTGTTTTAACTATAACTGCGCACAGATTTATTTGAAAAGTAGTTCAATGAAGCCATGAATCCCCATTGAGTTAAATTCACAAGTCCCCTCAAACGCAGTTCACTGCAGAAATAAGTAATGCATGTGTAATATGTAGCTATTTTTGTACTCTGCTTTGGGCTTAATATGTCAGCAAAGGGTCAAAGGAAAGCATATTTGATACAGTGTTTTATAGACCAATATCTAGTACTAAATTTTCTTCCTGGATTATGCCCTAGGTTTGTAATAGTGCAGTAGTTTTTTTCACTAAGAAAATAGATTATTTTTTAAATGTTTTGAGATCTGTGGGAGAAGCAGCACAGTGGAAATGCTGGATATTTTATTTCAATCCAAGGTTATTTGTAGGAGACAATTACTATAATTTATGCAGAATGTACTAAGAAGGGTTAAAAACTAAGACTATATCCTAAAAGGCAAGATTGTTAGTGCTGTATCTGTGGAGTGTCTTCTTGGCATAAATCTTGCCCAGATGGAAAAGAGAAGAGGAAGTGAGCCTGCTTTGTGTGACTGCACTCAGAGCAGCTGTGCGTGCATGCTGGCAAATGAGGACATGGCCATCATTGGAAAAATGCCTCAGTTAACAGATTGCAGTGCAGAGCACTAGCAGTGGTTTAAATAGACTGCACCACATGTGTTTACTCAACTAATTTAAGGTGTCTGGTAGTTTGCACCAAATACAAGGTTTTTTCTGTACATAGGAGTCCTGGCTTTTTGAGTGAATTGACTTTTTTATCCCAGAGTTCTATAGAATAGAATAGTAGTGTCTGAGCTTTTTATTCATTTTACTTTCTTGTATTTGGACATCTTCACTACTTGCATCTGTTGGCCCTTGAAGAGACTTGCCACTGACCTGTGCACAAGAGGCCTTGGTCTTCTATGGGTTTTGTCCAGCGTGGCCATCAAGGATTTTGTTAGGCTTCAGTAAGGAGAAGCTTGCTGGACTCCAAGTATAGCCAGCAATTGTAACAGGATCCACACTGCCCAGAGCTTGCTGTTATTTACCCACAGGGGAGTTCAGTGACGTATTGTCATACTTACTTGTCATTCTCTGCAAAGTGGGAATGGAAAGTGGAACTTTGCCCTTACATAGGAATTTAATAACGATTCCAAGTGGGAAAGGATCTGATTTTCTGTAGAATGAGTGCCAGGTTGAAGGACAGCCTGGGCAAAGGGCTGGCCAAGGCCTTGACTCTGCCTTAACGTTGAGCTGCTGCTTTGCAATGCTTGCTTATTCTCCCAGTGTAAAAAAACTCTGCAACTCTTGAGCAAAACTTGTAAATCTGTCAGTCAAGACTATTTTACAACATAAGGACTAACATATTGTGAAACAGATCCTTTGCAGTAATTAGCTACCATTTAAGCAGTTTAGTAACTTCTTTAAAGTGAATCTTGCACAAAACCAAGCTGAATAGAATTAAAACAAGGTTCTGTCATTAAATTTTAAAATGTACTTTAAAAATCCATACTGTTAAGAAAAAACATTTATTTTAAGTAATAAATTTAAAAAATCTTATTTATCATAATTTTCTAAATAGTGAGAAGAGGAAAACTGGTATATTTATTGATATCCTCTTGGATTAGTTTAAGTAATTATAGGTAGGCCTTTGATTATTAATGGGCTTTTTCAGTTAGAAAAGGGTGAATGTTGGTGCATTTAATGTAAGAAGTATTATGTTTCAGTCTATTAGATAAAATGCATGTCCAGGCACATAATTGTGTTGGATTTTGTGTGTTCATGTGTATTTTTGAGGGTTCAAAGGTGCTACCAGTTTCCACATAAGAAATAGGAGTTGCCTCTTCTCAGGTTCATTAGAGGATTCAATCAGCAGATGATGGTAATGGGTGAGATGCTTTCTGTGCATGTTTTGGAAGACAAATGTTGTCTGTCTTCTTTAAACACAGTGGATGAAGCATTGTTAGATTAGCATCTAAGTACAGGCCTCAGATAAGGCAGAGGAAGTTGTCATTACTGGGAAAAATAGGGTGCTGCTGCTTGCCTGTTTAATGTAGTGGTCAGTAATTGTTTTCTGAGTACATTTCTGACAAATTACCCTTTCAGACACGGCTGTTTTGGAGCTTTTATCAGGACTTGATATGGATGCTTAAGGCTTTGAGTAGCTTGGCTGCATGGGCTGGTGCTGGATGTGGCCAGGAGGCAGTGCTTGTGCAGATGCACCCTGTATTGAGGGCTTAGACAGCAGTTTAAGATTGAGTTTGAGGTTCTGGCAGCATTTGAATCCAAAGTTAGATCCCAAAGTGGCAACTGAGCAAACTTTAAGCCTGAAGCTCATAACTTGACCGACTACTCAAATGCTTTTATGTAATTTGCAGAATCAGAGCTTTAAGCAAAAATACTGTTTTGTGTGATTTCTGTGCCCACCCCACCCCGTTTGCATAATTGTGTGCTTCCTCTTGTATTGCCTAAGCTTCCTTTTCTTCATGCTTTAGTCCTATTTTTGTCTGTGCAGCAGTTTGAAAGATGTTATATTTTTTGGAACTAGAAGTAACTTCTTAATTAGGACACTCAGATTTTTTTTCTTGCTACAAACTAAACACCCTAAAAGCTAATTTTAAAACTTCTGTAGTATGAATCACTTAAGCATGTTTTCTGGGTGTCATTTACCTAGCTGATTAAACCAGAGGGAAAGGACTTGCTTTATCACCTTTCTGATTTATGTTTTCTTCAATGATATTTCAGGAAATTGTCACCAGCTTTCCATCAAGCACTACTGTCTTTCTGTCGAATGTCAGCAGACAGCCGTTTGGGATCAGAGGTATATTTCCAGTTGACATAAACTAAAAGAGCCTTCATTTTGCATGGCAGCAATAGTTAAACAAGCAGTAATTGCTTTGAAACAAGACATAGATGGAGAGATGAATTTATGTGCATGAAAGTCAAGAAATAGAGATATGCTTTCAGATTTTATGCTAAATAAGAAACCTAGTGATAGAGATGTCATTACTGGGAACTTCTGAGTCTCTACAAGTGGATTCATGCTTTTGAAATTACTGATGCATCAAAAACTTACATCTTAATTTGTGGGAGTAAATTAAACACTTTTCTGGTAAATGATCAGCCTGCTGTAATTTTTTATTATTCCTTTCAAATGGTATTTTTCTGTTCTTGTGCTTCTAAAAAAAGCAAACAAGCAACTTGGTTTTCTAGGTATCTCGGATTGCAGATAGTGAGAAAAGTGTCATGTTAATGTTGGGACGCTGCCTGCCTCATATTGTTCCTAATGTGCTGCTTGCAAAGCGAGAGGTGAGGAACCCTGAGAATTTACATTTTATTTTTATCACGATGTTTTGTTGTTCATTTTGAAGATGTGGTGTCTAATTTCATCAAAGTCTGTTACTTGCAATCATGTTCTTACTTTTGTGCATGCATCTCTGCTCCTAGAAAATGGTTTTACACCTCTGTCGGGTGAGTTCAGTAAACCTGCATGCTATCCTAATATTTCTTCCTCTGCTTAAGGCACCCATTAGCATTCAGCAAGACTGTTACTGTAGGTCCATCTGTTTGTGGTAGCACAAGTGTTTTTGTTAGAGAAGATCATAACAATGTGCATTGTAAAGAACAGGGGCTATGAGTTCAAACATTGTTTGGTTTATTTGGTCTAACAATTCAAATAAGGAGTCATGTTCAGGTTCTTTTGCAGCACTATGTACTTCAACAAAAATAGTTTTCAACAAAAAAAATTTAGTGTCTTTTTTGGAAGCTCCGTGTATCAACCAAGTAAAGGTTCATCAAAAATGCCCCTTCATAAGGAAATGAACAATCTTTCTTATATGTTTTCCTTAACTTTAAAATGAGAATGACTAAAAGTTATAAACATGTAATGTGTATTTTGAATGTAACTGAAGGTGATGGTTTGCATAATCATTCATGCTCTACAGCATTCAAAAGGAAGGAAGAAAAACTAACTGGTTTTGTTTTGCTTTGTGTAAATATTGCACATTACCAAATATGTAAAAATAAAAAACCAAAACTGAGGACATATCAAACAAAAATTCAGTGTCCTTATAGTTGACATTGAAGTAAAGAGTTTAAAGTAGTATACCAAATATGTAAAAAAAAAAACCCAAAACTGAGGACATATCAAATAAAAGTTCAGTGTCCTTATAGTTGACATTGAAGTAAAGAGTTTGAAGTAGCATATCTCATTGAGCAAGTTTTAGTCCTTGTTGACGGGACCTACAGTAGGGTAGACTTAGTCCTGTGTTTTGCATTAATTCATTTTAAAGCTTTGAAAATTCCTCAAGAAATTTGTACTGATCCTGTAATCTAAAATTTTATACCGTACAAGTAGTTCTCGGCAGCTGACACACGAACTTGAGCTGTGTGCTGTGTTTTGACAATTCATAAAAGGCTTTTTATTTTTGAGAGGGTGGGGGTGTTAACTAGGTGCTCTGGAAGTGCTTCTGTCTTTCACAGTAATTCTGTGAATGTTCCTGGATCAGTGCTTAATTTCTGATTTCTTACTTATTCCTTTCCTTCCTTCTGCTTGGCTGAATGTGGTATTTTGGCTTCTTTTCACAGCTTTTAGCATAATCTGTGTAACATATTGAATGTTTCTGTGACCTTTTAGTCTGTTTCCTACTTAGGTTGTTTTACAGTGAAAGTTACAATTGTTTACATGTATTTTTGCCTTAAATTATCTCTTTGAGCTTAATTGAAAAAGCCGCAAATGACAACCAAGTAATTGGATTACATGGGATGCTTAATGTTTCAAGAACTGAAATATGCTTTAAAAATACCTTCTTTTAGTTACCTGCCACCATTTGCTCTAGCTATTTTAATGTTCTTTCTGATGTAGTCATGGAGGGAAAATTTGGGTAGACCACCTCTCAGTAGTTATCCTAATCAAATTATGAAAAGCTAATGTAAGAACTAGACTGTCTTCAAGGTATAACTTGGGAGTCTTGTCCAAAAACAACCTTATAAGAAGAATATTGCACAGAGAAGGTGTGTAAAAATATACCTGAAGATCACTACTTTGAGAAAGATGTCTAACAGGTTCAGATCACAGTGCAAAGTGATCATCAGTCTGTTCTGAGACAAGAACGGTAGTATCTAAGATCTTACACTGTCAGTGTGTTAGAATAAGAGTTAAACATAATTTTTTGTGACTCTCTGAAATGTCTTTGTTCTTTAAGCATCCATCATGTTGAAATTGGTTGCGAAATCTTGAGCTGAAAACTGCAAAGCTATGCATCTTCATTTTGGAGAAACTGAGTTTGCAGAGCTTGACAGTCTCTGGATAATTGTTGTCCTTTAGCAGAGATTCAGCAATGGTTTTTCATAAGTTTTTAAGCTTCTTAAGGTCAAGTAGCAGCCTGCCTGATCCAGTAGTAAGTGTTCTGGCAAATATTATAGTTGACATTTCTGAAATTATTTATTTTTGTGTATTGGCGCAGCTTTAATTGTTTTTCAGTGTCTGTAGTTCAGGTTCCAATGGAGTGTAACAAAAAAGGAAAGACGTAGTATTGAATAGGGTGGCTGAGAGGATAATTTTAGTTGTTTCTAAAAAAAGCAGTTCAACTGTGTAAAATCAATAATGCATCATACAGGAAAATTGCCTCAAAGCAATTTATAGTCATCAAAATTCATGCAACAACATAGAAGTTTAATTTTGTTTTCATCTCAAGCATCTAGGTTATCTTAACTCCCTGAAAATGTATATGTCAGTCTTTAGATTTGTATATGAATGCCCTCACAAATAAGGGAGATGTTGCAATCCAAGTAACAGTAAGTGGAATGACCAGTAACAAAATGCTAAAATCCAATTCTTAAAAAAAGAGCTCATTGTTTGGAATGCAGTCTGTGATAATACTTCTTGCAAATGAGCAGCTTCGGTTCAGAAAAATTGATCGACATTGGAATCTGCGCTCTCAATTGTCATTTTACCACTTAAAATACATTAACAATCAAAAAAATCCCAAAAGTAAAATCAGCCACCTTCTATTTGTTAACAGATGTGTCATAGAGAAATTCGTTTGGCTAAAATGTAATTAGAGAGAAGCAGTCTTTTAACATTTTTGTAATAACTAATCAGTGCAATACTCAGTTTTCATGCTTTCTGAGATGTAAAAGTCAATGGTTTTTTGTCAGGAAACAAGAGTAACCTTGTTTGGCTGTACAACTTCCTTCCTCTGCAATATATAGTCCTTTAATGGAGTTTGGCCCAGAGTAAACTTTTTGCTTAATATTTTATTACTCTTGTTCCTAATCAACACTTTTATTTAATTATTTACATCTTTCATCTCGACTATTATTCCAGTGTTAGTCTTTAATTTTCTTTTGTGTTATGCAGACTTAGCAAAATCTACTGAATATATACCACTAAATAGTTATACTGAGAAACTGTTATTTATAGGGAGTTCAGCATGTCAAGAATAGAGTTTTGCTTTTGTTTGTAAAGAATTAATCACATTTATGTGCGATAACTGTGCATAAATATCACCAAGACACTTTAATTATCTGGCATCTCTCTTTAAACACAGTAGAGTTGAGTATCTTATTATGAATTTTCATCTCAGTCTTATGCTTTAAAAGTCACAAAATATTTGCTTTGCTAAAGAAATGTAAAGAAGACTGTGTCAGATCTTGCAGTATACTTAGTTGTTTGTTTCCAGGGGTTGTGTCAAGCAGATTTCATTGTGGTTGGATATGGATAAAGGTACTTAAACCTGAGTTGCTGGGCGTGAAAATTGTCAGTTGTCGGTATCTTCTAGATGACTGCTTTAATTTCACATTATAGGGGAGAATAAAGAAATCTAAATGAACAATTACAATACTTTGTTACTCTGTAAAACTTAAAATGCAGTAGACTTCTATAGATTACGTTTCTGAAAAACAGGGATAATGTTGACCACAGCTTTTTTCTGGTCCTTTGCTGATATACATGCAGTGTTGGTTTTGGCTTGCAGGACTGTTTTTGTTCAGAGGGTGAGAGTGCTCCAGAAACATGAGATGTAACCATTTTTAAAGTCCTTTAATTCCCTTCTCCTCCATATGAGGGTCTAGTGTAATTTCCTTAAAGTAAAATAAAGTGTCTCATAAAGTACCCTTTTCATCTCTAGTCTGAAAGCTGATGCCTTTCAACACTCTGTCTGTAAAGCTGAAGTAGTTCATGGATTCAAGGAGTTGAATTGGATGTTTATGAATTAATTGCCATCTTTTGTTCTATCACAAACTTTTGTATGTGTTTTCAAATAAACAGTAGATACAGACAAAGTAGTACAAACTTTTTTCACACCCACACCCTACCATTGATTCTTATGTAAAAGCATCCCTTTGGGATCTCTGAGAGGCTTACTTTGGATCCTGGGATAATAGTCTCCCTCCATGAGAGGTAATTAGAGCTGTGTTTTTAATATTAAGTAAGATTAGTAGCACAAAATTTTGAGCCATGCATTAATGCTATGATTAATTTTTTTTTTTTCATTTTTAAACTAAAAGGATGAATTTGGAACTTCAAATATATTCTTGGCCAAGGCAGTCCCTATCAGTGGTTTGTTGGTACCTGCAGTTATTTCAGTTGCAGACAGTAAGATCATTTTATTTTGTTGTTGTCAGAGGCTAAGTTACAGAATAATTTTGGTTGAACCATTGCATTGGTTCACAATATAAGCATTGACTATTAAGGATTAAAAGGCACACATTAACAAAATTGATCATGTCATCCTGGTTTATATACATAATTAATACATTAATATTTGGAGTAATAAAAAGTATTCTTATTTGAATGTACTGAAGTAACCGGGCTTGACACTTAACACTAGTTAAATTTATTCTTTAAGATAATTTTTTTGCTTATGAGCACTCCAACAAGAAGACAGTAATTAGTGAGAGCAAATAAGATGTAGAAGACTTGTTGGAATATTTAGCAAAATATTTGTTATAATGATGGAAACAACACTGACAGAAAATTCCTTGCTGCCTTCTAAGATGCTTGCATTCTAAGATGATGCACTTTAAAAAAACCCAAAGTTTAATATTTTGTTGTAATACTTTTACTATGTAGGAGGAAGTGTCTTGCATATAGTTTAGGTGGTACTAATTACTATTAAAAAGCCATGTTCTTTCAACCAAAATTAAGAGGGAGCTACTCTGTATGTCCATGTAAAGGTTGCCTTTATTGATAACTCAAAAAGTGAATCCCTTTCAAAGATAATGGAAGAAGTTTTTATAAGTTAGGAGGAAGTTGTCCAGAGATACTGTGCTGAGAAAAATGTGCATTTTTCTTGGGAGAGGCCTACATGGAGAGTTAAACAAGCAGAGCAGAGGGAATATGGGCTGTTTCAGTTCTCCTGTGCAGTGTGTTAGGTCAGCCTCAGAGCAGTGTCTATCAGCCACCTGTATGTAGCTTCTCTCACAGTAAAACCAAAATAACTTCTTTCACTCCATCCTGCATTTGGGCAGCTCAGGTGTCAATTGCCTCAGATATGAACTTGGCTTTTCAATAGTAGAGGTGGGACCTATGACACATAATGTTCTGTTGCATCAAGCTGCAAGTGCCAACAATGTTAATGATGTCAGCCTGCTTGGAATCTAATGGGAAGACAGTATCAAAGCTCTGAAAGTCATTCTTTTTGCTATGGTCATGAGAGTCACTACTCACGCCTGTGGACTAACACCGACATGAACTATCAAAACTCGTGTTCTGAACTCAAAGGCAAAAGAGAAAAGAAGGACTTGGGGATGAACAGGATGCTTAGGAAGGATCACAAATTAAATAGAGGCAGAGTTGTTGGGGTTTTTTGAAGCTTAATTTCTTGCTTTATTTTATGACTGTCAGCACAAGTGGTATTTCTTCCCAAGGAATGCAAAGTGTTTCAAATGGTTCTGGAAGTCCACTCCTTGATTTTTAATAATTATATAGTCTCCATAATTTAAACGGCCAAACAGTAATCTTACTGTGTCTTATTGGAAAATAACTATTTTTCAATAACTTCTTTGCTGGTTTCAAGAAAGAAAAATCTGAGATTTGTAAAACAAATCTGCATCAAAGGCATGACCCTTAACAACAGGAAGAAATGAGCTCAAACCTACCTGTAGGCTGGTTTTTGTTCTTAATGCTCCTGAATGTCTTAAGAAGAATCTGCCCCTTATAAGTCTTTGGGAGACTTGACTTGACCTGTTTTGTCCTTCTGTAGAGCAGGTTTTTTTCTTCTGATCCCACAGTCACCTTTGCTTTGAGTTTTACCTTTCTGTTCCTGAGGGCTGTAGGGAGCACAGAAAACACTGTTCAAGACTTCTCACTGTTTCTCCACTCCCCTTAATAGAAGGAGCTGTACAAGCCCTGATGCAGCGATGCAGAGAGCACTCTCTTCTCCCCTAGTATGCATGAGAGAATGTGACCAATGGAGAAGAAAATACAGCTAATTCCATCAGCTAAAATAACCAGCTTTCTGCAAGGTAAAGAACCAGCCTTGTATCTGCCCCATGTCCCTGCTGCTAGGGTACTCATTAGCCTTTCAGACACAAGGCAGTAGTTTCTAGGTGAATATTCTCAGGTGTTTTCCTTTCATACAGACTCAGCTGAAAAAAGACAGTGTTAACTTCCTTAAATTCCATAAGAAGCTTTAAAAAACCCTACCTCATGGTACTGTTTTAAACCATAGCAGTAGTTCTGAGTAAGCAGTTGAGATTTTTGAGTAGGTACTCAAACATACTAAGAAGGTTAAATCAATGTGTTGGTTTCAACAGAAGAAACAAAAATCCCGTAAATGTGCCATTTCATGGAGTATATTCTTTGTAAAGTTTTTCATGGGAGTATTTAAGAATATTTGCAAGAGTATTTGAATAATGTGAATTTAGGATAGGTTTCAGAAAGTTAGAGTTCACTAAAGTAACAGATGTTAACTTAGCTTTAAGTTTTTTAATTAGTTTTATTCTTTATGGTAGTAATTTTGTTCTGTATCTACAAATTGCTATCAGATTTCATATTTAAAAGATTTTAGTTTAATGTACACATGTGATATTTAGAGTAGTGTTGGGGCAGGTATTATTTTAGTGATATTCTTTCAAGTCTTTTTGAATTAAACCAGTGTTTGCAGTAGAGAAAATTCTGTGCAGTACAAAAAAAAAGTTAAATGGGTTAAACCCCCTGACTTCTCAGAACTTTAAATGGGTAAAAACCTTAAATAACCAAAACTAATAAGATCTAACTTGCAGATTCTAGAGGGAAAGAAGCTCTCAGCTAAAGAAAGTTGAGTTCTTCATGCAATTTAATTTGTAAAGTTCTTTAATGAAGGTCTTCAGTTCACATTATTTAGTGTTGTGCAACACTTGTTTAAAAACAACCCCCTGTTACTCTTAGAAGTATTTAAGAAATGGAAATGTTCAAATTATTAAAATGTATTTTCCTTTTCTACCTTTACGATTTTTTAAGTGATAGGTAGGATATTTCCATGTTGTTTCCTCTATCATAAATTCCCTAATCTGTATCATAATTGAGTTAAATAGTGCCAATAAATCTTCCAGAATCCCAGAATATTAAAATACAGTTTAGGTTGTGTCTTGGTCGTCTTTGGAGATGGAATATATCACATGGAGTAGAATTCTTGTGGAGAAAAAAAAAAGCTTGTCAGGAGCTGAGTAGCTTAGACATTGCTCTAAAATGGAGTCTTGTTCTATGTTTAACAGAAATACAGCTCCTGCTCTTTAGGAGAATACAGGTTGAGCAATGAGGATGTTGTCAGTGGTGTTTCCACAGGTGCACAAGAACGTCATGATTAGGTCTCTTTGAATATCTGCAAGAAGAAATTTGCACCTCCCTGCAAAGTCATTCTAAGCAACCACAGATTTTTCCAGGTTTTGTATAATCTCTCCTACCAACATTAGATGTGTTTCCCATTGTCACCTGCTTATTTGTCACAACTTAATAATTCACAAAAAGTCTCTGCTAAAAATGGCTCCAAAGTGCACAGCGGGTGTGCAAGGTAATCTCCAGATTACTCGCCTGTGTTCTTTTCCAGACACTGAGGTTTTTCTTGTTCTTTTTTTCTTGACCTCCCAGTGTGATGTTTCTGTCCCTAAGATACTAAATCACCTAAAAACTGTCTGGCTTCCAAATTCAATTGGAGTAAAAGCTCACATCAACAAGGTCAAGAGAAGGGACTTCCAGACAATGTTTTAGAAACATTTGTTTCTTCTGGGAATGAATACCATGAGCTTTGTAGGCACATTTAGAAAGGAGGAGGTCTTCACTATAAAGATCCTTGTATTTTCTCTTTGTATTTTACACAGTATTTTCTTTATAATTTGTTCTTTTACGGGATTTTTATAGCTCCAAAAAGAAAACTCAGCCTCAGAGATTGCTTTTGTATGGAAAAAAAAATCATAGAACCTCTACAAAAATCACATAATTGTCAGTCAATACAAAATCTGTCTGCAGTCACCTTTACCCCAATGCATGTTTCTCAATGTTCATTTTTTCAAACTTGTGCAGAAAACTGTGTGGATGCTTAATTGGAAGTTTTAATCTTTAACTCTGTGGCATTTTTTCATAGGAGCTTTATTCCATAAATATCTGTGGAGCTTCAGTTCAGTAGGTAGTGAAAACAATTGAAACCATGATTGTCCTCTGATTCTGGGTACAGGTGACCTGCATATGTTAATTTTAATCTTTGCAGAGCTTTTCATTTTATGTTCTGGTTCTCCCCTGATTTTTCCTAGCAGAAAAATAATTCTAACTTTTGTAGACCTTCACATTCCTTAGGTCACTTAATAAGACATCACGACTCCAAAGTATCTTTTCTAACTGTTTTGATGTTATGTGATGTTAGATTTATCTTCTTAGGTTCTTTTGCTGTTGATGAATGTATACCCAAAGCAATTTCACTTTGTTTGGTTTTTCCCCTACCCACAACTTTTTAGGAATTGATCCCACTCATACTGTGTACAGCCTGCCTCCATCCTGAACCCAAAGAGAGAGATCAGCTTCTGCACATACTGTTCAATCTGATCAAACGGCCAGACGATGAGCAAAGGTGTGTTTGTGCTTCTGTGGTATGGGACAAGCAGGAACTTTTTTCTCTGTGCAAGCAGCAGAACCAATAGAAATGGGAATAATTGGGTGGTATTAAAGAAGTTGCATTTAAGCTGGTGTTTTGCCTGTATAGTGTTGACAAATTTATGCCAAGTTCAGGACTTTCCATTTCCATGACCTGTACTCCTAATTACTGAAATGTAAGAATGTGTTTGTAAGCTAGAGTGTAACATTCCTTTTTTCTGTTTGAAAATGAACAGAACTGTTTTGTTAAAATGATATTTAGCATCATAATTTTTAGCACTGATTGATGTAGAAATCAAGACAGCTTTTTTTTAAAACCTGTCTTAGCAATCTACATGTTTGTTCAGATAATCACCACATTTCTTTGGGGAAAATAGTGCTCTTTCTATGTATGGCTCCTTGCTATGGTAGCAATAAAAAATTCAGAAGACTGTAACAGTGATCTAGGTCTGACGAGTGTTAAGAACTTTGCTTCTTTTTGCTTAAACTTTTGAAGCAGATTACACCTTTTGTTCTATAAATTTAATTCTTCCCTAGTGCTCAGAAAATCTTACTTTGTACTGATCTTGATGAGAATGTCCTTAAAGTTTAAAGACAGTACCCAAGCTGATAAGTTTCCTTCTTTTAAATGTGGAATGACTTTTCATGTTTGAGCTGTAGCTCTTCCATTATTTTCCTTAGCGATGTTTTGGAAAGAATCTGTGTCTGTTGTTGCTCTAGGCTTCAGGCAGAAAAGGCTTTATGAAATAGGTAGAAAGCATTTCTTTGGAGGCTCTCCAAAACTGAAGTGTTCAGGCATCTTTCTGAACTAGTCCCATGGTAGAATTTAGAGATTAGGTATAACTGAAAGCCGTGGCTTTGGAAACCAAAAAAATGCTTAAATAAACAAAAGCAACTTGTAGCATAGTGGCTTCATGCAGATTGAAATTACAAAAAGATGCAGTCCTGGTTCTACTATGACGTGTTGCTTGGAGTCTCTTGTGATTAATTTGTTACAGGATTGGTGGCCTATCAACTAGACTTTACCTATCCCCCTATAGGTGCCTTAGGTGTGTCTTTTCCAGCAGCTCAGAAGGAAAAAAAAGCTTTTTTTCCTTGAGTTTGTTCAATTTTTGTTGTGAATTAGAGATTTATACATAAAAATTACTTGTTTTCATGAGAAATTTGGAAGAATAGCCTGCCATAAACTATAGGACAAAGCATGCATATACATGCTTTGTCCTATACATTTGCACACACAGAAATACTAATTGCTTTTAAAGGTGCCATAACCTGATGGAAAACCAGTTAAGATTCCATCAAATAAAAGAGATTTTTGAATAGTAATTTTAATAGAAACTAGTTTTTCAGAATTTAATGAGTTATATTTATAGATTGGTGTGGAAGTGTATCATGCTTTGTTTTTATCTAAATATGTTCAAATAATATTTTAGCAGTCTTGTGCACTATGAAGTGAGCAAACACATTCATGTTTAGTCACCAGAACAATGATGTTAATTATTTCTTGTTACTCGTTTACCTTCTGCTGTACTGTACAAGCCTGCTGCACTATACCTTGATGTAGCAGCTGATTAGTTGACATTTTTAATTTGCTAAATGCAAGAGCATGAAATGAGGCATTGCATTTCTAAGAATGAACCCATTAAAAGAAGTATTTTGTTTTACAGTGTAAAATATCTGAAATATGTTAACAGTTATGCAGAAAGCCTGGATTATCTGTCTTGCCCATGGGAGATGCTTTTTGGTGCTTGGCATATTTCTGTAGTCTTGCACACTAACATTATATTTAACAAGGCCATTTTTATCCTCATGGCTTTGCTCATCAATGTCCCATTCAACTTTTTAAAAGGCCCATCAAATTCTCTTCTGCAAAGGAACAAAAATGTGTTCACATAACCTCCTTTTTGTACAATTGTGTTAGTTTTGGAGGCTAGGAGCCATGAAGGAGTGAGACTAATGTTGGACTCTAATAGGACAACGTTAAAATGTTGCTTCAATCACCTCTTACTGAGACCCTTACAGCTTTCCTTTGCCTGAAATGCTGACTGTTACATATGCTGTTAAAATGGTTGCAGTAAAATGTTTAAAACCTTATTTTAAAATATTTTTGAAATATCTTCAAATTCTCATCTTTGTAGATAGGGCAAAAGGAATTTGGACTTAATTTTGAGATTTCATTGAACTTTTTTGAAAATATTTGATTTAAGAAAAAATATTTTGCTTTATCCCATTTCAAATGCAGACATTTTCAAGTAATTACTGTGTTCTGCTACTTTCTAATATCTAAAAAATGTATATTCTGTTGCCTAATTCTGTGATTAGTTCAATGTATAGAACCAAAGACAATAACTCAAATGCCTATTTTTTTTGCAGTAGAACTCAGAATTGCCACAGGCTTTTGTCTCCATGTTATCAGTTGTTGATTTCTTGAGTCTTATCTATTTTTGGTTTTTCCCTACTTTTTACCTTCATCAAAGGCCTAGTTCTCTGAATGTGGTAGAGAGGTAAAAAACCCAAACACACACAACACAAAACAAAAGAACTTGCTCTGTCTGTTGGCCTAAAGAATGCTGGGATTTAAAAAAAAAAAAGGTTTTGATCTTTTAGGATCTTTCTCCTAAAAAATCCTTAAAGTGAATGAGTCTTTTTTGATGGAGTATGTTCTCTAAGGGGTTAAAAGATAACCAGCAGAATCTCTGCCTTTCAACCTTAAGGCGACACTGTTGATACAGAAAATATTTAGGAGTCTAGACATGACACCAAAGTAACAAATTAATTCTGGCTTACATTTCACAGAATAATAATAATTAACTCTGGGTAGTGTCCTAATCTTACTGAGGAGGTGATAAAATTGAGTCTCATGTCCACACATTATCATTTGAAACTGGGTATTTAAGAGTTCATGTAGGCACTAAAGGCAAATAGAATTTGTGAATTGCATGCAAAGTTGGTATTATTCCAATCCTATCAACAGGAAAAATAGAAATAAAAACATCTTGGCAAGACAGACATTCATTAAATAAAATATTACAAATGACAGTTTAGTGCAATCTTACTGAAATTTTAAATATACGTCTGTGCCTATGAAATTGATGGAACAATGGCAGTTTATAGCAAACTTCAATGAAAGGTAAAAATAATATGAATACAAATAACAGGTGATCATAGATACTACTGGTTGATTACTTGCTTTCATTCTTTAGTGGGCTTTAGAAGATTTCTCACAAGAGTGAAGTCCAGTATTTTGTGAGAGATGACAGTAACTGGCATGTTAGAATGTTGCAAAACTATGTCATAAAAGAAATAAGCTGCTTGCTCTGAAGAAAGCTCATTAAATTTTATAAATGCTTGTAAATAAAATCAATTTACTTTGCTAAAACACTGATGGTATGATACTATTAGGTAATTTAGATCCTTTTACTGCATGATAGTATTCAGTACTAAGAATTAAATGAGAGATTTAGTCAGAGACTTCCAATCTCAGACTTCAGAAAATCAGAAATACCCAAATCAGAGGTTCTCAGACTGGTTTGTGGAGTTGAGGATCTACAAGATTTTGGAAAAGGCATTTTGAATATAAAACAAGGTAAAACCGTAGGATAGTTTGATTTGGAAGGGACGTTTGAACGGCATGTAAGCAAATCCCCATCCTGCAATGAGCAAGGATATTAGTGGCTTTCAGTTTAATATTTAATCTTTGGGTCAGTATGGATGGTGTAAAATCCTGACAGCAGACAGCAACCTATTGCCTGTCAGCATGTGATATTCCTAACTTAAGAATATATGTTATATAAAACTTTATAAAAAGGTTAAAGCTTTAAATTTATATTTTCAGACAGATGATACTGACTGGGTGTGTGGCATTTGCCCGACATGTTGGACCAACACGTGTAGAAGCTGAACTTTTACCACAGTGTTGGGAGCAGGTAACTGATTATTGTTTGCTTTACTCTCCAAAATTAGTTAAAAGTTCATAAGTTTAAGTTTTATTTGTTCGAGGGGAAGGTTTTGGGTTTGGTTTTCAAAAAGATATTGGGATGCTCTTTGTTCTCATCCTCTATATAACTTTATCTAACATCGAAACACCTCAGAAGCAGAAAGCTTATTCAAGACTATCTGAACATTTTAGTTACCTACTTGTACCTGGATAAGCTTGTTATATTGAAGTGTAGATAAGCACATGTTCATCATCAGTGTTGTGTAACATATTGCTAGGTCAGTACCTTTATAATTTTTACTGTACCTTCCAGCCTTTTGGAAATCCATTTTCATCCAAAGACTTATTTGCTGGTTTTTTTTAGTGTTGTATTAAGTCCCTGGAAGAGTGTCCACAATTCAGCTAGTTTAAGTTCTTAAACAGAAAATCAGATACCAGAGTACTCGTAAGCAAGTCTCTCCCAGGTGGGCACCTGTGAGATGAGCCTGAAGTTTACATGTCATTTGTAGAATCAGTGATCTTTTTCACAGATACTCCAAATTAATAGAAATAACTGAATAACCAAACTGAAATGTTTTTACCTTTTCATCTGAAACATAGAAGCAGAACATGAGCTCAGCTGAAAATGTGTTGTGTTTTCCTACCACACTGAAGGAAAGGGAGTTCATCATTGCCTGAAAAGACAATGAATAACTAAGCCATGATGGAGTGGGAATGCCTGCTTTGAAGGCAGTGTCTTTCTGGTCTGGTAGTTTTCTACTGTTCCTTGCATAACACAGCAATCTGTGTTTCACAATGAAGTCTAAGCTTTAATAGCCTTAATGCTTTCTGACAGTAGAAGTATGAATTATATGCAGCGTTTGTGCTTTATTTGTGCTTTTTGTGAATGACTGATGTATCTGTTGATTAAGTGAAGGTCTCATGACAGTTTGAAAGGAGCCATATAAAGAATTCTGTATTCTTGCCTAATTTTGTAAGCAACATTTTGTTTTCTTAGTCCTCATGAAATTTAAACTGTGATTGAAAAAGACTGTCTCACCTCAGTAAGAGCACTTTCTCATCCACTTCTTGCTAATTGCTGATGCAAAAGAGAAATTAGTCCAACTGTACAAGTACAGCATATCAGACTGCCAAGTCATATGTCACAGTGCACTTACCTAATGCAGTTTGCCAGACTTTGTTTGCAGTACTGGAACCAGGTCATTATTTTCTCCAGCGAAATACCAGCTGAATCTTATTGTCACAAGTCTTGAGTTTGTGGAAGGAACTCTAGTATAAACATAATTTTCTAATTTTTGCAGTAGGTGTGTAAATTATGAAAAGGATTCATGCTCTTGGTCTCCAACCAAAATCTATTTACAGTTGCAAAGGATTGGTCCCTCAGGAAATTCATCCTTTCCATTGATACCTTGTGGAACTTAGAGTTGTCAGGCTAGTCTTTGTAAACTGCTCTTTTGCAGGTAAAATTTGGTAACTGGCTCAGTTTAGTTGAAGGCTCTGTGAATGCTAAAAAGATCACTCAAAACTAGTGACCAGTTATTGGCTTCCAAAATTGGAATACTGCTTACTAAAGACAAAAGGAAAATAAATTGTAATAAACATTTTAGTTACCTTCAGTTTTACAAGGGCTACTTATCTTCCCTGAACCCAAACGTGACAGAAACCTGAGTCTTTTTCCTCCAGTATGTCTTTGCAATATCAGGGGTGATATTTATATTGCCATGCCAGCCCACCTAAACCAGCTGAAAATAGTCATTGCTGCTTCCCTCAGGTAGACAGAGCTCCAGAAGATGATGGGTCTCTGTTGCCAGTGAGGAATTTGCATTTGAAAGGATGGCACATAAGTCAAAGATTTTACAGAAAAATAGAAGTTAGGGTTGGAAGGGACCTTAAAGACCATCTTGCTCCAAGCCCCATCCAACCTGAACACTTCCTGGGATGGAGCATCCAGAGCTTCTCTGGGCAGCTTGTTCCAGTGCCTCACCACCTTCACAGCCTAGTAGGTTTTAAAATAGTCCATAATTACTTGTCCACAATATTCTTCATCTCTGAAATCTCCATAATTCCAAAAACTATTACAGGTGCTCTACTGATGAATGAATGCAAAATCATGATAGACACACTCAAACAGTGATCTCCCATACGTGAGACTTCAGTTGAGTCCTGAAGCTTACAATTTGTTCATTTAAGTCTCTTTGAAATCATCTTTTCCACACTTGATTCTTGAGAGAGTTCTCAGTAACTTCATATACCAGAACAGTCAAGAGTCAGGCATCACTGTTGAGTGTGCTGAGCCATTCATCTCAGGAAGTTGTCAGGTTGGTTGTGTTGTTTTCTTTGATGTAAATACATGCTGGCTATTTCCAGCCACCTTCTTGTCCTTTGGATGTTTGGAAATACTTGGTAAGGCTGATTATTCCAACAGGAGCTGGTGTGAGGCAGACTGGCCTGTGTTTTACTGGATTCTCTGTCTTACCCTTCCTGAGGGTAGCAGCAACATTTGCCTTTTTCCAGTCCTCAGGGACCTCCCCCATTGCCACAACATTTTGTTAATTGTCAAGAGTGTTCTTGGAATGATCCACCAGATCCCCAAGCACTCATGGGTACATCCCCATCAGGACCCACAGACTTGTGTGTGTCTAATTTCTTAGAAAGTTTCTTCAAATATTTGCTGCTAGTTTTCTGCCAAAGATCCTCCTTGTGCCAGAAGTTGGCATGGATTTTATGCACCTCAACCTACTGGAGGCAAGTCTTTCAAGAGAGAGACAAAGGCGGCAGTGATTACTTTGACCTTTTTTCATGGTGAGAGGGCTGCCTCACCAAGGCTATGCACTTTGTAGCAAGAGAGAAACAGTTGCACCAAATGCTTCATATCCTATTTTATCTGACAGCATCAAAAAATTCACATTTTACTCCCAGCATTTTACCATAGACTTTTTTATTCACAAACTATATTGAAACATTTCATTGTTTCATTGTGCAACCATTACATGGGCTGCTAAATCTGGCTCCACCAGAATGCAAACTTGATTCTGAAGTGTCAATACTAAATATTAAATTTGTAGGGCAGCATTTTCAAGCAACTTTTGAGTAGAAAGGGGAAATATCAGAGAATCAAGAGGTTCTTGGTAATATGAATTGTTTTTAGAGGCATGACATATTTATGCTGGACTTGAGAGCAGAGCTTTAATAGCATGCAAGTCCACTTAGGCTTCTACAGGGGTCTTCTCTTGACTGGTTGCTCAGCAAGACCTGGGCAGCTCTGCTACACTGCTGGGCTCAGAGCACTAGAGGGCACTTGTGTAGCTCTTGCAGAAACAGTGCTCCTGAAAGGCTTCATAAGACAAAATATTTCATGTCATGCCAGTTCAGGAGTTGTGCAGATCCTTTAGTGTACAGCAGCCCGTACACTGCTTTCCTTTTCATTGCATATACGTACACACTTCTCATGTAACAATGTGCTTCTCTGGCTCTGTCCCTACTATAAGCTCTGTCTGATAGGATAGCTGCCTCACCTTTATGCCTAAGTGCAAGAATTTCAGGCTGCTTAGTACCCAGGTGCAACTTCTGTGAGCTCAGTCAGTGTGTATTGAAGTGCAGACACATCCCTCTGTTGCAGTTCATTCTAACCATGTTTTGAATGCTGGTTGCTGCAAAGCAAGTAGTGCATCTGCTTCTCTTTACCAGATCAACCACAAATACCCAGAGCGACGGCTACTGGTAGCAGAATCCTGTGGAGCTCTAGCACCTTACCTTCCAGTAAGTATTAATAGGCTCCAAACACCTGCTAGGGAAAGCAAGGTAAAATCTGATCCATAATATAAGCATCCTTTATGATTTTCAACATTACCAAGTGTGTATGTTATGCACAGACAGTCACACTGTCTTCTACTTTATATCACACATGAGATTCACTAAGTCATTTTAAGGAGATACTCTGTTGTGAAGCAATATAGGTTAGTCTATCCATAAAATGTCTCCAAAAACAATATGAATACTCATTTCAGCAAAAATGAGCTAAAGAAACGATAATTAGGACCAATTAAGAAAACAATCTATGAAAAAAGAATTGGCACCCAACTGTAGCAACTTCAGACACAGTGGAATGTTACATCAAGAGTGCTGCCAGTAAGAAGAAGCAGTGAAATTATGTCAGTGGTAAACTAGAATTTGAAACTTCAGGGACAGGGCAGGGGGAGGGAACCTAAATTAAAACCCAACTTAGCAATGCAGTGATAACTTAGTTTTAAGTCTAGACGTATAGTAGTTTTACTGCTGTTAGTTATTTTTGATTCCATGCAAATGAAAGGACCTTAGTTCTGTGCTTAATAGGACAAAAGTCTCTCTAATGAAGCTACTGACATTTTATATTCATTCTTCTTCTGTTGTGAAAATTGAACATGTAATATTCATAAAGGAATTTATGGTTGGAGGAAGGGATTTTGTTTGTGAACACTAACAGAAGTGGAAACTCTCTAAGTGATGGAAAAGCACATTTCTTGTTTCATTGTCCTTAACAAATATGTTTCTCATTTACAAACAGAAAGAAATTCGTAGTTCATTAGTACTTTCCATGCTGCAACAAATGCTAATGGAAGATAAGGCAGATCTGGTACGAGAAGCTGTGATCAAAAGCCTTGGCATCATTATGGGCTATATTGATGATCCAGATAAATATCAACAGGTATAATTTGTTTTGAGTTCTGTACGTATAAAATGTTTTCTATAGATATTTCATGAATAATAAAGGGAGTTGGTATAATAATAGGGGGTTGTTTAAATTCCTGCATTTTTTTTTAATTCATTCCAGTGATTATTTGTATGAATTTTGATTTTATTATATCACCAAGACAACACAAATACTACAAGTAGCATTAGAATTTCAGGTGTAAGCCTTATACAGAGAAGCTGCTCCAGTAATTCAAAATTTGCTTTTAAGAACATACCACTTCACTGCCCATCTCATATTATTAGCCAGTTTGATATCATCACTTACTAACACAGGTTCATTTGCTACAGCAAAGCCCACCTGTAGTTCAGCTTAATGCTGCCTAATAACGTTTCAGATAAGTGAAAATAAAGAACTTCTCTCTTTGAGTTTTTGAAGGCAGAGTGGTAAAATGTGTATGTCAGTTTTTGGGAAATAATTGCATTCTTTACTGTCTTTTACTAGGGTTTTGAACTGCTGCTTTCAGCTTTAGGAGATCCTTCAGAACGTGTAGTTAGTGCAACTCATCAGGTATTTTTACCTGCTTACGCTGCCTGGACAACTGAACTGGGAAATTTACAGTTCCATCTTATACCCACACTGCTTAATAAAATTGAAAAATTGCTCAGGGTATGTACTCAGCTGTTTCTACATTGGAGAACTTTCTTTGTTTTCTTTACTTGTAGTTTGGAAGAAGGAAAAAAACAAAACAAACAAAAAAACCCCCACACACAAGAAAAAAACTAAACATACTTTTCTTTAATACTGTGTTGTTTTATAGCCTAATAGCATTTGCCCCAGGTTTAAATTGTGTAGATTTTAGTCAACTGCAGTTTTTATTAAATAAGTGAGAAAAGTAGATTTGAATGGTTAACTTAGGTCATTTCAAGTTATGATCCAGTTTGCACATTTCGTTTGATAGATATCTCAGTTGTTCTGGAAAACCTGCGTGTCTCATAACTGTCTAACACTGAGAGAGGATGCTTGCTTTCAGAGTGCAGGTGACTTGTTTGTTCAGTTTAGATGCTTTGGTCTCTGAGGCCAAGGATTCGCATTCCCGAATTGTGCAGAAAAACGTTCTTTCAAAATATCAGTCTGTTCATCAGCATGAATTGCAAAGTACCAAAGCCTGTATTGCCTGAATCTTTTTGGTAGAGGTGACTTAAGAGTGACAAAATATGCTTATGATTAGGCTAAAATGCTTTATAATTAGTGTGTCTGGATAGAAGTTCATCACAGATGTGTTGATGCCTTGCCAGGGAATACATGCCCAAGGAACAGATCATCCAAACTAAAAACTTCCAAGTTAATGTCCTGTTTGTTTCAGGAAGGAGAACATGGCTTGGATGAGCATAAGCTCCACATGTATCTGTCTGCCCTGCAGTCATTGATTCCTTCGCTGTTTGCACTGGTGCTACAGAATGCACCTTTTACAAGCAAGGCCAAACTTCAGGGAGAAGTACCACAAATAGAAGGTAAATTATTAATTTCTGATACCTAGGTCTTTTTCATATCGGTCTGCCTTACCAAATTCTTAAGTAATGCTTCTTTTTTTCACCCCTTACTATGCTTGAGATACCTGATTATCACAAAAAAAAAAAAAATTGTTTTTCTCTGCTTCTTATAAGAGGCTTTTAGAAAGCAAAGCAATTTTTAATTGTACTTGCTAAAAGTTTCTAAAGGACTGATTTCCATTAATAGCCAATAATAGCTCAGGAAGGCTGGCCTCAGTTTCAGTTCATTCTTACAATTTTATGGAGTGGGCAAAACAGAGCATAATGCAGCAGCATCACCGTCTGTTATTTATCTGTGTAATATCCTAGAAGACCGTCCCATCCCTGGCCGTGTTCTAGGCCAGGTTGGGTGGAGCTTTGAGCAACCTGGTCTATGGAAGGTGTCCCTGCCCATGGCAGTAGTTGTGGAACTAAGTGATCTTTAAGGTGCCTTCCAACCCAAACCATTCTATGACTGAATGGCCTCGTGGTGAAGTTGTCCTTAGATGAGCAATCCTAGCCTGTGGAGTGTTTTCTACTGTTGCAAATACTTTTTAAAGATGTTATTGGTAACACCTGCCACATGCTGATAATAGTGCTGTGTGTGTGAAGATGCAAAGAAAGGGGGGTAACAAAGGAGAACTTGGAAAGTAGCTAGTGGTACATTGCTGTCTGATACTCCTTTGAAAAATGTTAAACATGCCATGGTAAGGCTCATTTAGCTGACTTGAGTAATTTGAGGATGAGCGCTTTTTCACTGAGTGGTTACTACTTAAATAAATAATTCAAAAATTTCGGCTTTCAGCCTGGTCTTCTCCAGGCTGAACAAGCACAGCTCCTTCAGCCTTTCTGCATAGGAAAGGTGCTCTGTCTTTTTGTGCACATTTTTGTAGCCGTCCTTGGACTTGCCCCAACAAGTCCATGTCTTTGCTGTGCTGGGGACCCCAGAGCTGGATGCAGCACTCCAGATGGGGTCTCGTGAGAGAGAAGCAGAAGGGTAGAATCATCTTCCTCACCCTGCCGGCCACAGTTTTGGATGCAGCCCAGGATAGCATTGGTTTCTGGTCTGCAAGCAAATATTGCTGGGTCATGTCCAGTTTTATCACTCACCACCACCCCCAAGTCTGCTCTCAATCCCTTCATATCCCCCAGCCTGTATTGGTACACGGCATTGCCCTGACCCAGGTGCAGCACCCTGCATTTGGCCTTGTTGAGCCTCATGAAGTTCCCATGGGCCCATTTCTCCCACTCTCAGTCTTGCCATAGGGTCCCTTAGGTGTGTCACTGCACCACTAGCTTGGTGCTGTCTGCAAACTTGCCAAAAGTGCACTCTATCCTTTTGTCTGTGTCATTGGTGAAGATAGTGAACACTACTGGTCCCAGCAGGGACCCTGAGAGGCACAGCTTGTCACTGACGTCCATGTGGACATTAAGGCATTGACCACTATCCTCCAAATATGAGCATCCAGTCAATTCCTCATTTGCAGAAAAGCTGAAACATCAAATTCATGTTTGTCCAGTTTAGAGAGGATGTTTTGGGAGACTGTCAGAGGGCCCTAGGTTGGTCAGGCAGGGTTTGACCTTGGTCAAGCTGTGCTGGCAGTAACAATAACATCCTCTCCCTGTATTTTCTCTTTTTAACTAAGGGTTACATAATCTCTTCAGAGAAGATTTCAACTCACTGCCTTTTCAAAAGATAATCTTATAGAGAAGGCACTTAATGAGTTTCCCACTTTCTTAGCTGTTGTTTCTGACATCACCTCCATGGTATTTTCATCTTCTTTCATTCCTGGTTGCTTGTTCCCTGCTGGTACAGTCACTAGGTTTCCCCGACCCGTGTCACCTCTTCAGGACGTCGCCGTCATCGTTGGAAGCCGCGAGCAGTTGGCAGCGTTGTTGCAGCTGTACGACCATCAGCTAGAACACGAGGGCACCACGGGCTGGGACACTCTGCTATGGGTAGTCAATCAGCTGTGAGTTACTTTGTGTCTTGGGATACCTAGTTTTAAAATGTGTTCAAGTTAATAGTTCTTAAGCATGGTCATGTTTAACAATTACTGAATATAAGAATGCTAAGAATGATTGCATTTGAGAATTATTGAAGAAAATTTAATTTATTTTAGGTGGTTTAATTTTCATGCTGAATTGCCTTTGATTTTATTCGGAAAATATCAAGTCTAGCAGAACATGTAGGTCACTGTTTGCTCTGAAAACTTGTTTCTTTTATTTTTGCACTGGTATAGTGAATTCTCTTGTGAGGTAAAGATTGTTGTATTCTGACTATCTCGTGATAGCAGCAGATGTTTGAAAATATGGGTCAGACTTTTCTGGCACTTAAACCCTTGCTTTCTTCACAGGTCAGGAATTGTAAAGAACATGGAGTTAATTTTATAAGATCCCATAGTGCTCTGTGTGTACATGTACTTATTAATATAAGCAGTAAATCTGTATAAATTTAAATGGACAAAAGCCAAAAATCAGAGTAGTGTTTAATATCCTTTTGTGTCCTGATTTTAGGCTACCACAGCTTATAGAAATAGTTGGCAAGATCAATGTAGCATCAACTGCCTGTGTCCATGAGTTCTCTAAATTTTTCTGGAGACTTTGTAGGACATTTGGGAAAATTTTTACAAACACTAAGGTAAGATATTACCTTAAATAGTCTACTTAAAGAGTACCTTGATAATATATATCCTCTATATTTATGGTGTGTTGGAATGCCTGCACTTTGTGACCATTTATATTTTTGTCACACTGATGCTTTTCCATAAGTACATTTAAACCTGCTATTTTTAGAGCACTGTTTCTGTTATCCTTTTCTGGTTTTGTTCATTTTGGAATGGCTTTCTTATCTTGCCCAACCAGGGACAATTTTTTTAAACTATATTCTTTGTGTTTCCTTTGTGAATGACAGAGAGAAAAGAAGAGTCCTAATTCTGGTTATTTAACAGCTAACTTTCTTGAGAGCAGCATACTGTTCGCTCTTTGCGGTGTACACAAGTACTCCAGCTTTATTTGATTAAAAAAACTTAAAGTTGATGCCTTCCCAGCCTGAAATATTTTCTACAGGTGGTATCTAAACATTTTTATCAAGGAATTATATTTGTTCTCAATAAAATAACTTCTGAATATAATTAAAAATACTTCAAGGGAAATTGCCAAATATGATGAGAGGATTACCTAAAGATCAAACTCTGTTAGCAGTAAGTGCTACCTCCAGAGAGGAGATTGTTGTTTTGTTTGGGGGGATTTTTTGTTTGTTTGTTTGTTTTGCAACTCTTTTATTTTTCTAAGGTAATTGACACTGGTACAGGTTTTCTTACATGGAATTCATCATCCTTTGCATAGGTAAAACCACAGTTCCAGGAAATCTTAAGACTGTCTGAGGAAAACATAGGTAAGTAGCTTTTTACTGAAATGAATTGATCTTAACTGCAGCAGGAAAAAAAAATTCAGTCTCTTGTTCAAATAACGTTTTCGGGCTGCAGTTCTCAAATTTGTTATCTTTGTGAAATGTTGAAAAATCTAGTCTTAATCTGAATGGAACACTCTGAAGTTGTAGACTGTGTGTACGGTAAAAAAAAAATCTTAAATCTAAATACCCCTTGAGTATTATTTAAGCATGTTTGTATATATATACGTATATATGCACATATATGCATACAAATTCTTCATGTGTATATAAAAAGGGGTTTAAATCTATAATACTTCAATACACACATCTAAGCCTACTATATATATGTTCTATACTCGTATGTATGTATAAAGCCTCAATTCTTCCCTGTGTTTCATTAGATTCCACAGCAGGTAATGGAGTGCTAACAAAAGCCACAGTTCCCATCTATGCAACAGGGGTCCTTACATGTTATATTCAGGTAGGTTTGGGTTTCTGTCTGTTTGTTAAATGTATAATAGTGTGCAAAACCCGTTTTTAAAAAATACCTAAACATTACTGTGTTTGTTGAAAACTTACTGTTCTTATGTGTTGAAGATAGGTAGGTGAATGGGCAGCTGTAAATACATTTACAAGCAAAGCTTATTAGTCAGGTGGTGATGCACATTTAGATCATGTGTTACCATGTCCCTCTATCAAAACTCTGTTAATGTTATTCCTGAAATGGTTTCTTGGCCATTTACCTATGAACTTTGCAAATATCATGGTGCAAAACTTACTGAAACAGGTAAATTGCCATTTGAAGCCTAGTTGGAGTCTTAAAATTTTAATGTTACCTGGTGCTAAAACAAACACACCATAAATATTACCTCATCCTCCAGCAACGAGCAGTCAAGTTCTAGTATGTACATATCTTACAGGAAAAAGAGAAATTCTTCATAATCTTACAGATTTCTAGTGGATTATGATTTATAAACTTTCAGGAGTCAAATGTGCTTAAGTACTCTTCTTAAAAGTTTTTTTAATAGAAGAATTTATGCATGAGTATGTGCTTAGTTGATGAAACACAATCTCTTTGTGTGTTTGCTTTGAAAGGCTCTTGTTCCTTAACCACATTTTTGAAGTTCCTAAGAAAATTGTTAAATGCTTAATCTGGTTTGTTCTTTTTCATAGTTTGTCTCCTCTGCAGCCATAGGTTGCCATCACAACATCAGCAATCCTTCCAGCACATTCATCACTGTAGTCCCTTCTTCCCTTCTTTCAGGAAGAAGACCGCAAGCTGTTAGTTGGATTCCTGGAAGATGTAATGACCATGCTTTCACTGTCCCATGCTCCTCTTGATAGCCTGAAAGCTTCCTTTGTGGAACTAGGGTAAAGAATATACCTTGGAGCTGACTACATCTAAAGACATTAGAAGCTTTTATTAAAAGCTGCTAATCTATTTGTAATTTTGAATAACTGTGATGCTTTGGGTGAATAAAGGGTATACTTGCTTTTTTTCCCCTCATGTAAATGTAATTTCTAGGTTAAAAATGTAGCAGTAAAAAAAGAAAACATCTGAAGTGTAAAAAAGGAACACCAAAATCCAAACATAAAATTTCCACAAAAATAACTCATTGAGAATACAATGAAAATTAATTTTGTATTTGCCGTAGTATTGTCATTTGTTCTAGATATGGATTTTCATTCAATGTAATAGTTCTCTGAAAATTATGTTCTTAAGATTGAACTTGGAGTTCTTTTAATTAACTTTAAAAAGGAACGTATTTTCTGGACTGCACCTGTTGTGAGCCTTTCATAATGACATAAATATATGAGAGGAAATACAATATTTCTGTGTCCTTCAGAAAGGATAAACACTGGAGTTTTAGATTTGTTGAACAAGGATTTCTTAAGACTGCATTTTTTTTGGGTAAAGAACATATCCAGGGCTTGGGAGTATTTTTGTTTGATCAGTTGCCCAACTGTTTTCTTCTAGTGCAAACCCAGCTTATCATGAGCTGCTGTTAACTGTTTTGTGGTATGGAGTTGTCCATACTTCTGCTCTTGTTCGATGTACAGCTGCTAGAATGTTTGAGGTAAGTGTTATCCAAACTGTTTTTCACTTTTTTAAAACTAGAGTTTATTTTTTTATAACAGGGATCAATCAGACAGTGTTGATACATTCTTAATAATTACAAACAACTTCAGTAACCTGTGTACTGTGTGATGGAGCAGGAGGTCGTTGTTCAGTTGTTTCTGTATCTGTTCTCTGTTCAACAGCACATCTTTCTATAGGTCTGTAGTTAAACCTAAGCATCTCTGAGTTGTAACTTCTGCTTTTGCTATTCAACACATCATCAGCAGTCTAATATACAGCTTACCATTTTCAATAGGTCTTGTGTATGGTCATACAATGCACTTGCATTGTAATTCGCATTAGTTTTCTTTGTAGCAGATATAGTGGTGAAAACACATGTAACAAATTCGTTATTTTTTGCGAAAGCTAAAAATTTTAAAAGAATTTATACTTACTTTACTTGCCTCATAATGGCAGCTTCATTTTTCCCTTACCATCTGTAATAATGGTCAGAATAAAGACTAAAACATATATCCAGTAAGTTTGCTTTTATTTTCACATCATGCCTTTGTTTCATCAAATGTTCATTTTAAAAGACGTGCAAAATCTCTGGGACATACCCTATTGGCTGAACAAAGAGAGAACTTTTTGTCTTTTGTATGTTAGAAACACATATTTCTAATCACTGTTACTTTTTCCTTCTCTTTTTTTGTGTATTTCTTCCATACTTGTCTCATTTGGATAGCTTTGGAGGGGTCTTGTAGCAGAACCTGGCATCTTGTATCCATTTGCAAAAAC
The DNA here is from genome assembly GCF_021018805.1 of Prinia subflava. Lineage (NCBI taxonomy): Eukaryota > Metazoa > Chordata > Aves > Passeriformes > Cisticolidae > Prinia > Prinia subflava. The sequence goes on from NC_086247.1 coordinate 83,088,248, forward strand.
AAATCTTAAGCCTGCCTCAGAAAAAAGCACTTAACGTATCCATCAGTTTTCTTTAGTGATACTCTGCAGGTCAGAGCAGAGAGAGCAGTAAACAACCACAATAAGCTCCATCCTGAGGCTTCAATTGAAAACATCCAACAATGTCCCTTTTTTCTGGGTTTGTTGGGGGGTTTTTTGCACCTCCTTTTAAAAAGGAAATGGCAATTTTTTGACACCCTTAAAATGTATTTGCATATTTTCCCTCTCACAAAAGCATCTTGTAGTAATGCAATAATAAGCTTTTTATGTAATATGTAAGCTTATGTAATAAGCTTTTTTCCCCCTAATAAACATTAGCCAAACATGTGAAAGACCTCAGTTATAACAGGCTGTTGTCTTGGTTGTAGCTTCTTTTCAAATTCAGCTGCATGTTGATTATTTCTAGGCAGTCGATGTGTGCTATTTCATATCTTGTTTCTTAGCATATCTCAATTTTTACCAAAGCCTAGGCAGCTTTCTTTTAAATGCTTTTCTTACTTGAAAATAGTAGCATATTGCTATTTCCTGGATAACCATGGCATACATATTTATACATGGTATTATGTAAAGTTGGGAAGTCACCTGTGCAAAGAGGTAGTAATAGTTGGTTTCACTTCTGGAAGATTCCGTCACTTAAGGAATTTCTGTAACCTTAGAGGCTGCTGAATGGCCAAGCCCAGTGATTAGATACTAGGATGAAGAGTATGTGACCTGCAGGACAGCTGAGAACAGTGAAGGTTCTGGGCAACACAGAGACTGCAGGCCTGACTGCTTTACCCAAACCTTTACAGTGTGTTAAGGGTTGGAAGGACACAGAAGTGATGTGGGGCCTTTCCACTCCCTCGCTCCTTTGGGGCAGGGCAGCTTTGTGCTACCATTTTTACACTGTAGTATGTGTAAGTAATGATCTAGAGGAATCAAAAAATGATAAGAATTTACATTGTCTGTCTCATTCTAACCTTATATGCTGCTACATGGTTCTGCCCATCCAGCTGTTCAGTTGCCTCTGTATTCGTGTTTTTAGTCAGTAGCTTCCCATTTGATTGTTGATACAAACAGATTTGATTGCTCTGATTTGAACGTGAAGCACGTAGTTGAGTTATACATAAGCTTTGCTGGTTTGTTTGGGTTTAGGGCTAGAGACATCTTCAGAATGACACTTGTATTATAAAGCTTGTTTTATTTTCTGTGTGATGGAATGCATCTGTTCACTGTGCTTTACCATACTTAGAAATGTGGCAGGCCAGACAGGAATGAAGCTGAGATCATTCTAAATTATTTGCTAATTATACAAATCCCAAGTGTTTGGAGTTTTTTTTCAAAGTATAACTGCTAGGCTTTTCTTTAAATGAAAGTTGGTAAAGAAAACTCAAAACCCTCTTTGTCCAAGATTGAAAATTATAAGCATTCTCTATTTTAATAAATGTGAAAATTAGTAGAGCTATGTATGAGAGTAAAACCATCATAAACAAACTGTGAGCTATGTCCTTAACAGCTGTTTGAAGAGTAGCCCATGAACTCAACAGATTGGCACTTGGAGTTTTTGCCAGTGTAAATAATTGTGAAATGTATTAAGGTTAAAATGTTGTAGTTGACCTGACATCCTAATACTTTCTGAAGAACAAGTATAGGATGTTGCAACTTTGCTTCTCCAGGGCTTTGCAGCAATTGTGTCTTATGTTCTTACCCAGCTTCTCCCCATTCTTCCTTCTCCAGTAATTGTCTGTGAGCCCACACTCTGTTCCATGTCTGTGCGTGCACACATACACACACACACAAATGTTGCTCAGTAGGAAAAACTGCTTTATATGGAAGCTTCTGAAAAGTCAGGTTCCTTCCAATCTTTCACAACTTACTTTTACAACTTACAACCGGTTTAAATTCAGGGTTGGTAAAGCAGGAATGGTCTAACAAATAGCAGAATGTAAAATCTTCTCTAGTTAGAGGATGAAAATACTGCCTGGTTTTGGTACTGTTATACTGACAGCTATTGCTTTTCCTGGCGGAAAAGCTTATAATTGAAAATTAATTATGTGTTAATTATGCAATATGAGTAGCCAGAATATAGCTAAATATTAAAAAGACATTTCATATTTCTCCTATAAACTTAATGATAAGATTTTTTTATATTTATCTGCTAAAACCAGCAAATACATGCAGACTTCCTTACTTGAGACACAAAATGGAAATATCTACTCTTTCCTCTTTTTATTAATGACAACAAAACCCACCATTTTGTTAAATATGAAAAAAGTTTATGACTTGGTTTGAAAATTAGTAGGTTTTCACATGAAGAAAGCATTTAAAGGGCATTTGCAATATATTAGCAAATGCTTGTATATAACTACATAGGTAATGTGAAAAAATCACCTGGGAACATCTGGATTCAAACAACTTTGTGTTCATGGATAATGAATTTTGCTGTGATTTCAAGCTTTGAACATTTGGGATGCAATGCAACAAATATATCTCTTCCTTAGTTTGCAAAAAGACTTGAGGAAATACATTTCATGGATAGTTCAAGGATTCTCCATTTTTTGCCTGCACAGACCAGCATGCATACTGCTTGGATGGTTGTTAAATATCAACGAGTCCTGAATGACTTTCAGGAAAACATTTTGGCATCTGGGAAGGTGCTGTTTGTCTCATTGTACAAGGTGTGAGATGTATCACTCAGTGTGGGGAGATCTATACCCATCAGGCCTAGTTAATGCTTCTGTGTTGCATGTGACAGCAACCTACTATGATAAATACTGTTGTGTTGAGTTAGGAACAGCATTTACATGAAATTGTCAAATTCAAATCGACATTGCTTTAGTACTTAATTATACATAACTTTATTTATACTAGCATCTGAAATAAGACATGCAATTACCTGCTAAAGGTTTGAGGTCAAGTTTTGAAATATCTGAAAATAAAGAAAACATTGTATTGTTGAATTTGTCACGTTTGTGCTGATTGCCAGACCACTTTAGCTTTCTTCACGCCTTTGCATTTATGAAGCTCTAGTGTAGCAGTATTTGCTTAGCTTCTAATTTTGGTTTGCTTTTTATGTTTTTTTCTTTCTCTCTCTTGGTTGTGCCGTTCTTCTTCCCATGATACTGTACTCGCTCTTTCCGTGCATCACCTGTGATACCCCCCTGCTCCGACCATTCAGCTGTTGGTGAAGGGGGTACATGAAACTCTGGTAGCTCAGAGAGTTGTTCCTGCTCTCATTACTCTCTCCAGTGACCCTGAAATGTAAGTTCCCTGTCTTATAAACCTAGCATCTCTCTTAATACTTAGAAAGAAATAACCATCAGTTATGTCTCTTAATCTAGCTGAACAAAAATTGAATTACTTTTAAGGGAAAGTAACCTTTAAATCACTTATTTCTAAATAAAAAGCTTTACTGCAACACCTGGAATTAAAGTGTATAAACATGCTGAATAAACTTTAAATAGAAAACTTAAATCCATGTAATTTAGTTTTTGTTTTCTATATTTAATCATGTTCTCAGTTTTCAAATTTGCTTACATCATTTCTAGCAGAAAGATGGATACTACTATTCTGTACGCTGTCAGCTTTGCTACTGCAAAATTCAGTATGGTCTGCATTAATGAAATGCAAAGTAGTTTTGGCTGCATCTCATTTCTGATAGACATCCGTGGCACTTAATTTCCTGGACATTCTGATGTGGTATTTCTTTCAGGCTAAGGAGGGATGCTTTGCTGATCTCACTAACAACTTGTTACTAACAGATGCTCCAGCATGAATAGTCTTAGTGGCTTTAATGTTTTGTGTGGGTGACTAATCCAAGAACAACCCCAAGAGTCTGCCTGCCCATCCTCAGTCACAGCTAACCCAGTTCTTCAAGTTTACCAAAGCGTTTTTTATTGCATGTTGACTGGTTTACAGCTGACTCTTCGAGGCATGAGTGAAGCATTAGTTGACAAGCGGGTTGCTCCGGCCCTTGTTACCTTGTCCAGTGATCCTGAATTGTGAGTTTCAGACTGAGACCTTGAGTTAATCCTGTCTTTTTCCTGGTCTGCTTTTTTTCTTTTTTTTCCCCTTTTTTTTTTTCTTGGTCATTGCTAGAAACTAATGTAACTTAAAAGTACTAATTTTTAAAATTTTATTTAAGTAATTTTGTTCTTGGTGTTGAATACATCTTAAAGACCCTATTCTTCCATTGTAGTTCAGTAAGGATTGCTACAATCCCTGCTTTTGGGACCATCATGGAAACTGTTACTCAGAGAGAGGTAAGATACCTGTTGTCACCTAGGTTTTTGTTGCATAAGAAGTGGATGATTTTTTAATACATCCAGAATAAAAGAAAGGGCAACTCATAAATTCTTTCTTTCTTCCTTATCATATTCTCTTCCAAAGTGCTTTACAGTTTTGCAATGGCCTTTTTAATTTTTTTTCCTAAACAAACCAACCCTTATAACTAATAAAAGCATTTCCTCCTAAATCTCAACCAAATATAAACAGAGACAGATTAGTAGAGGGGAGGCCTGTGCTAGAAGATGGGAAATCCCATGCTTAAAATGTTTTTTAAAACCTTCTCCAGTACGATTGTGAAATCTAACTCCATTATTTCCAAATGAAATAGTTCTGTTTTAAAATGGTGACCAAAAACATCCACATATTGTACTACTGAATACTGGACTATTTTAGATGCTCTAGGATATTCTGCTTGGCTCCCAAATACTTCAGAAGAGCACAAGACTCTTGTTGTTCCAGTCATATCTGGAATGTATCTGCTGGTTTGGCCCTTGGTGTCCAAGATGGCACTGAAAGACATGACATTAGCAAAGAATTCGTTGAAGATAATGTAGAGATGAATTCCTCCTCATTTTTTAAATGATGATACTATGGTAATAGATAAGAGTTCTGAAGACAGGATTCTGCTTTAAGCAGTAGAAAACTGGATTTTGTTTCATGTAACAACTGTGCAATTGAATTGCTTCTGTAAGTCCTTGCAGCTTTTTGCAGAGCTTGCATTCTTCCCGTAATTTCAACATACTCTAAAAGAATGTGTTTGAGGAAATGTGAGTAATGTGAGTCAAGTCAGTGGTGACTCACACGGACTTGGAAGATGAAAAAGTTAGAATTTTGTAGCTTGGAATGCATGCCTATAATCAGTTGGGATGAATATTGTTTTGATACCACAGAGAAGTTACTGTATCCATTGCAATAATTATAATAAGCCTTAGAGTACAAAGGTGATAGCACCTTCCAAAATGTACCATAAAATGTTGTTTTTTCAACTTTGAATCCAAATTAAATACCTATCTCATCTTATTTTTGGTTTTTTAGCCTTTAGTTGAAGAAATCTTTTTAATTCCATTGATTTTATGATGGTTACTTTTGCATTTCTGTCCTCTACAAAAAAAAAATAAGGCTATTAATTGAGATACATTACAAAAAATGTTAATAATTGATTTATAATTGAACAGGAAAAGTGTAGATGTTAATAGTAAGAGGGAACTGTAATAGCAGGTAAAAAAATGGGAGTCTCAGACTCAAGGAAACCTCAGGAGGAAAGATCAGCTCTATGGGAGCACCTGTCCATTTTTAAAAAGATAGATCAGATTAAAACTCTGATAACAGTCTTTAAAACATAGCAGTGCATTGAAGAGTTTGAAACATCCTGTTAGAAAAAAATCTGTAAATTAGGAGGAAATCCAAGATCTGTCATCTGAAATGTGGGAGATTATAAACATACTCTGAACTGATCATAACAATTTCTAGCATCTTCATTCTTTTGTGTTCTTTCTATTTCTGGGAATATTTAAGCTTCTGGAGAGAGTAAAAATGCAGCTGGCATCTTTCCTGGAGGACCCTCAGTATCAAGACCAACATTCTTTACATACAGAAATCATAAAAACATTTGGAAGAGTTGGACCTAACGCTGAACCCAGATTTAGAGACGAATGTAAGTTGCATCCATGGGAAGATGCAGTCTTCCTCTCTGTCCAAAAGCTAATAGGTATGCTGGTTACATTGAGAGGGTTTTTCTTTCTTTTCTGTAAACTCTTATTATTTCAAAGGTACTCCAAGGTACCTTTTTATTTTAGGTGGTGCTACCACAAGTTTTTATTTCAAGTTTGAGTCAATCCATTAAAATGTGCAAGGGCAACCCCATCAAACACAATTGTTTGCAGTTCTTTTTCCATGCTGATGTGTGACGTTTTAGGCACCTGCAGTTGCCATATAGCACCTGTTTAATGCTAAATAAGTCTGTGAAAAGCAGTTTCAAATTCCTGTTATTGCTGTATACAGTTATTCCTGTATTTACTTTTCCAGTTGTTATTCCACACTTGCACAAGTTAGCCTTGGTCAACAACCAGCAGTCGGTTGATTCGAAGAGACTGGATATCGCTACCCACCTGTTTGAGTCCTACAGTGCTCTTTCCTGTTGTTGTATCCTTTTTTCAGGGGAAGTTTACCTGTTATGTCTGTAGTAGTGAGAGAAGTTGAATGTTTGAAAAATAACTAAGTTTGTCTTCAAATCTGTGATGTAAAATATCACCTATTCAGCAGAAGGGAGAGCTTTTCAGAAATGGTGAATATCATGGATTTGCTGGGCAGGTGCCCACCAAGCCACTCGCATTCCCCTCCTCAGCAGGATTGGGTGGGGGAGAAAATCAGATGGAAGAAAAACTCATGTGTCAAAATAAAGGCAGTTCAGTTAAGCACAAGCTATGCATGGAAGCAAAGAAAAACAGAAGACTTACTCTCTACTTTCCATTAGCCAGCAACGTCCACCTTCTACTTCCCAGGAAGCAGGGCTTCACCACATGTAGCAGTTGCTCCAGAAGACAAACAACATAGTAAGAAATGGTGTCCTGCCCCACCACCACCACTTTCTCTTAGTTTTTATACCTGAATTGGCATCCTTCCCTCTGTTCCATCCACGGTATGGAACATCCCTATGGTCAGTTTGGGTGAGCTGTCCAGGCTGTGTGCCCTCCCCCAGCCTGCTGATGGGGGGAATGTTGAGAGACGGCTCCAGTGCTGTGCCAGCACTGCTCAGCAGTAGCCTAAGCACTGGTGTGTTACTAACAACTTTTTAGGTGCAGTGCAAAGCGCTGAGGGCTGCTGTGCAGAAAATGAACTCCAGTCCAGCCAGACCCCATACAGTGGATCTGATAGATAATTTAAAAAACAAAACTCTAGATCTTAACCAATAAATCAAGAAAAAAATCTTGAAATAATTGTATGGGTGTATGAAATATATGATGTTAAATATGTTTAAGATCTTTTTTCCTTTTTATTAGTCATGAAGTGTCAAATGCTGTTCCATTTTCTTAGTTTTGCTGCTGCCCTTGTATTCCATAGAACAACATTATCAGAAAACAGAAAAAAAAAGTATAATTTCAAAAGGCAGTCCTTATAATACCTTAACAACCTGGGCTTTAGTTATTTCAGAGGATTTAATGGTCAATCACTTTTTGCCAGGACTGAAGTGTTTACGAATCGACATGGAGCATCTCTCTCCAGAGCATGAGGTGAGCAGCTATGTTTACTGAGTATGAGATGTAAGTGGCAGAAGTTGAAATGTGATGGCATTTAAAACCAGAAGTTAAAGAGGGTTTCTCATAAGTGGTTTCAAAACATGGCATTGAGGAGTTTTTTTGATGAAGAATAGGTCATATGATTTTAAAACCAGTAAAATCTTGTAGAATGTATTTCTAAGCTGAGGACCTCTGCAGACAAATACTCAACTGTCAGAAATGCATATGGAAACAGATCCTCCTAGACTGAAGAAAAAGGAAATGTTTTTACCATCTTGATGTTAATCAAACCAAGGATGCACTAAAATCAATGGCTACAATAAATCCATGGAAGTGCAGATAAAAATTGGTGGAGTGCAGGAAAGAAACTATTAAGGATTAGAGAAGAAGAGTCCTAAAATACCTGGGGTATACTTCATATCTGAAGCACTGTGTCCAGTTCTGGGCTCCCCAATACAAAAGCATGGACTTAGTGGAGAGAGCCCAGTGAAGGGCTGGAGGAGATAATGAGGGAGCTGGGACTGTTCAGCCTGGAGAAGAGAAGGCTTGGGTGAATTTTATCAGTACCTGAACAGAGGGTCCAGAGAGGACAGAGCCAGGCTCTTCTCAGTGGCGCTCAGGGATAAGACCAGAGACCATGGGCAGAGTTGGGGTGTTTTTTAATTGTGAGAATGACTGAGCAGTGGCCCACATTGTCCAAAGAGGTTGTGGAGTCTAAATGCTTGGATACTCAAAAGCCATCTTGACATGTTCTTCCTCGGCATTTGGCTTCAGGTGGCCCTGCTTGAGCAGGGGGTTGGACCAGATGATCCTCCAGGGGTCCCTTCCAACCTCAACCATTCTGTGATTCTGTGAATTGTAAAGGGCAGATTAAAGAAGGAGACAGGACAACATGGGAGTGAAATAGATCTTCTCTGGTAGGAGGAGCTTACAGAAAGCAGCAAAAAACCCCAAAAAAATTAGCAGAAGAAGCCAGCTTGAGCAACTTGAAAATCTTGGCCCTATGCACTTTTTTGGTAAGTACTTGAAGAGGATGAATACTAACAGAGAATGAAACAAAGATGTTAAGTCAGTAGCAGAAATAGAGATGTCGTTTCATTACATGTTGGGAAAAATCTTTACAGGATGAACATTTCAAGGGATGGAGAAAAAAAATAATTAGAATGTACAAAAGAGCACTATTGTAGTCTTTGAAGGTTAATACTGCACTTTCATAAATGACATTGTACATGAGAAAATAAATTGACTTTCCTTGTGTTTGCAAAAGTGACTGGATTGAGATGACTGTATTCTCTGGGAGTCCTAAGTTCTTATATTCAGTAATAAAGTTCCTTCTTGCAGTTACATTTTCCATCTAAAAGCCTATAGTATCAATCTTTTATTTTCTGTATATTATTATTGGAGGAACTTTTCACCCTGAAAGGCAAGAATCTTAGTTCAGAAGGCTGAGTCAGAAGGAACAGTAGTGACCGACTGAGCATCACTCAAAGACAACAGAATTGTGCTTCCTTACCACAGGCAGCACTGGAAGTGTGGCAGTGATAGATATTCTGTGTCCAGAGGGAGGTGGAAGATGGACTGGGAGGTCTTAAGCATATATCTGACAGCTGCAGTAGGCAAAAGTTTCATTTTCTTTCACCAATGGGATAACTGATAGAAATTCTGCTACTTCATTTTTGTAGTTAATGTAACTTGTAAGGTTTAAAGACATAGTTCAAAAGATACTCTGAGTTAGAACAAGGGGTTTGACTGAATTTGAATCTTGTAGTCAGAGAAGGAACTGAGGACTGGAATAGGATAAAAAAAATTGGTAAGTGAAGACAGCTCTCAATCCTCCATTACAACATTCTGCATTACTGTGCTTAAGTGACTTCAGGCATGATGCCAAGTGCTTTGGTTTTTTTAGCCTGAGAGCAACATAAAATTTAAAATATTTACTTCTGCTCCAGTGAGTTAGAAAATTCACTACAGGCTTTACCATTTTTATCCCTTTTATTGTAGAAATGGATATCTAGTCCTTGATCAGCTTCTCACTTCCAATAGGATGTTTGTAGGCATCATGATAGAAGCTTGTGAGGCCCAGTGAGTTCTAGTGTCTGTCTTGGAAGCCTTCTGAAATGAATGCCTTTTACTGTCTCAAACAATTAGACATTTGCATAAACAGAATTAAGCCTTTTTTCATTATTTTGGCCACTGTGGTGTTATTCATGATTCAAATGGCATATCACTTGACAAATACACATTTTCTAAATCACAGTGCCTTAGCTCTAATGGCTTAACGTCAGTACAGAGTTTATTCTCAATTTGAAAGGGTAACATTGTGGAATTGGCTTGTGTGGTCCTGTCTGGCAGCATTTACCACTCATAACCCATACTTGTTTTCCTTTCTTTCATATAAATGAAAGTGCAAGTTGGGCATTAGTCACATCTCTGAAGAAAACATTTCACTTTGTACAGACATTCAGATACTTTACCAGCATCTCTAGTTCAATGTCAAGTCCTGTCTTCCTCATTTTCCACTTGCCTTCTATGGGTTTTTGAAGTAAGTGGAATGGAGATGCACGATAGTGAGTCAGTACTTGGTGAAAATATTTAGTCCATATACTGCAGTATTGTTTATAAGACTTCAGCATGTTAAGTCTCTTAAGTGTCTCTATATTTAGAGTTAGTGTTCTAAAATATTTCTCTTGAAGGAGATGTGATTTCATAATCAGTCCTATGACCAAACAAAGAGAACTTAAGGGAATGGGTCTGAGCAGTATGTGCAAAGCCATAATGTAGAAATTTAGAAATTAATTTGCAGAAGAGACAAGAATTGCTCCACTTCATCACGAATAACACAGCCTTCCCAGAAGCTGTGCAATGGATGGGAAATCCATCCTGTTATTTAAATCATCCTGGATCCTTGATGAATTATTCTACCCCTTGATCAAGACCTCATATTGTTGATATTTGGAACATCTGGATTCAGATGTACAAAAATATAGGAAAGCTCCACTGCACAGGTAGAAATGCTAAAGTAACAAAAATTACAGCAGCTGTGCTTAGAAATTTCAGGGGGTTTTGATATAGAACAAAAAGCTTGGTTTTTTACTAGAATTCTGAATGTATTTCTATTGTACCTCTGTACTCTTGAGAGTTAAGTATTTGTATAACATTTTATGCAAATGTAGGACAGCAATTTTAGCAGGAAGAGTTTTAGTCCTGTTTGAATTCTGCTCTCTGAAACACTCAAGGGGTGTAAAACTTGCTACCTAACATGTTTCAAATGTTGAAGTAATACTTTTGGGGAAACAGAGGGAGCAGTGGCACAGATCTGCACACCAGGCCACATCTTATCAGTGTAGTTAATGGTTGTGCTACAGACTTGACAGAAACCAGCATTTTAATTTATACAAATACATTTTGAAATAGTTACCAGTTGGTAGTAACCATTAGTGACTGATCTGTGTTTTAGAGGTTGAAAATGGGTTTTTTCCTTTGTTGTATATATTCAGGTTTGGTAAGACAGTAGTGATTTTAAGTTTAGTGTCTCAAAAAAGTATTTGGCTTTCTTCTGACCTGTGGCAGAGGAAGTTTCCATTTATGCAGTGTGTATATATGTGTGTATATGTATACATTTATAGTTTCATACTTTGCATTCTAACTTTTTTTGCCTAAGTGTTTCAAAACACTTGTTTTTTTAATGTGTTAAAACAGTACTGTTGTGAACAGGGCAGGGAGTCATTTATCTGTCCCATGAATTAACTGTATGATTATTTTTTTAAGCTTGCTGTTGAGAATCATTGCTTTATTTTTGGATAAGTGTAAAAATGTCAGTATGGAGGTGTTTTCAGTCTTAAATACTTTGAAGAAACCTTTACCACTGTAATTGCTTAAATAAAGGGGAAAAAAAGCCATGAATCATAGGAACTGTGGAAGACACCAGTGGAATGATATCAAGTTGATTTTAGCACTTCCATCCATTAAGGTCTTGTCTCAGGGTGCCATCACACATTGTTTCCTGCTTTTTCTTTCATGCATAATGTTCATGAAGATACAGTGTGTCACAGATGTGAGTTTGTTTTAACTCTGTTTTTAAAAGCCTGGGGGAAAAAGAGAGAGTCCTGAACTTCTGTAGCTATTTGGGACACATTTTTTTCCTTTAGTTATTTTGAACGTTTTTGTTGTTTCTAACCACAAGGCATTATCAGGTAACTGGAACTCAAAGGCACTTGAAAAAAAAAAAAAACCAGGGAAACATTTTAAACAGTTCTGCTAATGTCAGAATTATTTGCAGAGTAGATTTCGTAAGAAGTGTTAATGTAAAGGAAAAATGTCAAATGTCATCTCTCTTCCTTATGTGACTTAGGTTATTTTGAGCTCCATGATAAAAGAATGTGAACAGAAAGTGGAAAACAAGACCGTCCAAGAACCACAAGGGTAAGACTTACACTTCCCTTTTTCTATGTGCCTCCAGAGTAGTGTTCTGCAGAGTGTATTCCATGATGGTGTCTGTTGCAGCAGCCCTCTTATTAGGAGGGTAGAAATGAGCTGAGAGAAACTTCTTGTTTATCACAGCATGAAAAGGGTCCTGGTTTATTCCTCGTTACAGCTCAGCCATCTTAACTCCAACTATTCACTGACTCTGGCTGCAGCAAGCTCCTACTGTAGGTTTCCCTGGCAGCCTCTGCTGGTTATTTCCTGCTAAACTCTGCCTGCAGGTATCAGTTTACAGACTCTGACTGTAGCTTTTACCTGGCTAGACTGTGACTGCAGATTCCAACAACAGGCTCTGACTGCAGACCCAGACTGACCTCACAGCAGTGACTCTCTCTCCCCAGGATCCTTCTTCATGATCCTCTCATTCCCTCTTCCTCAGGGTTCCTCCACCTTCATCATTCCCCTCACCAGCTAACCCACTCCCTTTTGTCACACTTGTCTATTGGCTATTGCTGTGACTCATGAGGGGCAAGGCTGTATTGGTTAATTAACAGAGCTGTCACTTATCAGGGGCAAGGTCACCTGTATTCCCTTCTCCTACACGTGTTCAAGGTTTGTGACCTGAAATCCTGCACTGACTTAGGCTGTATTTGAAAACAGATTTTAGAAACTTTAATACAGTGGTTGTTTCTGCCACCAGTGTAAAACATGAGACAACATTTTTTTTTATAGGAATGATGTTCTTTGTTCTTAATTTTTTATTCATTTAAAGCAGTATTTAAATTTCTGTCCTGACTCTGAGAAATCAGGGAGTGCCTGGCCTACATGCTTAGAGCAATATATGTAGCAGACACTTTGTCATCCATGGGGGTGGCAACCTGCAGGCTGAGGGAATTGTTCTGGTCCTGGGAAAGGCTTGCGTCAGGCTGCTGTCCTGGTTTGCACATGACCAATGCACAGGAGAACAGTTTCTCCAGTGTACCCACTGACCCTTGTGTGAGGGGGCTGGTTAGGAAGTAGGCTGACTTGGGGACAATGCCACCTGTGTTGCACTTTGGTAAAACACCCTTTCCACAAAGAGTAAACCCAGCTCTCCAGGGAGGCAGCAGACATGCTGCAGGTGCATCCATTTGCTTCACATGTAGAGACAGTATCATACATGTGCACCTCCTGATAACAGAAGTAGCCAGCAGACCCACACTGGACATGGAAATTTGGAATGCTCAGTGTCATTGTGATGAGTTAGTTGTATGCGCTCTCTCACCTGCGTACTGCCTGGAGTAGCATGCCAGCAGGTAAATTCTTGTGGATTATTACATAACTTAATAAATCCTTAGCAGTGTTGCCAGGAAGTGTGTGAGAAGGTATCTGAAAAGAGAATCTGTTCTCAATCCCAAGGCTTCTTCATGAGAATTGAGACAATTACTGAAGCTTGTTCATGTCATGCTTCCTTATCCGTAACAAACTGATAGAGTTTCTTGAAAGAGCTCACCCACAGTCCTGGAAGCAACTGATAGTTTGAGAATGACTAAAATAAGGTGTACAGAACTGAACAGAAGAAATGTGAAGTAGAAAAAACCAAGTGTACCAAGTGAATACTTCAGGCTTTACTAGTAATAAATACTCTGACATCAGTCAGTCCTGTTAAGCCATTGCAGAAACAGATAAATGCAAACCTCATACAACATCTAGTGTATTTTCTTTAAGAACGCAACTGCTGAAAACTAAGATATGAAAAGGATAAGTCTCTGCAATCTCTTCCTTTGTTCTTTAATTAGCCTTCCCCTTTCTTATTCAACATCAGGCTATGGTTGCAGTCCTGTACTGTACAAAATTAACAAGAAATATTTTACCACTGAAGAAATGACCTTTTCATATACATAAATATCTCTGTTTTCTTCCTAAGCACTTGCTAATTTCAGTTCCTAATTTCAATGACAAATATATATTTGACAAAGGATTTAAATGTGACTGGGATATAAATTACTGGGGTATGTTAGCAGCATGGGAGTGCATGCACAGAAATCAAAATGAGTGCAAAAGCAATTTTCAGATGTTCTTATCTTGTCTTTTCCCTTTGCTATTAGGAAAAGTTGGTCAAATTATATGGGATCAAAGAAATAGTTTTTTCAGAAGATTAAACTCTGCATTTTAAAATATTGGATAGCCACTTTTGTTAAACATTTTCTTTAGCAATTAACAAGGTATTTCAATCATGGATAACAACTTAGGTTAAAAACTGATTGGTATAAAATGCCCATCAGGAATGTCTGTTTTGACCTGGAGCTTCTCCATAAAACAGGTTGAACTGCATAGCATCTGATTCATCTAGACACCAGGAAAAATTTTATGTTTACAGATAATTTTTGTTTGTGGGTTGGGTTTTGTTTTGGTCTTTAAATAATTAATAAATGCAAGGACTCCTCTGTAGGACTGATGGATTCAAACAGGATATACTACTGCTTTGTTGGGTTATTTGATTACTTTTTAAAGATGTGAGACTCAAATTATTTGATTTCATATTGATTTTTGCTATGTTTAAATATGTTTAAATGGAAGCACTTTGGAGGCATATTTAAACTTTTAACTATGTAGGATACTGTGGATTATGTTTCTATTTACAGTAACATAGTATTAGAAAACATGAGCTTCTAGACTCTGCAGTTGGTACTTTTTAATTTTTGACATCAGATGGCTGATATCCCTCTTAACTGTTTCAAGAACCAATGGAACACCACCTTGTTTTCCTCAGTCTTATTCAGGTTCATTAGACTAATGAAAGCAGTTTGTTTAAAACTACAGGTTTGTCATCAGTTGCTAGGCTTTCTTTTCTGAAGTGAGCAGTTTTGATTTCTTAATGCTACTAATGCTTGGAATGTGCAGTATTTCCCAAATAAGTTTTCACAGCTACACACAACTCTAGGATACCTCATAGTCTGAGCTAGCTTCTTGTCCTTGACTAGCTGATAGTGAGTATAAGCTGTTATGTACATAATTTATATGCCCTTGCTTTATCATGAAATCAAAGGAAATCGCATAAGGCATCCATCTTACTGTAGCAGTAATTTCCCTGCTGAGTTTTATCAGCTGGAAATATGTGATTCATTAGTTGACTGGAGATGTTTAATCAAGCCAAAGATGTCTGGCTATGTGAATGTGCCTGAAATAAATATTTTACTTTAAAAGTTTATAATTAAACTATTTCCAAGTCCACAGTGCAGCACAGTGAGAAGCTTCCCTTTATTTTTAAGGTACTTTAAAAATAACCAGTAATCATTTTCACTAAGGACCTTTTTTTGTGGTGTGAAATGGGAGAAAGTACTGGGTATATCCCTTCTGCCTTTGAGGAAATCATTCAAGTTCTGTTGTAACAACTCAGAGTTAACTTCAGTTGGATCTCCTCGATGCAAGTGTGTCTAGCAGAACTGTTTATAACTTTTCAGACTGAAAAGTCAGTTCCTGGAATCTGGCCTTTGCGAGGAAGACAGATTTTCTGGTCTTAGCTATAATTTTGAAATGCACAGTCTGCACTGAGTTCACAAGGGAGAATTTATTTGGTAATGTTTTCTAAAATTGTCCTTATCCAGTGTTGAAAAACACTTGCCATTTTGACTACAAATATAGGAAGCTTAGAATATTTGTTAATATTCCTGCTGTGTACGTTTGCTCTGTGTTAAGACAGATGACTCCTACTGTGCTAAACAGTTACATATATCTGAAGTTGAGCTCACTGATATGTTGTTAATTTTAAAAAATTTAATCTGTTAATGTCACATAATAGGGATAATTTCTCAACATATAATTCAAAGCTTAGCATCCCGTAGCTTCAGCATTGATTGGATTGCTCTTTCCAGTCCAGTTTATAGGAAACCTATGAACCCTCCATTGCCCTGTCTAGTATGTCCCAAGTAGGAACAACCAAACACAGGTAATAGGAGCCACATGGACAACAACCAGGAGAAGCTTCTTACCCAGTGAGGGGCTGACCCAGTAGGACTCAGGGTGGAGTTTGCAAGAAATTTATAAGGAGATCAAAGGAAAGCTGATCAAAATATATAAAATGAAGATTTATGGGGAGTCACTAGGTTGACAATCCTCACCAATTTTTAACTCTGCTCAGGTGGAAGTAGTTGGAAAATAAAGAGTTGAGAATTAAGGAAAAAGGTCACTGGTTTGTACTTACCTTGCCTTTGCTCGTCTCTACACGTCTGCTGATGTCACTGTTGGAGGCAGGTTACTTGGGTTAGAAAGGTCTGTGTCTGAACTAATACTTTTGAACTTACACTAAATGAACATAAGGATTGACATTTCTGGTGAGAAGGCAAAGCCAGTCTTGCACAGACTGTATTTCTCACTATTTGTCACTATTCACAAAGCAATTCCCCAATAGGTAGCAAATGCTAATATGGTGACATCCAAAAGTATTAAAAATTAGTGTGCACAAAAATATTTTGCCATTTTCACAGGCACTGTGAGCACATTATAATAAATTTAACAGTGTATATATGGACTAGTTAGTGATGGGTTTTCAGTTCTTCACAGACTGGGTTTTTTTGTTCTGAAATCTCTGAAACACAAAGACAATTTAGTTGCTTAATAAATAACAACATCATGTTCTTTTTAATTTGTGGTCTTATGCCACTAAATGTTTTCCTTTCCTAGCTCGATGTCAATTGCAGCAAGCCTGGTGAGTGAAGATACCAAGACCAAGTTTTTGAACAAAATGGGCCAGCTGACTACATCAGGTGCAATGTTGGCTAATGTGTTCCAGAGGAAGAAGTGAGATGGGAAAAGGAACTCCCAGCTAACACTAAGGTGGACCTCACAGAGACTGGTTCCTGTACTTGAAGTACTTGCCTTTTAATTTCTTCTGTCTTATGTTCTTGTAGTATAATTTTATTCTAACCTCCAAAGATATTTGCACTGCTTTTGAATATCGCTGTGTATCTGTTAATTTTGGGTTAACTGTGGTTGATAAAAAACTGAAATCATAGTCTGTACCAAGTCCCTGTTCTGTGTTCTTGTCTTTCCAGCATAATTTTTTTATATAGTGGAAGGTTTTGGTTTTTTTTATTTTCTGACAGGATATCAGCAAATATCTGTATTATACATGGAGCTATTCTGACGGTACTTAAAATAATGTAAATTTGAAGTCATTGTCATGAAGTAATAAAAGTGGAGATTACTTATGTATTTAAATTATGAGAGAGTAATGCAGATTTTTTAATTATGTTTCTAAAAAGAAGAGGAAGAGCCACCAGCATTTGTCTGTGCTTCTAGGGTTGTTTTTGTAAGTATTGTGCATCTTGAATCCAGAGGAATTGCCGTATCTAATGTATGAGACTGCTTGCAGTGCATCAGTCTGCAGGGAATGCTCATGTTTCAGATGCTTTATGCTGACATTGTAAATGCTGTACAAAGTCCTTCAGATAAAATTCTCACATCTATGTGGTTTTTTGAGGGATCTTTTTTCTTTTGTTGGGGTTTTTGTTTTATTTTGAAGCACTTTACAATCTACACATCCACATCCATTAAGTAAAGGAAAAACAAGATAAATTAATAAATGGTGATAAATGTTTAAGCTACTACATGGTGTCCCCAGTACAGTTCTGCAGGCAGAGGAAACCTTTTGTGGGAGAGACAGCTTTCATCTTGCACTCGGTGTGCAATTCTGTGGACTGTGAAAACTAAAGAGATTTTGTTGTTTAGATTGAATTTCAGTTCAAATTTAATTTTGGAGCGTTTGAAATTATGTTGAGTTTGATGTGCAGTTTCTTTAAAATGTTAAGTAGACTGCCTACATACTTCTTGAAAATGGCATTACAGGGAGTATATTCAAGTACCAAATATTTTTGTTAGCAAGGAAGCATTAACAACTAAATCCTTTTCTTCTTATGCAGCACTTTTTTCCCCCCTCTTTATGTCAATGTAAGCTTCTGAAAGTAAACTCAAGTGCATGCATGGACTGGTATGAGGTAGCAAAATATAAAAGCTCAGGCATTCTCTGACACGGTACCATTCAGCTGGAAGTATGGATGTCTTTGAGGACAGGGAAAGCAAAAAGAGCAAGGGAATAAAGTATTCCCTCCTGAAACAGAATATGGATGGAATAACAGGTTGAGTATGATGACCCTTGGATGGAGATGATAATGGAGATAACTTGAGGCTTCTGACTGCTCCATGTCTGTGCCTGTTGGCTCTGCATACGCTGCTCCTGCCACGTTTGTGTTGTGACAGGGCTGCTGCTCACAAGTGCACCGTGGTCCCCTTGCACTGCACCCATGGAACATTTTTCTGGAGGTTACAGACAGCTCCATGCCTTCGTGTTGCTCGTTACCATGCAAGTGTGCTTTTAGCAGACTGACTGTGAACTGGAGACATTCCTGAGGAATGGGAAGTGGTGACGTTCCTCTCTATTGTTCTGTTGTCAATAAAAAGTTTTGTATACCTGCCTTGTCTTGTTACTTCTGCTCTTCTCTGAAATGATAATCACAGCAACAGAGCTGTTACAGGAGAGATGTCTAATGCACAGGAACTGTTTCACCTTAACTCTTTTTACATAGCAGTGGTAGAATGAATTTGCTCAGTTTCCCATGTGCATGCTTGGCTCCTAGACCTGTGGCTTTACTGCCATTTTCATGCAGGGTCTCCTCTCTTCCTATGTCTCCTGTGCCATGGTTTTGTTTTGGATTTTTTTTCTCCTTCTGTTTTCTGACTTCTCGAGCAGTTGCAGGGCTGGAGACAGCTTTGTAGTCATGAGACTGAAATCACAGATCCATGGTTAAGCTGCTGCTTTCTGAAGCAGGGCAGCTGCCTGTGAAAGTGGCTGCTCCCCTATGCTGAACTTCATCCAGTGTTTGGGAAACTTGTGGATTCACACAAGCCAAAAAACTGTGACAGCAATTGAACTGTGGAGAAAGTGGGATGAGACTCTTTAGGGGTAATAGGTCCAGTCTCTCTAGCCCCTTGAAAAGTGTAGCTTTTGCTACTCAGGGTTCTGCTTCACACCAGTTGTAGGAATTTGAGCGAGGATCCCAGGAATTACCATCACAGTAACTACTGAAGTAAAAAACTTACCGTGGAGGCAGCAGACTTCCAGTGCAGGTTGTCTTCAGGAGTTTTGCCTCCTAAATTTCAGGTCTCTGCTAGTATATGTTGGTTGCAGTAGTTTTTGAAAGTGTTTATTAGTTTTCAAATATGAACAGACTTTCAAGATTGCAAGAAGTTGTTTGGGGGAGGGGGGGTGATTATTTCATTTTTTTCTGATTATTCCTCCTAACTATGTCACTGTAGTGTTCAGGACTGGAAAATGAAAGAGAGACCCATTTAATGAGAAGAATTACCGGAATATTTTAAATTAACCTTTCCCCTCTTTTCCTGTTACTATTCAAAATAAGTGGGAGAAAATGTTTTGTTAAAAGAAAACAGTTTGTCCCCTAAGGGTTATCTTCAATTGCTTATGGCTCTGCCTGAGTAATGATTCTGTAAAAAACCTAAATGTTTGCTTTAGTGGCATTGCCTGAACTTCTTCAACTTGTTAGCTTTAAATAGCGAAGGGCTCATGCTGCCCCTAGTGAAATTTCAGAAAAAACTTAAATATCCTTATTTAAAATATTGACTCTCGTGTTCTTAAAAGTGATCAGTGGGCTGAAGGTACCTGGCTGACTCAATATGTGTTTTCTGTAGATTAAGCATAAGGCTAACTGATATTATGCCTGTATTTTGTTCTGAAAGAGATTGTTTTCTAGAACTAAATTAGGCAAATTGCTCTTTTTGTGTCTTCTAAGCAAGATGAATAAAGGGAGCTCCATAAGAAAAGCTGCTCAGTCTTCTTCTGTCAGTCTCTTCCTACTCCCCTTCTGCACCAAGAAGAAAAACAATACTGCTATTACTGTACATGAAAGTATATTGTGGTTAGGAGAACCAGAAGCAGTGTTTGAATGGATTTGGGGCTAGAGAAGGTAAGGAAGCTGATGGATTGAAACATTTAAAATTATCCATTAAAAACATCTGTTGTGAAGAACAAGGAGGAGTTTTTGTAATATATTGTGAGAATTCATTCCTGCATAAGGATGATTCAAAAAGATTCTGCAGAAAAGTAGATTTGTGGGATATTTCTACTCTCTCTGTTGTGGCACTATTAATTTCTCTGTTCCAGGAGTCAGTGGCTCTGCATTTTAGTGCATTTATGAAGGTAGCTAACATGTATTCTAAATGTTTTAAGTAATTTCCCATATGGAACTTACAGATGATGATATTTAAGTAAACCATAAAATACCAGCACAGGTTCATGGAGCAGAAAGTCACTGATGTGTTGATACAGCAAACTGACCAGCATGGTATTGATCTCAGATGGAATCACAGAAGTTCCTGCATCAAAAATAAGTGCTGATGAATAACAGGAATTAAGGCAACAAGATTTCAAGGAAACTGATTTACTGGTTTTCTGAGTGTATTTGGCTAATGTTTCTAGTAAATACATTCAGATCTACAGCTAGTTTGGTTTAGGCTATGAAATTGGTCAACAAAGGCCCAGAGGAGTGTGGTTGTTGAATAAAGCTGTTCAGGTCCTGGCTGTCAGCGGTGTACACTGATATATCGTGTGTTAACTAATCCAGTTATGGATGAGTAACCATGAATGAGTAATCATTTTTCCAGAGAAGCTGTTTATAAGGTTTAGCTTAGAAGCTGTTGTAAGGTTTCCTTAGGTTTAATGCTGGCCAGTTTTCATCCATACAGGTAAGCTGTAGGAAAAGATGATTCTGCTCACAGAGTTAGTGGCAGGTAAGTCAGTGGTAAACACCCTCTGGCTTTGGAGGCATCTGCAGTACGTGCTGGGCTTGAACGACCATCACACTTCCAGTTTGGTTAAAGACTTCCTTAGGCTGAAGATTTCCATTTCCTAGAAACTTCTGAGCATGAGCAGTTCTACTGCAGAAGTCAGTGACTTTAGTGACTCACCACTTGGTGTCAAGGGCCAACCCCATGGCAGCGGTCAGTCTGGTTCCTTTCCCAGCACTGGGGTTGCGTGTGCTCGCCACTGCCTCCCTCAGTCACCTCGTGTCAGACTGGTCTGCACCCTCTTGACTTCACCATCCCACAGAAGCAGTGCGCTGCTTGCTGTGTATTTGACTATTGCCCTTCCCAAAACTATTGTGACTGTGGCCTTGTGCTGCTGCTCCTTGCCCTGCACTTTTGCGGTTTTTTCCCATTCCACACCACCTGAGAGGCCTCTTCAGGAGAGGGAGGCAGTACAGTGGAGTCCTGCTGAAGTGGCAGCTGTAGCAGAGCATGCTAGCAGCATGTAGCAGTGCTCTGTAGGATCATGTGGGACATTCTGTCAGGCATTTGCACCTTCCCTTTAAATATGCTGCAAGGGATGGGGAAGTGGTGATACGGAAGAGGCAGCTGCAATGTTTAATAAGCAATAAGGGCTCATTTAGGTTTGATCCCTTGCTGACAGATGAATGCATTCCATTGATCTAAGTATGAGTCATCTCAATCAGGTGAGCTTTCAAAGGAGTTTGGGATCATTAAGCGTGCTGTTAGATAAAATGGTAGGATGGCTCTGGGGAGCTGGTAATGGGGTGTTGCAAAAGAGTTAGGGTCTCAGTCCCCCTGCTGGTAGGTGTTAGCTAGCCTTAAAGACTTATCTCCAGGCCTTGAGGGGTATCCTGGGCAGAGCAAGCTCCCCAGGCCATGGCAGTATTGCTCTTGTCCCAAGGGTGAATATATGACTCAAGTCTTAGAGGTCAACAGGTAAAAACATCAAAGTTTAAAAAAAATCAAAGTTAAAAATTCATCATGACTTTGTATTTCCTCCCAGGAGTGTGCAGCCATAGCTATTGCCACAGTGGCTGGTGATAACCTGTCAGCTCAGTGTCTGCTTGCACGTACTTCAAATATCTGACGTACTAGCGGTGGGTGGATTTTCTTTTGAGTGCTGTGGACTTGAGGTTTTCGGACAGGCATTTAGCAGTGGTACATTTTTGTGGGATTGTAAAAGGTGTGTTGTGTAAACCACACCAGTGTGACTAAGGAGCTTTATTATAGTTGCTCTGTCATGGGAAATATTTGTGTGTTTGAAAATTTCAAGGACACTGGGCAAAAGAATGCTATGGAAACTTGCCTTTCACAGGAAGAAAACAGTTTCAAGTTGACCATAGGAATTTGTGTATGCGTTGGGGGTTTTTGTAAATAATAGATATAATTTTTTAATTGATTTCATTTAATAGGTAGAGTTCTCAAGTAAAACTAGAGCCTCCTGTGCTAAAATGAGCATGTATTTTTCTGTTTTTTTCTCCAAGTCTGGAAAGCTCCACATGCTGGGTCAGACAGTAGGGCTCCCTCCCTGCAGGGGCAATGAGGCAGCTGAAGGCAGCCTTTCTCCCTGGTCCCGTGGCAGACTCTCTGCATGGATTGCTGGTACTCCATGCACTACTGCAGTACTCCAAGCTGCACTGCAACCCATCTGCCCCAGAGGGCATTCCCCTGATGCAGAGGGATCTTTCCTAGAGCTCTAACTTTGCACTGCACTGCTTTTCTTGCTCACCTGCTGAGAGGCAGACCCCTCACAGCTTTGCAAATCCTGTACTTAGTCCACAGACTGAAACCCCAAATAACCTTTGTGACACATACTGAAAGAAAACCATTGGTGGTGACTGATCAAAACCCTTCATCTCATCCTGTATCCCTCGACAGCATGTGAGAGGCAAGGGAATGCCTTCACAGCCTTTCTGCACATGTGAAAGGGTTTCCCAGGGTGCAACCATCTGCCTTTCAGTGTTGCTTCTCTGCCCAGGTTTCCATCACATCACTTTGAAGACCTGGATTTAACACAGAGCCTCATGGTTCTCCCTCCTGGGGAAAGGGGGCATCACAAGGTCTTGGTGCCCATGTGCAGGTGAGGGGAGTTCAGTGGCATGGATAAAGTGAAGGAACAGCTGGGGACATGAACATGAGTGTACAGGTGCTGCTCAAACGTCCTGATGTATCCACCAAACCATTCCTGGCCTTTGCTTTTTGGATTGAAACTTTTGGAAAGATGGGACACAAATTCAGACATTGGCTGGGAGTGAGTTGCCTTTTATCCAAGCTCCTGTAAAAGAGGAGTTTTTACACTGATGCTGAAGGGGTTTAATTTTCACACAGCTACAAAACTTGCAGTGTTTTGATGTGCTTCTTTTAGAATCGCATTTAACAGGTAATACCCACTTTTCTCTCTCTAGGAAGGAAGTAAGGAGAGATCCATACTGACCACAGCCCTGCTAAGTGGTCAGCTGGCCTCACAGTTTGTTTTCCATGGCAGGCATCACCAAAGAAGGGATCCTGGAATTATCCAAGGTATTATTTTCATTCTGTCACACCTCTAAGGCTGCACAGGGTTTTTCATCTCTCCTCTTTCATAAGAGCTTCCCAAAGGCTAGTCCAGTTTACGCTTGTGCACCACAGTGGTGAACAAAAACAAGAGGCACCTGAATGTCACCATTAAGTTTGAAACCTTAATATTTCAAGCATATTGCTTTTATTCAGAACAGGTGCTTCACAAAGGTAGCTGACAAAATCATGTTCTGTAAGAGAAAGAAAAAAGTTCTAGGACAGATGGACAAACCAGTTTTGCTATAAATCTTTAGGTTTTATTTGTGTAACGTAGAGTGATATATGTGATAAGTGTGAGAGAACTGACAGTGCTACACGTTCCCCGGTTCATATTTTATAGCATTCATATTTTAGTTTCTAACTATCTACTGCAATCCATAATTAAGACTGTAAAGCACCCAGTAGTGGTTTCTGTGGGTTTTGGCTCAGAAACATAAAATTTAACTCAGAGGAAAATGTCTGAGCTTTCAAAAAGAGGCTGTTTTCACATAGTGGTAGAAAATGAGAGAAATTTCTGCCCAAACAATAAATATTTCAGGCAGGATCAGGGGTGAGAATGTAAAAGTAATTGAGTTGATGTGCAGTATTACTGGAGCTCCTCGGAGCTGCACAGAGCTTGGCTTTACTCAGTGCCTTCAAACCCTTCACTTGACACCTTCAGAGCAAGTTGGTAACACATCTAACTGCTCGTGAGAGTGAGTTTGCTCTTGTAAATCTGTGGTTAGAACGAGCAGCTGGTAAATAAACACAGCCTATAGCCTTGGTGTTGTGCTAAATGTGAAAAGGGGAAGAGACTTAACAGACTGTTCTGTTTAAAATGAAACATTTCCTTGTACCATAAACACAAACATTTTAAAACATCCTGGCTGGCACAGAGCTGCATGTTTTCAGCAATGGGTGGACGAGGCTCTGGCAGAAGGACCTTTGCCCCGGTGCTGTCCCTCCCTCTCAGTGGGCTCTCTCCAGGACCAACCACGACTAACAGTGCTGCCAGCAGCTAGGCACACACCTTTCCACATGTCACACCTTACCTTGCAAAGCCCCAGTGAAGTTTTGCCTTTGTTGCCTACCAGGCACACTGGGTGCTGTGGCCATGCCTCCTACTCCTCACTCCCAACTCAGTTGTGTTCCGGACCAGCAGTGTGACTCAGCAAGCAGGGTGACAGGGCTCTGACACTGCACTTGCAAGCTCGATGGCTTGCTGGAACCCTTGCATGATCCTTGCTCAGCCACCCCCAGAAGAGTGAGGGCAGCGGAGCAGCCGCTGGCCCTAAGCCAGGCACCTCACGCAGTGTTGCTTTGAGCCAGGGCCCACTGTGGAGCATCAAACTGCCCTGGGGGCCACTGTGCCCAAACAGCCATGGGCTGTGCCAGAGCCCAGGCAGGAGAAGGAGGCCAGCAGGACCTGCTTGAGCACAGATCAGGCAGGGCCCAACGCTTGCTGAGGACACTGGGGGGTCAAGCAACTTTAGGGAGATTAGAAAGGCTTTATGGTCCCGTGGAAGTGATGTAGGGGTGAAGGTCACAGCTTCATTTTGCTGTGCAGGCAGGCCCTGCACTAGCTACAGGGGAAAAGCTCGGCAGCTGTTTCTGTCCTGAGTGTATCATTCCTCTGAGCAGGAATCGGACAACAGCACCACCGAGGAAGGATGAGTTTTTAATAGTCTCTTCATCTTGTGTGTTTGAATGTATTTGTTTGTTTGAAAACATAGAGAAACTCCAGGGTTTTTTCCTGGTCAAGGGTTAAAATCTAAATACATAAGGGAAAGAACAACTTCCTTCTTTGCCTACGTCAGAAACACGCTCCCAAGCTTATTTCTCAGCATGTGAGCACAGGGCAGGTTTTGTGTCCGCAGGGGCAGCTCTGCTGGATCCCCAGCCTGTGTCAGTAGCCCGGCCGTGTCGTGCCGCACCAGAGGACTCCCGTCCCTGTGTGGGACAGGGACACGGCGGGCCGTGCCGGGCATGCCCCTGAGGCCCTCGCCCCCGGCAGGGCGGCTACCGCGGGCTGGCGGCGGAGGCTCTCCGGGGGTCAGGAGGCCATCCTGCAGCGTTCCGAGTCAGGCCGCAGGGACTGGCCCCGTGCGCGGCGTGGAGTGGTTTGGGAGAGCTCCCAAAGCACATCTTCCGCTTTTCTTCCCCGCTTGGCAGCAATCCCGTCCGCCAGCTCCCGACATCAGCTAAAGTGCGTGGAGGGGGAAGGGAGAGGAGGGAGACCTCGAGCTGTGCCAGAACGCCGAGGCTGCCACCCACATGTCGCAGGGACACCGAGAGGGGACAGGGCGCGGGAAGGGACGGGACAGGACAGCAGCGTTCCTCAGTGCTGGGAACAGACCCAGGGCGGATGGGGGGCGAGGTGGGAGGCGGTCCAAGATGTCCTCTGACAGTGACAGGCGACACCCGGGGGCCTGAGGGGAAGGCAGCAATCCCAGGGAAGATGACAGCCGGGGAAGGTGCTGGGGGCTGGAACCGGAGGGCGCAGAGGCGAGGGCAGGTGCATGCCCGGCCCTGCCGAGAAGGACTGACCGGGAATGCAATCCCCACCGGCCGGAGGAGGGACGTGGGAATGGTGACTAAACTTCTTGTAAAAAGGGGTGGAGAAAGGAAAGGGAGGGACAAGAAGCGAGGAAAAAAAAAAAAACACCAGCCCTGCATGTCAAGGCTGAGGAAATGCTGTGGGAACTACAGCCAGGCGCCTTTTTTTTTTTTTTTTTCCTTTCCCTTCTTCTTCTTCTTCTCTCTTCTCCCCTCGTGTAGCTGAGAGGAAGGAAAGGAAGAAAGAGAAGTAGTCAGCTCAAATGTGCCTCGCTGCGCTGCCGGGGCGCGGGGGCTTGGCTGGAAGGATCTAGTTTCCCTTCGGTGGCAGGAAAAGGAGCCACGGGAGGAGGCAGAGACGGACACCCAGACATGCTCGTCCCGTCAGGCTGCTGGCTCCTTCTCCTGTGCCTCGCTGCCGCTGGCAGACAGGTAAGGCTGGGGGCCCCGGGAGGAGGTGGGTGTCGCACCCCCTCCCTCAGGGCCGGCCCCGTCCCGCTGCTCGGGGCCATCGGCGCGGTCGCAGCCCGCGGGGCCGGGCAGAACAGCCTCGCCTGCCCTGTTCCCCGCTCCGCTGGTTTGGGTTTTGGTTTTGTTTTTATCCCGGCAGCTCGTAAGCTTCTCTCGCTTCTGTAAAATCGAAGTAGTCCAAACCCAAAGTTGCAAAGGAAGCCAGGGGGTCTGCAGGGAAAACAGCCTGCTTCTGCCCAGGGCAGGGTGTGAGAAACCAGAAGATATTTGCAGTGAGGTTGCTGAAGGATATAATTTGCATGTAGAGTAAAAATAAGGCAGACTCCACCCTACCGAACAGATTTATTCGAGAGAGCGTGGGCACACTTGTCCCTCCGGCGCTGGACGCGGGGTGTTGGCAGCCCCGGTCCAGCCTCCCCGGCCGGGTGAGTCCCCTCACGCCATCCCAAATGTGGCGGCCCCCGAGCGGCCCCGCCGCCCGTATGAGCCCAGCTCGGCCGGGGCAGGCTGGGGCTCTGCGGCCGCAGAACTCGCTTGAGGGTTGATGCGCTGCTCATGGCAGAGCCAGCAACCCAGCCCGGTGCCAGGTCAGCTGCCCCGAAGGGCAGCCCTTTCCTCGGACGGGGGAAGATCTGAGCGAGGTTTGGCTCTGCGGTTGTTTGCAAACACAGCGCGCTCTGGTCGCAGCTCTGGGCGATGCCAGGTGGCCGCTGGTCAGCGCGGTACACTTGGGATCGCGGCTGGTCTTCCCCTGCTGTCCGAAAGACTATTTTCTCCAGCCAGCTCTTGCTCAGCCTTGTGAATGGCGTACATGGCGTTTCCTCCAGAAGATTACATTGGCAGAAGCTTGCTTTGCTCTTTCTAATTATACAGCTTAAGCATTATCCTTCTCCCCTCTGGTTATTTAGACCCCTTCTGGTTATTTAGACCCTTCTAAACTGGCAGGATTTACAAATACCATGCTACCATTTATTTACACTTTATTTCCACCATTAATCATTGTTTGGCAGCCTTGCTACCATTTGTATTTCTTTCATCTGAACTTCTGGTATTTCTCTGGTTCTCATTATTCTTGATAAGTTATATAACTTAAAGTGCTTCCCTCAACATGGGGCCATGGCTGAGTTCCCTGAGAGCAAGGTGCAGCTTCAAGAAAAAAAAAGATAAAAAACCCAAACCAAAACAGAAAACCCTCTGCTGTCTACAGCTTACAATTTAATGTCTGACCGCACAGTCCTGAGAGCCTTTCCTTTGGATCCCTGGTCCTAAATATGTTGCCTAAAACCACACAGGCCGTTTTTTCCCCTGTAAAACATACGTTTCGCTCTGTCCACCCTCACTCTCAGGCTTCTCTCAAATCGCTACTTTCCAGGTGTCCTCCATATGTATGGGAATGAGCCTGCAAATTTCGAAAGTGACTTTTGCATCACAGCTTTCAGATGGTTTATCCTGTCCCTCGGTGATATACTTGGTCCCTATCATCTGTGTCTCTCTCTTTTCCTGCCCTGGTGCTCAGAACTGATCAATGCAGCAGGAAGAGCAGACTTCACGCTGCTTTGTATGCTGCTTTTGCTTCAGGTCACTAACCATTATATGCCTGCTTCCTTCTGGAGCCATTTGGGTTTAGTGCAGTTTTTCCCTTTGGAATACCCTCATTGCATGGAACTGCCTCAGCTTTTGACCAAACCTTGGAAATTCAGATTTCCATGGTATAGCTCCCAGCATGTTTAAGGTGCCCTGATGTAGGAGCCAGAGCTCCTCATCATTTCTCACCTCTTGATTCATAGCCTTTCACAGGACAGAGAACAGGGAACTTGTATTTATTTTGGGCTGATGTGTCAAATCTTTCCACTGCATCCAACACGTGCTTAATTCTGAGTCTGTGTTGTACAGCGTGCAACTTTGCATCCCCATTCCTTTGGACAAGTAGCAGCACAAAACTGCAGGTAGCTCCAGGAAAGCTGGAGCGTAAGGGTAAGGATAAAACAGTTTGTCAAAGAGCCCATTAATTTAATATTCTGCCTTCAATGGTGAGCAAACCTACAAGAATGTGAAAGGCAGGCATAGAGAGGTGCTGCTCTGGAACAGCCTTTCAGTTTCTCCTTTGTCTGACTGATTTGAGTGGTGGTTTCTTAGAAGAGTGATACTTTCTGATGGAACAAATGTGAGAATACCTGCGGGAGGGTTGAGGTTTTTCTGATGCACCTGTGTTGTGCATCCATGCAGACTGATTAATAGAATGGAATAGTGTTTGAAGGGTGATATTTGCAATGCATTGCCTGCAAAGAATGAGAAGCGTTCTAAAATGTGAGTTATTGCATACTCACTCATAATTCTGCTGAGAATAGACATGATCACTGGCATCATTTTCACCAAAGAGGAAATGGGAACAGAGAATTCGTGACTTGCTCTAGGTCACACACGGAGCAGAACTTCTGGGAGCAGAGCTCAGCCCTGCTTATCTTGTGCTTCAGCCACAAAATGATCTTTCCAAGCGATTCGTTTTGGGCACCTGGCACAGTTTTTTTGCTTTCTGGGGCATGATCTGCTCAGCTTCTTTGCACAGAATAGTCACATCCCTTTCCTTGCTTAACGCCAGTAAAGGATATCAGTGTTACTATCAGATGGGAATCACATTCTCTGAGAGTGTGCGTTTGCAGATGTGCAATAAATCAGTTGCACCATCAGATTCATCTCCCCTTTTATGGCATGGGATGGGTCCTTCCACTATTCTGTAACATTTACCTCACAGATAAAGTTGCTCATTGTCTAAACTCCTGGATTTATTCTACCATTAACAGCATGGGCTTCAAAGCTACTGTAATTCAATTAGTTCATTTGTAAAAAATCACTTGCAGCAATGGTTCCCGTGAGGAACACTGGCAAGCCTTTCATTGTTTTGCAGTTTCCCCCAGAACATATGAAAAATCTTACAACACCTCATATCAACAGAATATAATGTATGTAAAACAACATCATCCCACAATTTAAGAAATCTGTCCCACTTCTCTTTTCATGTTAATCATCATCTGGATGATGTAATTTCTTCTTTCCCACCAACAGGACTAAAACAAACCTTTGCCACATTTCACGAGTTGGTAGAATTCAAAGCTTATCAGACATCTCAAGGGTGCTGACCAGTGTCATCTAGGTCACATCTAGGGCTTTCTTCATACTGTGCCAGAAGAAAAAAAAAACAAAGAAACAGATCAAGCAGAAAGATTAACTGCATCCCTAAGGATCTTTTTTTGTTTCTATTGCCCATTACTGTCTGTTACCCTTAAGCTTAGAAAAGTGGGATGTAACTTGACAGCTGGGAAGAACCAGTAGAGATGGTAAAAGGGGTGCATGCATAATTACGATATAGAAAATCATGGAAACCTCAAAGTGGTGCCCTCTAGCATTTATACCTTAATACTATTCAGAGGAATCATACTTGAGTCACTTTGCTACATTTGTCCATCTGTCCCCAGGAGTTCAAGTGGGAAGGACTCTCCTGTAGTAGGTATGTGTGCAGATGCAAGGAAAAGGCAGCGCTTGCTGCAGGGCTGTCCTGCTTCTCCCTGCCCACTTCCTCTCTGTATGACCAGGTCTCCAGGAAGTCCTTGTGGTGACCAGAGCCAGGAGGGTTCCTACCACCACAGGCTGTGACCACAGAATTCAGATCTCCCTCCATCCTGCGCCCCGTGCTGCAGGGGACTGCTCTGCAGCAAAGGCTGCTGGACACTTGGAGGAGGGGTTTGCTTTGGGAGCTGGTTGAGCTTACACAGGAGGGAAGAGGGAAACAGAGATGTCATCAGCTGCAGCTCTGCTCCTTGCCTTGACCATCCCCTTCCTTTCCATGGAAACTCAACTTGCAAGGCAGCACTGGCTTCTGCTGCAGCCACACACCCCTGGTTTTAAGGATGCCTTGTTTGGCGTTGCTTGCACAGAAAAGCAGCTGCTCTGAGAATGGCTCATTATTACTGATGGACAACACAAAGGCAAATATTTGTGTGTTATAAATGCAAGATAAAAATTAAGTGATGTTTAATCAGTTTGCACTCTGGACTTCAGTAGGCCTTCTGTGCAACACAATAGCCTGCCTGCAAGAACTTGCCCCTTTTTATGACTTACTCTTCTTTGAAAATGGTCCAAAGTTCATGTAGTAGAGGAATAACTCCACAAGCAGCAATGGCTGGAAGTCACAAGGTGTGCTGCAGGTGGGAATCCAGCTGCACTGGCACTCAGGGCAGCCTGCTCTTGTGTCTGCCCTGTGGGAGCAGGACTTGGAGTGATGCACTAGGGAAAGCAGGTTTCCTGATATGTCCCCGTCTGTGTGTCACCGTGGTGTGCTATCTTATTTGTCGTGGGGTGCCTTCTGAAGGGCTTAGCACTGCCCAGGAGAAGCAGTGCTGACATCACCCTGGCACTCCAGGACATCCTGGTTTGTGTCCCATACCTGTGTAGCCACCTCAGCTGCTTTGTGCAGGCCTTCCAATGGTTACCTCTTTTGTTTGCCTTCTCAGGGTGTGAGTTCTCTGGGCATGGCTTTCTTTGGTGTTTGTGCAGTGCCTGGGATGTCACGGCTGCAGACAAAGCCAGAGAGTCGTTAATCACGTCGGGATAGCGCCCCATCTGCTTCCCACCAAAGTCACAGGGAGGTCTGCCCGCGCAGGCCCGGGAAGGGAGTGGATACATCGCCCTGGCCGGGTGCCACAGCGTAGGCTGCAGCATCCAACCCTCACCCTTGCTCTCTGGATCTTCTTCTGCCCAGGACCCCGGCAGCATCTCCACGGCAGAGGCATGTTCCCCACACCCTTTGGCCAGATGTGTTTGTGCTGCCTTCTGCAGCATTCCCAAAGGAGCGCCTCGAGCAGGGGCTCTGGCAGGGCATGGCAGCGCACTGGGCAGGCAGAGAGCTGAGACCCAAGGAAGCCTGTCAGCCTTTGCAGAACCCTCTAGCTGCCTCCCCTCTTAAAATCCAGATAAAAGAGACCAGGAAAGGCTGTGTTTTGGTAAAAAAGCCAAGCTGGCCGGTTTAATCCACCCTGCAAGAGCCAATTAGCCAAGGAGGGGGGAAAAAATGAGGTCATTCACCCTCACCACTTTGTGGCTACTCCAAAAGAAAAAAAAGTATATAGGGTCTGTTCAAGAATGACAAAGAACAACATTTGTGACTGCAGATGGGTGCAGAATATATTTAGTCAGTGGTCAAAGTGGAGAGAAAAGAAAAGAATCTTGTATGGAAATAAAAATACTGTGAAGTTTTGTTAGGCAACCCATTAATCTGGAATGCAGAAATACAGATAGGGAAAAATGTGCAACTAGGTTCATATGAAGTCTTAAAATTGCTTATGTATCTCACAAGGAAATCTATTTCGAGTACATTATTTTGCCACGGTGAAGAGTTTTGTCTTACGAGCAACGCATTCTCCAGTAACTTTGCATTGTTTGGTAGCAAGGATGAGATGGTTCCTTGAATCTGATCTCACAGGAAGAAAAGCATTCCCCTGCAATACCACATGTTGTAAAACAGCCTGCTTATGGAAAGCAGCCAGAACCTCTTCATATGTGGAACATTTCCATAGACATTACTGGCTGCAGTCACTAGTAGAGCTGGTTCCTCATGATGACACCTAAAGAGGGAATTAATCAATTCTCAGCTCAGTCCTGAGCCATTTCATAAAGGCAGCAGTTCCTCCAGGACAGAGAAGGTGCAGATACGGTCTTGCAGTCCTCCCTCTAACTCACACCGAAGCAGAAAGGTCTGTGGGTGTTACATGCGTCCCCCCAGACTGCCCTCATCCCAAGCAAGGGCTGCAGCCCCACCACTGCCCTCCATGTTTCTGTCTGTAGAACATTCAGCAGTTGTTCCACAGGCAATGCTAAAATCCAGGAGAAGGAAGCCAAAGCACAGAATCAGGTGGTAAAAGCAAGCTTCCTCTCTTCTACAAGCTTTTCATTCTGCCTAGCAGCTCAGCTACGATTTTGGGACCTCGCCTCACATCATAAGAGATTAGTATGTTATGTTGCACTTAGAGGGCATGCTGGGCAGAAAAGGTACATAAATATACAGATTTTAAGCATAGAAAGTCCCCATTGGACTCCTAATCTGGCACCCAGCCCAAGAAATCTGTCATGGTCATTTCTTCATTAAGACTCAACTTCAACTGATGAAGCATAGAAAAATGATCTGCTGAACTAAAATGCAAGAGGAGCATGTTCCCCCTAAATCATTGTGGCTTTATTGGTATTTTTTTAATTCAGCATGGATTGGTGTAGAGTTACTCATGATGAGTCATTGAGATTGTACCTGGAGTGGTAAGGCTACTAAACTTTCCTTTGGAGCACTGCTCTCGCACCTGTTTAATTTAGAGGAGATTTGTCTCTGCAGGCCTTACCACAAGCACACCTAGGTATTAGCTTTGATAATGTCATTATTCTGCAGTCTTTATTTATGCTTGTTATGGACCGTTGGTCTTGCTGTCAAGCCTTTTTGTTAAATATTTTGGTTTGGTTAGCGTTTGGGTTCTTATTCTCTGAGTCACCTTCAGAATATTCTGCCTAGTAGCTGTTAGTCTTTGAATCTCGGTGTCTGTGGGGGCACGTAGGTCGAAGCATGAGGTTTTGCAGCAAAGGGCAGGCAATGTGCAGGCATTACTGACTGCCCAGGCAGTGAAAATGTTAAGTGTGCCCCACTGGCTGCAGTGTGGAGATGACTTTGTCTCTGAATGACAAATGTTGTGCACGTGATGGCAACTCTTCAGCCCTTAGAAGCAGGCTGGCTGATTCACAGCTTCAGTCAGTCACCGTTTCAGCCCTGCCATCTCTCACCTCCATTGTCTCCCATCTGATATGTCTGATATACCTGAGGTTCCTGTCTGCCTGCCCCCACCCCGCCGTGGGAGCCGTCAGTGCAGCACTTCTGCTTTGCGTAGCTGCTGGCCAGAAATAGCTCTGGTGGGTTTGAGATTGAGGAATGCCTCTTCCCACCGGTGGAGCAGCACCAGTTGCTCAGGTGTTTGCTTTTGGCTGCATGCTGGAACAGAGGGACAAGGGGAATAGCCAGGACAGAACTTTTGCCACCATTTGCCCAAGTCCTGGCCACATGTTACAGTTTTCTCTTCACCTCTTCGTTATTGATTTTATCCCTTACGCTCTTTGTGGCCTCTTCAGGCATTCAGGCTCTTGCAGGGTTTTAAGGACCTATTTTTAAAAGTGAAATAATATTTAGTTTAAGCTGTTGCCATTTCCCGGCTCTGTTTACCACGTGGTGGTAGTTCTGTGATGTGGTTTACTGGTCACTGGAAAGTTGACATCACAAAAGCATTTCATTCACAATCTAAGATTTTTGTGATGAATTACAGGCTTGTAAGCAAGTAACTGTAATTGCAAAGCTGCGACTTGGGTGCTGCTTTAATTTAATTTTTATCAACAGTGAAGACTGTCCATGAAGGAACTGTTGCATGCAACGTGATTATGATTAAGTCTTTAACACAGGACTCCTCTTTCCCCTTGTACACCCACAACTGTAAAATTTTCCAGAGTTGTTACCATTATGTGCCTCAACAGAGTGCCTGGGAGCACCAGCCACAGAGCAGCGCCCATCGAGAACCAGATTCTATTTTTACTCTTAAATAAGTTTTTAGGCAAGCCTCTGAAACTGGCAGTGGGCTGAAGAAATCTGGGGTCTGGTTGGCCACACTGCTGACCCAGATCAGGTTGGAGGCTGGAAGGCTGTGGGCACAGTTGGTACCTGTGAGGGCAGAGGCAGTGGCTCATATTTGAAGAAGCAGCAGCAGAGGCCATTTTAGCTGTGCTTGCAGGGGCTACTTCAGTTCAGGAAATGTTGCTCAAAGCTCACTCCTGTTGACAAAAGCTAATAAAGCCCCAAATGCACAGATTTTTTCCAGTTTTACAGCAGGCAAGTCTAAGGACCTCAAAAGCAAGTGGCTTGAATAAACCTGTGATGCAAAGTATAAAGAAGTGGTGTGTGCAAGGCAGGACAGACTGTAGTTTTCTTTCCCATAGGTACTTCGATGCTGTAATAATAAATAGAGGAAAAAATGTGCTTTGCTCAGTGAAATGATGACAGATGACTTGAATACTCTCCAGAAACAACTACACTGATCAAGAAGGTGTCGTCTTAAAAGACAGTTACCCCTTGACGTGTCTCTTTACATCTCAATTTTTGCAAAACTGGGATTATTGCTAATGAGCAATCTTCATTGAAGCCTCAGGTTCTTGTTCAAAAGTGTCATGGGAAAAAGGCCATGGAAACCCCCGACCTTGTTCTTCCAGATTTTTTTCTTTTAAAGGAAAGAGGCCCATGCAACTCTATCTTTTCTGAAATGTGAAGAGTGAGAAGGGTAATTTTAGCATCCATGACACACAGCTTCTTCTGCCCTCTGATTTCTCAAGGGTACAAAGAATAAATATTTCCTTAAGCCTGGGGACAGGAGTCTGAGTGCTGCTGGCTCTCCCCTTCAGAAGCACCTGTGTGTGTGTTTTTTTAAGGTGTGAGTAACGCAGTGCTGCTTTGTAGTGCTGTCGTCGATGTTCTCCAACCCTAAAAGCACAAGCACGCTATCGCTTAGTGTCCTTTTCAACAAATAAGCAAGAAAAAAACCCCAAAGCTGAAAAGTCTGCCTGCAGCTCAACACCAAAACACAATCTTTCTGCAAACCTTGATGCAAGCATGCCTGTTTTTCCAAAGAAGTCCATTGTGGTAATCATGTGCTTAAAGGTAAGCAGGTGTTGGTGTGCTTTACCAAACTGGATCTATCAAGCCCAGAAGAGGTTTGTCTTTTCCTTCCTGGCTTCTTCCCCTGTCAGATACACTTGTTCTGAGGTAATATTGATCAAATGGGAAAGCTGCCTGTTTTGTTAGGGACTGGTGTAAATCTGAATGCTTTGCACACTTTTGGAGTGACAAAGAAACTTGCACAGGATACATAGAGCTCTCTGAAGCACTTAGATGCACATGGTGGTGGGATTTAATGAGCAGCTTCATCAATAGTGAGACCATTAAAGGAATGACCAGGCTGGGTTTTATCTCATTTAAGCACTTCAGAGGATGTTGGCACTTTCTCTCTCTAGATAAGAGCTTGGCGGTGTCCAAATCACTCTGACCCACAGGCTAGCATCCGAGGAGAGGAAGGATGTTCCAGGGGTTACGGAGCAAACTTGAGCCTTGGGAGACTTGGTTTGGTTTCCTGTCACCTCTGCGAAGCCAGATGGCCTCCTGGTACAAGTTCCTCATCTGCAAATGAATTGCACTTCCCCGTCTCAGAAAGACACGCTGGCAGGAATGTGCTGGTGATGGTGAAGCACCAGGTCATCGTGCTGCCAGCAGCACAAGTACTTCTCATCCTCCAAAGGAAGTTAATGCACAGTTTGAGACAGACACGTCTGCCTGGCAGAGGGATTAAGACGGGATAGCCTGACATCAACACCGCTGTGTTAGCAAAAAGTCTTGAGTTTGGCTCCCACCCTAAGAAAGCTCCAGGTTGCTCTGGTTTCCCTTCCTGTCCACTCTTGCCCCAGCTTTCATGCTCAGCAGGTCCAGCCAGTCCCTATCTGGCTGGAATCCCTCACCTTCACATGGGGGTTAGCCCGTGTGTGCTGAGAGCCTTGTTTCTGTACCATTGGGCATAAATCAAAAGAGGGAGTATTGCAGTTTTATGAATGCCTCAGCTTGTGTGAAAAGGGGAAGGACACGGACACAGAAGAGGCTGCTTATTGACACAGAGCATAGGTTAATGCAGCTGTGAGCTATTCCATAACAATCGCCCTCATTGTGTCCTAAAGCTTGGTGGTATAAAACAGTGTCCAAAAGGTGGCTGAGCAATTAGCCTCCCTTCACCCTGGTTCCAGGGCCCTGCTGCTTCTCCTCAGGCTGAGTTGTGATTCTCAGAAATTACTCCAGACCCTTTAGCTGAGTGCTCCTTAGCAGATTTGCATATCCTTCCGTAAAAAGGATGACTTTGCCCTTGTTTGACACTTCAGTAATTTTTTGAGTCTTTTTTTCTAAAGAGGAACTGTTGAACAGGGGCAAACAAGGAAGAAGAGGACATTCTGTAACAAAAAGCGAGTGACTGGACCTGCTTTTGGTCTCACCACAATTGTTACCTTTGTGGATGGCTGGGTAGAGAATCAATTGCTCAAGACACTCATTGTGCTTGGTTCCACATCATCACCTCAACCATTTGCTGGCCATCTCAGTGTTTTAGCCTGAAGTGCATTACAAAAAACGAGCTCTTTCAAGTGTAGGGGTCACTGAGCTGTATCACTGTTCAGCTGCCAGGCTGGCCCAGCTTTCCTTTCCCTAGATTGCCTCTTCCCTCACCAGCACTGGCTGTTACCCTGTGCCCCTCCTTGGAGGTGCTGTGTAAACAGGGAATGCAGTGTTTGTTCCAAAAACGCATTATCTAATTGCAGGAAGGGTACTTCTAATGAATGCAAACAAAGAGACAAGGCAGCAATAAGACAACAGAAGACTAGACTCTTAATTTGACCTGGGATTGTTGTGATGATAAAAAAAAGGCTGTAAGTTGTTTACACCCTGCGAAAGTATGAGAACTCAAGACCTCTGACTTGTGCTACCTTTTCTATTCCAGACACAGCTAGTGCAGTTTTGATAAACACAAGTCATGCACCAACCCATGGTTCAAACTCCAAGCCAAAAGGTGGTGTTTAAAAAAAAAATTCAGTCTTTTTTCGTCATCTTAAGTATACAAGACCTTTCCTAGCATTAGAAGAGGGCAAGGTGCTTAGGGAAAACTATTTCTTTTTAAAGAGGTTACTGTTGCTTAAACTAGAAAAGGAGGGAAGAGAAGATGTGAAGACTTGGAGGAAACAACGGGAGAATGCTAAGCAGAGGAATGGGAACCAGCACCAGCACGCACAGGGTTGTCATGTGCTGTTAGATGGCAAAAGCTCCCTTTAACAAGCAGCAGAAGCTTTATTGCAGCTTTTTCCAAGTAAATGCAGTTTTCAGGGCCATATCCAAGAGTATAGAATTCTTTGCTATGGGCTAGATTTGAAATCACCCTATCTAATTTCAAGATCAACAACTGGTTGTGAAGTGTGGAGTTTGCCCCGAGTATCCTGATCTGCCAAAGCAGGGTCAGTGAAGAGCAGGGCACAACGCTTGGCTGGCCAGGATCCCCAGCACAAGCCATGCCCTGAAGCCTGGGCTCTGGGTGGGACCACTGTGTGTGCAGGCAGCTGAGAGCTAGGAGGGGATGCAAAGGCCGTGAGGGCCAGAGGCAGCTCTGCTGCCCACTTTGCAGATGCCCTGTCATGTACCCATTTCAGGTGGGTGGGGGGAGAGGGGGTGGTTTGTGTAGCTTTTTGTTGGTTTTATTTGGGAGTTTTTTGAGACACAAAAAGGTGCTGGCTTAATTGCATCATCTTTCTGGATGCCTGCCTTAGTCCTTGAGACCACCTCTGCTGGACACAGTGGGAGCCATAAAAAGCTGCAAAATTTACATCCAGTATTTTATGGGACTAGCCAGGATCATTTTGTATCCCAGTGGGAAGCTGGGAACTTCTTCTTTTTCAGGAATATAAATCATTCACTTTGCTTGTTTGCTTAATGCTCTGCATTAAAACTGGCAGTTTTCCAGGTCATGATCTGAGGTATTTTCTGTGGAAGAGACTACAGAGGTATCTCTATGCCTTTTTTTGTCTTTACAATTGTTTTAAAGGTGTAGATTTTAGATAAAAGAGTACTGTAAGAAGAGGTTGTGTAGCAGGGCAAAAGTTCATGACAAATTGCAAGATGGGTTATTTGTTTCTCACCCGGCTCTATTAAAAGTCCCTGTGTGTACAGCATCAAGTACATACCCTTAGCATGTCTACAAAGCACCTCTGAATTCACAGATGCTGGGTGAGTTTTATTGCTTGGTATCCACAATGCCGCACAGATGGAAGGTCTTCTTTCTCTCTGCCAGCACTGGGTCTGGGTAGGTCTGAGGCTCTCAGCTGTATTGGTTCTCATGTGCTGTCTTTCCTTCCCTGCTCCAGCTGTCACTACAAATCACTCCGCCGTGTGAGAGCGAGCAACACTATGAGTACTCTGGAAGGTGCTGCAGGAAGTGTGAGCCAGGTATGTGAGCTCTGCTGGGCTGTGGGGCTGAGAGGCTCGTGAGGAGCTGCTCTGGGTCCCTGGTGAGGCACTCAGCTCTCCTGGCTGCTGATGGAGTGGTACGTGCCCTGCAGGTGCCTGATCTCAGGTTGACGAGTGCCTTCCTAGGGCAGGAGTGGTCCTGCTGGCCTCAGCAAAGGCCACAGCAGCTGTTTTGATGGGCTAGCACTTAACCTCTGCAGGAGACAGAAAGCAACTCGATTCTTGTGCTCCCAGGCCATCCACTTCACAGGTGTGTCAGTGCCACACTAGATGGGGAGCCACACTGACAAACTAAAAAGTTGCAGGAAGAAATTGTTGTCTACAGCAGTGTTAGCACCCAACCTCTTATTTTCTTCAACCTCCTTAGAAAACTGCTCTGCAGCTTTCATATGACCTACTTGTCCTTTTCTTAATCACAGGGAAGTATTTGTCTGCTAGATGCACTGCTACTTCTGACAGCGTGTGCCAGCCGTGTGGCCCAAACGAGTATATGGATGTCTGGAATGAGGAAGATAAGTGCTTACTACATAAAATATGTGATCAAGGTGAGCTGTTCATACTGCAGAACCTTTTAATCCAAATTAGTGAAGCATGAAGATGGGAAAGTGGATTTAGGGAAGTTGCTTTGTTCAGGTGCCCAGGACTGAAGGCTGAGCTTGCAGAAGAGCCTGGCAGAGAGGGAGATCCCCAGACAGCAGAGACCCTGTGCTGTGCAGGGCACCATGACTGCAGTCTCTGTGCTGCTGATAGTGATTATCTTCACTGGGGCCATTCACCCCTGTGAGCTGATTTTAGTTGTCCTTTTGCCCAGCACACTCTGCGTTCACTTCCCCTAACGTGTTTGTCTCACCCTTGCAAATGCTGTGTTTATTTTCTACAAAAGCCGCAAGGAAATGTATTGTTTAGGAGTGCAGTGGGTGAGGAGCCCCGTGCTGATCAAGGGTCTCCCTTGCTTCCTGAAGGGGACACCATTTCCTCTAACATGAATGGTTTTGCATCTGCCATTCAAGCAAAGCAAGTAGGTAGAACAGGAGGTTCAGAAACTTGAGGCTTGTTATCAGAGAGATTTTTCCTCTCATCTGCTTTCTCTTTCAGGGAAGGCCTTGAGAGAAGTGAACCCAGGGAACAGCACGTTCCAGCGGCAGTGTGCTTGTACGATGGGCTACCACTGGAACGAGGACTGCGACTGCTGCCAGCGCAATACCGCGTGCGCTCCTGGACTCGGGGTCAAGCCTCCTGGTGAGACACAGAAGGGGGATGTACACAGTGAAATGTCCAGCTCAGGCCTACTGGAGGAGGCCAGTGTCATGTGGGTTGTGACATTAGAGAGAGTCCTTTAGACTCTCAGAGGACTGCCAACAGAAGATGCATGTCTAATTGTCATTACTGCCACATCTAATCCTCCTGGACTATTCACATTTTTTGAAGGCTTCTGCCTCCATAGTTTAAATAGTATCCTGGATCAAGTGACTTCTGCAAGATATCACGTGGACATGGCAGTAGTTGCAAGGTGTCCAGTACATTCCTAATGTTTGCTGAGGTGTCTGACTGTGAGTCACCAGGTCATGCGCTGCTCCTGTGTTCAGAGAAGCACTCTTTTGGGGGTTGTTCCTGAGGTCAGATTTGCAATCTGGTTTTGTGCAATGACTTTGCCTTGCCATTTTTTAATGTTACAGACAGGTTAAAAGTGATTAACACTTTTCAGGTAGCTCATGTGTTCTGTTTTAGCAAGTACTCTGTTTTGCATGGCTAGTAGTGCAAAGGTTTATTAGACACATTTAATTTATTCTCAAGTCTGATTAAAAAAAGATGCAGCTGTTTTGTGGGTGGAAAACAGACGGTTAAGTTCAGAGGTGTAGTGAACACTAGGAACAGCTGCATCAGGCATAAGGAAATCCAAAAAAGCAGCAAGTAATAGAGTAATGGAAGAAGAAATGCTTCATGTGTCTGGAGGAGAGTTGCTGTTTTTTCTCCAGCCTAACAAATCCTGATACAGCATTTTGTTTACTGTGGCTTCATAGAAGTGACAGTACCAGACAGTATCAGTGTCTGTGACACAGCATCATTCTGTGGGAATCAATAGAAGGGGAAGCATGTAACAGCTGAGTGCTGCTTTACAATAAATAACACAAATGGCTCCTGGTCATTTCTCATTTTGATCATGTAGAGAAGTGCTCAGGTGAGGCTTACATGGGACTGCCTTTTCTGCTGTAATATAACCTAAGATCCCACTCTTTGTGAAAGCTTTTAGGGGAATTGTGGGGGGAGAGTGGAGCAGGAGGATGGGGAGCCTAGTCACCTTCCTCTCGCTTGGAAGGAACCCACAGAAACTCATCTATGACATTTTTCCTTCCTACACGCAGTGCAACAAGACAGGGACACAATGTGCGTACCATGTTCCAGAGGCTACTTCTCAAAGGTGTCTTCATCCACCGAGGAGTGTAAATCCTGGACCAAGTAAGTCCCTAGGTGTTGTAAAGGACCACACCAGCCAGAGGGCAGGAAGAAGCTTGGCCAAAAGCATTTCTCAGTGGGGTGTTCCAGGCTGCCTGTAGAGCACACGGAGCATCAGTGTTGGCTGTGCAGTGATGAGGACAGCGGCAGGCTGAAGCTTGAATTCTCCCTATAGGAGAACAAGAGAGAGCAGTGCCAACAGAACTGCTGAGCCGAAAATAAAGTATCTGAGGTTCTTAGGGGTGGAGAAATGTCGAATTTTACAACAGAAAGTACTGCTCTGCATAAGTGTAGGAGGCACAACAAACTTCCTTGAGAGAACCTAGCCTCTTTGTCTTTCTTTTTTAGCTGTACAGCTCTAGGAATGGAAGAAATTGTGCCTGGGACTGACAAGTCTGATGCAGTTTGTAAAGAACGGAAGATGCCGGAGCCATCAGAAGATGGTTTGTGTTCTTGTATGGATTGTCAGGTGGAAAGAGCAGGGAGGAGGAGGGATGTGATTACTAGAGGTTTGAGCTGGCTTTAACCCGTTCTCATTGTGGGTGACTCTTGGGAGAGCAGGTGTAAGTCAAGACAGTGCTCTTGAAAAATCCCACCTTTAAAAATTGTTCCAGTCCTGGTGACTCCAGGGCCTATGTCCACTGTTAAGCTGAGTATGACACCTCCCACTAAAACTGCATGACAGCATTGCTGTTACAGCCATGTTATACCCAGGACTCCATCCCATTTACAGCTTGTTCATTTTTATGTGCTTTCCACACACATCACTTGTGTAAACACTAGCAGCTCCCCTCCTTGCTTATTTTATAGCAATGGATACAGTCTCATCCTGATCCTTCTCAGATATCCCTTCTTGCCCACTCTCCATGTCCTTCTTCAGTGTGGATATGGTACCAAGGAGGTTGCTTGCCTGGCATGTAGTGATC
Source organism: Prinia subflava (assembly GCF_021018805.1). Lineage (NCBI taxonomy): Eukaryota > Metazoa > Chordata > Aves > Passeriformes > Cisticolidae > Prinia > Prinia subflava. The sequence continues at coordinate 83,130,070 of NC_086247.1, forward strand.
CACCATAACCTGAGATAAAGGACAGATTTTTCCATGAAATGTATGTCATCTGTCCCCTGAGTGAGCTCAAGCTCAGCCCTGTGGCCTGTTGGCAGCTTGCAGGGGAACACTGAGGGAAGCCTGACCAGACAACATTGCTCTGTCACACCAAGATTCTGGTTTTTATGGAGATGTCTTCGTACCGGGTACCATCAGTGTGGCTGCTTGTCACAGAAATGCATGAGTACTGGAGTTACTGTTCTTATTATAGAAGCTAAAGATCAAATAGGAAGGAAAAACAATCCTCTCCTGTAGAAAAGCAGGTAAAATGAGCAAGGATTATCATACTGCTGAGTGCAGGCTCTGTGTTCATGGCACTATCTTTTTTACACCCTGCAGGAACAAACAGGATCTTATACGTGTTGATTGTCATCTTGTTTTTTGTGACACTAATTGGCATTGTCGTCTTCATCGTATACTACAAGAAGAAGGGGAAAAAGCTGACAGGTACATCATAGCTAATGATATTCATGAGTGTGACAGCTGGGGCTCTCTGCACACTCTGATTTCGTGGGTAACCAACAGATTAAGAAGCTCGGGAATTATCCTGTAAGTTCTATGCCATCCCTGTGTCTGTCCATATGGATATGCTTTATCTAGCACAAAGCCAGGCTAAAAATTCCTTTCCTCGAGGCAGGCAGTAATTTACAGTGTATGACGCTTGACCTGTGGAGTGACCATCCTCAGGGCAGACATGACTGTGGTTGGGAGGAGGAGGGCTGGTGCTGGGGGCTTTCATAGCAGCCTGGCTGCTCTGCAGTACCTGGCACAGCTGATCCCTTGGCTGAAGGGAAGCAGGGATAGACAGAACTCCTGTCTTCTTCACCTTACTTTCCCTCCCACCCAAAAACCTGCATCTGGACAGGTTAAAATATGGATTTCAAGACAAAGGCCTGATGTATATTTCAGAAAGTGATGGAGACAACATTTTCAGCTGAAAGCTGAAGTTCTGATGAAGTACTGAAGAAATACTAGAAGGAAATAGAATGAATAGTTAAAGTAGAAAAATAGAAAAGTTCTAGCCAAAGGTATACTGGATAACAGTGGGATACTGAGTTTATTATTAATAGAGTGGAAATACCTTCACATTCCTCCACTCTCTGTTAAGCCCTGGGTCTCTTCAGTGAAGGACATACTTCTGTTGTTCTGTTTATTTTAATTTTTTTTCCCTAAACATGGAAAGCTTTTTCCATCATTTCCTTTCCCAAGTGCCAGCAATTTATGAAAAATTTTGGGAGCAGTGGAAAGGAAGACAGAACTCACTTCTTGTAAAGTATTTTTCAGCCTGTGTTTTAGAAATAGGCTGCCTCTGCCACACTAAACATGGGTTGTGCTAAATCTGGAATTTCTGGGATGGGCTGGAGGAAATGGTGACTCTGCTTGCAAACCAAATCCTTGCGATGCAGAGCAGGTTAGGGGGGAATGCAATTTCTTTGATTTTTCTATTGCCCTGCTGCTCTGCAGTGACAGTCCCTCATTGCCTTCGCATGGGGAACCCTGCTCACCCGAGCCTGGGAGAATTGCAGGCTCAGGAAGGAGCCTTTCCTGCTTGGTGTGGGTACTGGTGGTAAATCAACATCAGAGCAAGAGTTGTTGCTGGGAGCTGGCAGTGGCTGCACAGCTGATCCATCTTCAGCCATGCAAAACCATCGTAAACTTCAAATGTGCATGGGACTTGAGCCCTGCAAAGTCTCCTGTGTTTATAAACACACACCAAGAATTGCTCACTGTGTCAGTTGCTGCCTTAAAGCATGTTGGACTTAAAGCTTTTCCTTGGGAGATACTCCAAAGGAATTGGAATGAATTTCCCCATTAAACATACTCTGATTAAGTAGAACATGCTATATTTGAGCTTGCCATCCTGTGGTTTCAGTGGCTTACCCTCCCCTCTCCAGGCTTCTCACTCTTGTCTGGGAAGGGCCTTTGGGCCATCCATGTGACTTCTCTTGAAATAGACCATTTCTGCTGTGAGCGGGTCCTTGTTGGGCCAGTCATAGCTTGGTGTGACATATGACCAGGAAAGAAACCCCATTTGATGTGGAACACAGTTTAACCGTGGTCTATTTTAGGAGCTTGGAAACATTTGTTCCACAGAAATACATCCCTGTTCCAGTTACAATGAATCCTCAGCTAGACCCATGCTAGGACACTTGAAGAGGCAGTAAAAACAGGCTTGCTGGTTTTATTTAATATGATATTGCGGGTTGTGAATGACTGTGGGTGTTTAGGTCTGTGGTTAACTTAAGTGCCTGCTATATGTTACAGCTGCTCTTTTGTTTTCCCTACAGCAGATCTACAGAACTGGGCTAATGAAGTGTGCAGCCAAATAAAAGGAGCAAAGGTGAAGTCAAAGATGGTAGCATTTTCTCTTTGTTTTGTTTTTTCCTCATGGCATTCCTGACATCCCTTCTGAAGCAGACTCTGTGGTAATCTTTGGCTAGGAAACAAATTTTGAGTTCCTCAAAAATTGCTCGCAGCTTTGGCTTCTTCAGTCTGGTTTTCTGTAAATGTGAGGCATGTGAAATCACCATTCACAAATAGCTTCTGAACTTGCTCTCTGGTTTCAGCCAGTTTTAACAGAGATAAAGGTTTCATGATTATTTGATATTTATGGTGAGAAAGTTAATCGTGAACCCACTGGTTGCTGAACACCTGAGACTGCCTAGGAGTGAGCCTTTCTAAATCCTAAGGGCAAGAAAAGCTTCAGCTGAGTTTGCCCCTTGTTACATACCAGAGTGCTCACAGGGAAGAAACCTGGGTTTGGGTGATGCCAAAAATGCCAGGCATGCAAAACATTAAACACAGGGCCGCCAGCTAAAGGAACTGTTTGACTCCTTAATTCTAGGGAGGAACAAATCATTTCTTGTGCATTCCAATATGAAATAAATAAAAGCTTTTGCTCTGGAAGAACACCAACTCCATGCTTGAAATAGATGGTAGCACTGGTTCAAGTTCATTTGCACAGCCTACTTAACACTGGATGTGGACTGTGGTGTCCCAGGTGTCCCACCGCCCCTTCTGGGAGCTGTGATGAGCTTAGCTGTTGAAAGACTCAAATTTCATTGCTTAAAAGAAACCCCAAACATACCAAAAAAACCCACCTTTCTGAGCAGGCAGTTCCTCTTTTGTCTCGTAAGTCTTCATGCAACCTCCTGTCTTGGCAGCTGCTCAGATCCTCTGGGACAGAGGAATGAATCAACAGCCATTAGTGGCTGGCAGCACTTACATTCTTTTCTATCCTGGAAGATCTGAACAGGTGCTAGAAATTAAAGGTATCAGTTCCCAAACACCCGTCTTTAAAGCACAACTTGCACAAACTGAAGAAAACCCCTGAAGTATTTCCCAACCCTTTTTTTGGAGCTGCTACTGAAAATGTAGCTTTACTTCGTCAAGTCCTGTGACAATGGGATGTCATGGACCTTTGCGTTTTTGTCTTACCTTTCAGGTTAATACAACCTTGCTTGTGTTTTCTTCTAGCTTGTCTCAGAACTTCTGAATCAACCCGGGTTCTTTCTTTAGCCATTGCTGATATTAAAAATTCAGCCCCCAGTAGGCCTTCACAGATCAATAGCCCTTCAGGTACATGGGAGTGTTTCTAAAACCTAATAAGCACTTAGGTGTGTCTTACTAATGGTCCATAAGGAACAGCAGAATCCAGCAACTCTTCTAGGTTTATTAACTTCTCAAGTGCCCTCAAAAAAAACCTAGGAATAGTTGTCTCACAAGATAAAATGTTATTGCTCCCCAGGCCACCAGATTTTGTTCTGAACACCTGCTGAGCCCAGCATCACCAGTCACAGTTTCACAGCAGAGTAGAATTATACATCAAGACTCAAATATAGCAGCAACTGCTCAACCTCAGCAGCACCACATAGAGGCAGGACCATGATCTGCCTTTTCCTTCTTGGTCTAAAAAATAACTTCATCTTGATCTGTTTGTTAAAAGACATTTTTACTTGTAATTTCTTTCAGGAACCTCCCAGAGATGCATTTGTCACTGTGAACATCACAAATGCCGCTGTCCCCCAGACCTCTGAAGACACGTGTCTCCTGGTGCCCTCGGGCTCCCCCGTCCCTGGAAACTCGTGCTGCACCTCTGGTCACACAGCTTGCAGGGATGAGAGCCCCAGCCCAGAGCCTTGTGAGGCAGGAGAGTTTCCTGTGGTCACCGAGACTGACGATTACCACTTCCCACCGGTTCCCACGGAAGATGAATACATGGATAAGGATCTCAATAACACTGATTATTTATCTTTACTAAGTCGGACTCCCAGTAAAGCCGTGTCATCGTTTTCAGAACCAATGGAGGCAGGGGAGAATGACAGCTTGAACCAGTACTTTTCAGGTATTGGGAGCACAGAGGATGTGTCAGTCTCTCAAGGCATTCACCCTCCCTCCAGCACAGATGGGGCACACATTGCCACGGACCAACTTCTACAGAAATCTTGCCAGCATGCCCACAGTTGCCTGAAGGAAACAGGCAACAAAGACACAGATCATTTTGCAACAAACTGTGACTCAGAGAAGATCTGTGTGAGGTGTGGTATTTTGTACAGAGAATCTCCCCAAAAGTGTGGCAAACCCTGTTGTGCTGCAGCTGACAGCACCTCCACCTCCCCAGAGACTGGTTCCTGTGCCCAGTGCACCTGTGGTTTCAATTTTCTCTCTGCTGGTCAGAGCACTCTAGCAAACGATCTTGGTATGGAAGATGCACCTTCAGATAGTACCAACATGAAGTACCAGAACACAAACAGAAGCACTTCAGGGACACATAGAAGCACTTCAGGGACAAACAGCAGCACTTCAGACCTCCCTCCAGCATCTGGTAAGTCCATTAGGCTTCACCTATACACAGTTGTATAAGATTGTTCTCTTTGCTAGCTCAGTAGTATTCAGAGGATCTGATTTAGGAGAAGAAAATGATGCTTTTTCACTTTCCCTGAAGCTAGTCTGAAAAAAAAATCTGAAATTGTAAGGCCATTTGGTTTGTATTGAATTCTGCAAGAAGAATGAGCCCTGCAAGGGACCATTGTCCCAGCCTGATCCAACCAGCAATGGAGAGCCCACCTTCTGTCTGTCACTGCAGAGGCCAGGCAGTTCTGTTAGCAGGTGGGTGTATTGGAGAAAATTAGAAAGAGCACAGTATAGGGACCTAGAGGCTGAGATGAGGAAGGGTGCCTAATGCTCAGGCAGATACTTTGCATTCAGCAGTGTGCACACATATTTTTGCTGTTAGATTTAAGTCCAGTTACTTTTATACAGTGGTCAGTGAAACTCCAGCTGGAGCTGTAAGCTGGTGTTTGTGACTGGGTCTAAGAGATTATCTACAATTTTCTGTTTCTAGCTCTTTCTCTTTGTTTTGATTTGGTGGCATGTAAGTGTTCACATAAAATAGTTTCATACAGACACTGTTTTTCCATACACATATGCTTTGTCCCCTAAACAACTCTGAAACCCTGATTAGTTTATTAATTGTCTACCAATTTATTAATTGAATAAATGTATCAAAATTATCAAATGAAAATAGGGAAAAAAAATCACCGAAGGAAAACCAGCAGAAGGGAAGTTATGCGCCCTCTCTGGATGAAACCTTCCTTCCCCAGACTTTTTTTCAGTATAAAAGTCTGCAATCTGCCTGTCATATGTTATTAGTCGTTTTAGATTATAATCTCCTAAATTTGGATGCTCTATTTTTATTTGTATCTGTGCACTGCCAAGCATAATGAGACCCTAGTGTTGAGTGGGACATCCAAGTATTACTGTAATACCCACAGCAGTTGTAAGCTGTTGCCCTTCTTTAGGGCAAAAGAATGTCGTGCCTTAAAATTTCTTACGGAGACATTCTTGTCAGTCTGCCAAAGCCCCAAAACAACACACTTGAAGGCCTTTCCTCTCTCAGCATGCATTCCATGTGGGAGTCTGAAAATGTGTAGTGTTCATCTTCTGAAGAGCAGAAACTTTCTGCTGCTTCAGTTTCCTGAAATCTTGACTCAGTTTCACTGCCTGGTCTATACAAAATGCTGCAGGAGTAAAGAGAACACAGATTGTCTTTTTTGTTATTGTTGGACTCTCGAGGTACAGCTGAAAGTCAAGTTATATTTGGTACTGCTTTTCTTTCTAAATATGTCACAGAGAGAAAGAGAAAATATTAAGGAGCAATGGAGGAGACAGGAGAGCTGGGAAATAAGCGCTGTGCTAATGCCAGCTTAGATCTGCAGCACAGTTCTTTATACGGCATTTTAATTGTGTCTGTGCCTTTGGATATGTACATGCTCTAGTGCCATCTGGTGAAACCTGAGCACAGACACCGTGTTCCCAATTTGCCAGCTTTTACACATGACTACGGGAAGATACTGACAGAGCTGTGGGCAGTATCAGAGCGTGGGTTATCTGTGGGTAACATGGCTTGCTGGCAGAGGAATTTTTCTGCCCACAGAACGGCCATGCCTCCCTGGAAGTGCCTGGTTGCATGAGGAGCAGGACAGGGCTTAGCCATAGGTTCCTCACTGAAGCAGCCCAGCCATGCCAGGGCTGCACGTGTGGGTGCATCAGCATCTGTCATTTTGCTAGGCCTTGTGAAATGCCCAGATGGAATAAACGTGCATGTAAAATAACTTCCTGTAAAGCTTTTCAAAGCAACTGAAGCCATCAGGCTTTGCACACAGTTATGCTAAAACAGAATGGTACAAAAGAGGGTGGATGAAAAATGGGAAGAAAAAGACCATGGGAAATTCCATGAACTTGTGGTCTTGTTTCACTAACACTCAAAATGACAGCAGAACTGGTAAATTCTGTCCCTCCTGTGGAACAATCGTAGGTGCCTCTTCCATGTGTCATCACTGGAGATGGAAGTAAGCCTTCAAGCAGTTCTTCAAGCCCCACAAGCCTGGAGGCAGTCAGAACATAAAGGGTGGGTCAGTTCAGGCTCACCTCAAGTTCTGTGCAGGGCTGTGGCATAACACGAGTGCAGGAAAGCTTAGCTGATTCATAATTGGGTCTGGTTTTGCAAAGCCTTTCACTTCCAGATCCCAAACCAGCCTGGTTTGGCAGTGACAAACAATTCTCACCACCTAGAGGCCATTAAATGTCTCAGAGAAAATAATTTGCCTGCGTTGTTCCAGTTCTTAGTGAACAATTACCACAAAAATTAATCTGTGTTATTAATATCAGGTAGTCATTGAGGAGATCAAAAGGCTGAAACACTGCAGAGAACAATGCCTTCACTCTGAATTGATCCCTTAGACTTTTCAGGTTGGAAGCATTTTTCTTGCACAGTGTAGGAAGCACTTGTGTCCATTTTCTGTACTTTGAGGCCTTAAATATCCTTTTGTTTCAGCATGGTGTCTTCAGAAAGCACAGAAGGTTTGCCAGCCACACTCAGCTAAACATTATGAATGTGTTAATCTGCCTTTTTTTCCCTCCCCACTGTCACATATATTTCTACATTTTTGATCTCTTGCTGAGAAGTGGTAACTTTCTTCACAGCACCTTTTGCAAGTGACAGGCAATCTGTTTAAAGACAAACAGTTATTTTTGTACTGCCATTATGCCCAAGAGTTTTGTTCATGGCAAACAGCCAAACTGAATCAAACACAGGGGAGAGAACCAGCAGGGAAAATCTCCTGCAGAGAAAGCCCTTATGGACATCTCATGTTAATCAACAGCACTTGGAAAGGAAGCAACGAGCTAGCAATGCAGAGGTTTAGGTGAAATAAGTAAGATTGTTTAATGGGGGCCTATTAGAGAGATGCTCGAGTGCTGCCCAGCTCAGCTCTGAGCAGGCACAGATCCTGACTCCACACAGCTGGAGCCCAGTGCTGGTGTGCAAACATCACCCATGGCCACTGGAAAAACAGCATTTCTCTGAACTGGGCCATGTTTATCTGCAAGGAAAATGGGAATGTCTCAAGTGTTGAGGAATGTAATGAAGAAAGGCACAAAATATCTAAAAGAAGTCAGATCAGTCTGCAAGTAATGATGAGGTGAAAGACAGCAGGAAAAACATTTCTTAGTAAGAGTGTTCACAGGCTGGGAAAATTTTACTTAGTTTCTTCAGTTTGTTTCATTTTCAAACTTCAGCAAGCTTGTTAGTTTGATGTTGGAAGTTTGTTCTCAGTTATTTTCTTTCTGCTCTGAGGAAATCTTATTAATTCCCAGAGCCCGGTCCTGCTGTCACTGAGGTCAGCAGCCCAGTCCTTGAATAGCAGAAAGATTGCATTTATACTGAAAAATCTCTAACCTCAGGCAGACTGACTGAAACCATAGCTCTGTTAAGTTACTATAATACAGACTCTGTCTCTTCAACGGCGTCAGTCTATATCCAGCTAATCCACGCAGGGGCGAGGTGAGTGCCAGAGTGTACCTGCATGGAGGATCTGGACTATGTAACATAACTGTATAAGCTCTGTGTTGGACACTGTGTGACTGTGATCTGATGTTAAGTGTTTCAGTATTTATTCAGTCAGCCTGCTATCTAACCCAAATGGTAGGACTGATTGGGGGTTTATTACCTCTTTGGCAAACAGTGTGATTTCTGGGACTCTAAGAAAAAATAGATTTCATCATCAGAAATAATTAGCATTACCTCACAAACCACAGGCAGAGGCAGATTGGACACAGCTTTGTGCATCAGGCAATACAGGGAACATGAGATCGTCACCTTCTCTCTGGCTTCCCAGATCACAGCTCAGAGGGAAAATGTTTCCAGCCCTTCCAGACAGGCTCCTTGTGCATGACAGACTGTCTTGAGAAGATGAAAATGGAAATAATGAAAAGGTCCAGTGGAAGGCATTGATTATCAGAGCATCCTCATGTCACAGGGGAAAAAATAATGGAACAAGAACAAAGCCACCACAGCAGATAAGGTTCACTGTACTAAGTGTCCACCTTGTGAGGGGAAAATATTAATCATGTGTGTGTCTTCTTTTCTCCCCGCTCCTTCCCTAGGAAATGTGACTGGAAACAGTAACTCCACCTTTATTTCAAGTGGACAAGTAATGAATTTCAAGGGCGACATCATTGTTGTCTACCTTAGCCAAAACTCTCAGGAGGGGGCAGCGGCCTCGGGGCCGAGCGAGGAGAACGTGGGCAGCCCCGTGCAGGAGGAGAACCTCAGCCGCTGCGAGACTTTCGCGGGCAATGCCCAGCACTACAAGGAGAAGTGTGCGGAGCTGCAGGGCGCCCGCCCGGCCCCGGGCAGCGGGGGCCCGCGGTGGCCTGGCGGAGCCCTGGCGCAGGAGCGGGGCCCGTGCCGCGGGGGACGAGCCTCGCAGCCCGTGCAGGAGGAGGGGAAGCTGGGACACTTCTCGGAGAAGGTGTTGAACTGAGGGGACGTTGTGTTCTCGCTGCCGGCCAGGGCACCGGCACACAGCCCCCGGTGGGGTGTGGGGCTGCTGCCGTGCTGCCAAAAGCCTGTGTGCCACGACGGACTGGGAGACTGTTCCTGCCCCCGGTGTCTCCTGGGGAATCTGACAGCTGGAAGGACCCTCATGGCGCACATGTCGGCCGTGCTGCTGCTCTGGGTGGAGGTGGCCAGTGGGGACGGGCGTGCCCAGGAAGCCGGGCGTGCTGCCCCTGTTGCAGAAGCAGCAGCAGGGCTTTCTCCTCTCCCACACAGGGAGATGGGCTCCCTGCCTGCGCCCCGTTCCCTGCCACCTCTCCCTGGCAAGTGGCAAAAGGGAGCTGAGATCCATCGACCTGGGGACTCTGTGAGGAGGAGAGCACTGCTGGCCAGGTGTGCAGGATGCTCCTGGAGAGGGGACCGTGTGGCCAAGAATTGGACTCATGGGGGCCCCTGGGCTCTGCCTCGGGGTTTCTATTTTGCAACTAAGCTGTACCCCTTTTGCTGGGTCTTGGAGGTGGAAGGAAGCCATGGTGCTGCTGCCGCCTTTCCCTCCCTATGGTGATGTGGCAGCTGGCATTATCCCTTCCCATCTTTCCCCAAGAAAGCATTCACTGCAGTCCCAAATCAGCACCAGAGCCAAGGTCCTGGGCTGCCCCTTATTGACTTGTGGATATAAATAGGTGTGTGTAATGCTGCCACAAGCAGATGATAACATGCAAAATACAGCTGATACGCCTTAAAAGCATATCAGATTAATCTCGAGCAAAGAGCATTTATAGTGACCCTGATTCACCTCTGCCTTACTGCACTTCTCCAGAGGAGTTCTAACCTCTGGAGATGAGGGTGATGTGTGCCTGGTACACTGCTGCAGGAATAACATTACTATAGTTTAGGACAAAAAGCTGCTAGCAGATGGAGAAAGGGTCTGTGACAACCAGCTGTGGGTATTTCCTGAGTTACAGGAGAGCTAGGGATTACCCAAAGATGGAGAATTTGGTCAAGGTCAAATACTTGTTCTTTCATCTGCAGAAACAATTTTGTCATTCCCTTTGCTATTTTCATTAATAGGCAGAGATTTACTTAGGTAGCATGAAGTTATTTCCAGCACTTGGCCTGTGTGAGCTGAAGTCAGAGTGTAGCCTCTGTCACATTGAGAGCTGATGAGCAATGGGACCAAAGGTTTGGCATTAAAGAATAAGAATAGTTGTATTTAGAAGGGAATCTTGGTTACTCAGCTGACTTTGGTTCGTGTCCAATGTCCTGCAGCCTTCTGCAGCAGCCACTGTGGAGAGAAAGATGAAGGGAACAGAGTCTCAAGGAACTCTCAAGAGGAAAAGATAACATTTTTAATGATTTCCTGACAAGAGATAATTTTCTGACATTCTCCTGCAGGTGTAAGTGCTGCAGGAATCTACCTGCAGCAAGAGCCTTCAGGAGTGCAAGTGCTCTGTTTCCTGCCAGACAGCAAACACTCTTACCTAGTGTTGTTTTGGCTTCCCTGATAGAAAAGGTCTCTGGTTGGGAGGGCTTCTCCTCAGGAAGGTTTTAAAGCTGAGGAGTTCACTGCATAGCTGCTGTTTGCAGTAGTACTTCTCTGTGGGGAAAGAGCATCTATAAAGTTGGCAAGGTGATCACTGTGTCACGATGAGCTTCTCATGCATAAAAAAGATGGGCTTAGCAGCCTTCACCTCTCCAGAGTATAATTCTACATTTTTTATATATCTGGGATGTAAAGTTCAGTACAAATGTGCAAGACTCTCTCTTGGGTGACTGGCAAAAAGGGCAAATGAACAACCAGTCTCACTTACACCTCTATGTGGCCTTCAAAAACCTGGATCACCCTAGCCTCGACTCAGACAGGCAGGTAGAGTGTCCCATTCAGTGATGGCCCAAGCTACCTCTGCCTCTCTGAAGGTGTGTAACTGGTGCTCTCTTGTCTGTGGTATTCTTTTGTCTTTCCTGCTGGATCTTTTACAACCTCTTTCTAGTCTCTTCTGGAGTAGCTCTGTATCCCCCAGGCACTGGTACAATAGGGACAAGGAAGCAGAACCACCAGTACCTTGAGACAAGGTGCTATAGATATTTTCCCACTTCATCCTAATTTTTTCAGTCACTTTTTTCTGGAAAGCATTCTCCAAGACATCAGTTCTGCTGAAAAGCATTCAACCACAACCCCATTTACTGGGCAGGCAGGACTGAATTCTTGCACTCATCTCTGGGTAAATTACCCAGGTCTGTCTTCTTCTCCTTCTGCAGCTTCTTTCTTCCCTTGGTTTGTAACTGCCACCAGAGAGCAGCTCAGAATCCTGGTTTGAAGGGAGACAATGGAAATTTACTGTGTGTCCTCAATGAGGACACATGTTTCACTTGTTGAATTTCAGGTTCCTACTGGGCAAGGATTGAAACTAGGATCATCAGCAAGTATGAAGAAATGAGTCCCATATGGGAAACGTGATGCATCAACAGGCCCAATTCTTTTTCTTCCTCCAGAGTCTATTCCAAAGTGAAAAAACAATATCACAGCCATTAGCATGCTGCATGTTCCCTGGGTCTCTGCCTGACTCCTCAGACAAGGATCCCAAATGGACTTCTTTATCCTCATGATTTCATTTGTCATCAGTTTGGTGCTGGGAGTGGTTTTTAGCATCTGTTTGTACAAGAGGGACCTATGCATTGGGCACTAATTTGGCTCCTGGCTGCTATTATAATACACATAATTAATGATAATAAAAATCTAAAATATCTATTTGTGGAAAGGTGAAGGTTTTATTTGAATAAATAGGGAGAATAAAATACATTGTTATATGTCTCTACCTGTTCAAAGAAAAAGAAAAAAGAGCAAAATGTGAGTATAATTACATTCCTAGTTTGGCTTTTGTAATATATTTTGTATGTTGAATTGTTTCAACAAGAAGTGCTTGCTTTCCACAGTGTGTTCTGCAGTGCATATTCTGCACCTGCACTGAGCCAGACAGGAGCTCTGAGACCTGGTGTGGAATGCTTTACTGCTGAGAAGTAGGCACTGATGCCAACTCATTCCTGAAGCTTCCTCCTGCACAGCATGCACTTTTACAAGTCTTTTAGTTTGAGGAGTCTCATTAATTATCCTTGGTGAATATACTTGGTGTTCTTGAAAGTCAGCCGCTTTCAGACGTGGCAGGACAGGAGTAATTCTGCATATAGCCATGGGAAAACAAGGACACTGGAGCAGCCCTTCTTATTGCCACAGAACACAACATGGCAGTGAAGATCAGTATAGACAGTAATGGCTGTTCACTTGTGTGCTTTGATGTGTGGTCACACAGAGACTGGAAGTTACTCTGCAAGGCCTACAGCATACCTGGGAATAGCGCTGCCAGAATGGCATTTCTACTTGGCCATTCAGGTTTCCTCCTTTTTATTATGTTGGTGCTATCTGAGCAATTACACCCCTGTGTCTATCATAAAACAGAACCCTGCTGAAAGATGTCTTTGTGCTTTATCAGGTATTTAATGGAGCTCTCATCAGATATCTCCATGCACATTAGGCAGCAGTGCCCCGTAAAAATAATCTACCATGACTGGAGAATTCACTTCTGCAGCACCTTGGCAGACCCTAGCATACCCTGTTCCTTGGCACCCTTGGCAGACCCTGTTCCCCATAGCTCTCACTTTGATAGTGTGGTTGCTTGGTTTTTCCTTCTGCCAGGCATCCAGGTTGGTTGTGGCCTCCAAGATGGTTGTGTTGTCTCTGCAGCAAGTATTGCTCCAGTCTTGCCTTCAGGCCTTCCAGCTGACTTGTCACATGGTTAAACATCTGTTGTGTTGTAAAATGTGAGCATTCATAAGCATGAACTTTGTGAAAAAAATGCTTTATTATAATTCTCTCTGGCTTTTGAGCAAGACAATGACCACATAACATTAAGGAACCTTGTCGCTGTAGGTGAGGATGCCAGTGTGTCCAGTCGGATGTGTTTTAACACTGCTTTTTTATTTCTTCTTCTTCTGGACAGCTGGCTTATAGTTTCTTTGATTTGGCTGAGGATTACCACAGCTGTTCTGGTTCATTTCTTAGCATGCCTCCCCACTGGGTCGGTCCCTGGGCGTTGCACTGGGTTTTACTTGCATCAAAATTGAGAGATCTGTTCCATCATGTTTCTATTGTGGTCTCACGTCTATATAATATATGCAGATGGTTGTATATGAAATTACTCCTATTTCAGCTTCACTGTTGGAAAGGTTTCCAAGGAGAGCAAAGGAGTGCAAAGCAGTGTTTGGGACCACCTGTACAAGTGGGACATATACAAGTCAGTGGGACATATACAAGTCAATGGGACTTGGCTGAATGCATCCAAGGCTGCTGGGAGGGCTTGCCAATATTATTGCAGAGGCACACTGCAACATCTTTGACAGGTCATAGAGTTTGGGGGAAGTCCCAGCTGACTGGAAAAGGGCAAATATTGCACCCATCTACAAAAACAGGAAAAAAAAGAGATATGGGAAATTACAGATGAGTCAACCTCACTTGAGTACCTTGAAAAATTATGGATTGGTCTCTCCTGGGAGCTATTTCTGGGCATGAAGAATCAGAAGGCAACTGGGAGAAGCCAACACATACCTCAGCTATCTCAGCCCTCTCCCACTGTCAGCAGTTTGTTATTTGTTTGATCATTGGTTCCATAAAGGAACCATGAGGAAGCATGATCTTCCTCATGAAGATCTAGGCAAAGAAGGCACAAAGGAAAATCTTCAGGTCTCCTTCTGTCATTTATGATTTAACTGGCCAACCCCACTCAACAGTGGACTTACCTTTTCCTTGTGCTGCTTGCTAACAGACAACACACTATGTTAGTACTTTTTTGCTATTCTTGACATCTTTTGCCAGCTCAGGCTATGGCTGGACTTTAACCTTTCCCTCTGCATCTCTGCATGCCTGAGTGGTATTTCTGTATTCTGCTTGGAAGCCTGTTCCTTTTTCCATCACTCTCATGTTCCTTTTTTTGCATCTGAGTTCTTTCAGTATCTCACTGTTTAACCACACTGGTTTCTTGCTATGCCTGCTTAGGTGGTTGGACTGCTCTTGTGCATGGAGAATGCTGTCTGAAAGTCTCCCAACGCTCCTGAACACCTTTGGCTTTCAAGGCAGACCTCTGGGATACCTCCTGACAGCTCCCTGAGCAAGATGAACTCTGCTCTTACGAAGGTCTGGGGCTTTACTCTGCTACTCACCCTCTTCACACTCCTTAGGATAATCTTACCAGTGCAGCCAAGGCTGCCACTGCCAGTCTTCAGTTGTTTGAAGAAGATTTTATCTGTTTCCACATCAGGTCTTCCATAGCAGACACCTACCACAAGCACTTCCTTGATGGTGACTCCTCTGATTTTGACCCAAAGACACCCAGCTGATCTGTCCTCTTGCCCATGTCCTCAAATCACTCTTTTATGTAGAATATAATCCCTCCTCCTCTTCCACCTTTTCTATTTTACCTCAAAAGCTTGGAAGCTGTTCTTTTTTTTCTAATAGAGCTATTTCCTTAGCTGGTTTCTAAAATGATAGAAAAACCTAACATTTCACCAAATTCTCCACTGTTGTGCCTTTGTCTGGTTATAGGTCAATAAATTTTATCTAGGGAATGGGACTTCAAATTTCCCACCTGCAAGTAGCAGAGGGTGAGAGGCAAGGGTTAGGGCTGGTGTGAGGAGCAGAGGCTGCAAGATGTGTCCCCTCTTCCCATTGCCCTGTGGAGATGTGGGGAGAAGACAGCAATTTGCCGCTGCTGGAAATGGCAGTGTGGCCATTCCAGCAGCATCCTGGAGGATTTGTCATTCCTGGTGTCCAATACCAGGTGTTATCCCATGAAACCTCAGTCTTCTCTGTCCTGCAGGGGAAGAAGCAGCTGGCAACTCATCCAGGGTTTCCATCAGATGAAATCAGGCCTGTGTGTGTCTCTCTCAAAAAAAATCAGTGAATGCAAAATGAACTGAATTTGCCATAAGCAGCACATGAGGACAAACCATTTCAAATGCGGAAACCTCTGCATCAATAGGCTGTTCCTATTGATCATCACTGGATTATAATGGAAGGCTATTTATACAAAGTCTCAATTATTTGAAGCACCTCAAATGAGTATTTAGAAGGTGTTTTTAGCATGCAGGCCTGCCACTACAGTCCTCAATTACATATCCTTAGGAAGCAGCTTACTTTCTTTGTTCTCTCTGGTTTTGTTCAGTTCTATCATTCATTTATCTCCCTTTTAGTGTTGTAGGCACCACTCAGGCACAAAAGTTCATGCTCTCTGTGGGAAATACAAAACAGTTTCCCCAGGGACATTTGCCTTTTGTATCATTTCAGTTTCTTGTTGAATTTTTTGCAAGCTTAGGTGGTCATAAATGAGCTAGACAACAGATGGTAGAGCTCATGCTATAACACAGAAAATTTTAATTTACTAGGGGTTTCCACTTAAAAATGCAGCTGCCCACTGGTGCACGGCCAAATTTTCTTCTGAGAACACTCTTTGAATGTATTGGAGAATGAGATGGATACAAGCAGCTCTAATGATTGTCTCAGCAGGCTGCTCATAAATGTTTCCTGCAACCCCTATTCTTTTCATCCACACTGCATAGATCCAGCCTGTCTGCTGGATGGGCCACATTTCAGGGATACATTAGAAACCTGTCCAGTTTATCGTCTTCACTTACACAAAACAATCATTGCCAGGATTTTGTCCGCTTTGTCTCAAGGGATGCTCCAAGTATGACAGAAGCATAAAAAAAAAATCCACTCAAGTTCTTGGGTTTTATCAGTCAAGCTGGCCTACTATATTTAAATATTGATGCCCTCTGGGTCTGTTCTCTTCAAAGTCATGTTCTTTGACAGGTCCCATTTGGGTCCACCACGCTACACTTCTGTCTGCTCTGTAGGAAGTGCTACAGCTGGTGGTTTGTTGAAAAATACTAGAAATCAGTTTAGTAGTTTTTTGTTCTTACTGAGGAGGAGATGGAAAAACACACTCAAGAATTCTGTTCCATTAATAATTTTTAAAAGTCTTACAAGACTTGTTTCCTTTTGGATCTTCATGTTTTGGTTACTTTGGCATTAACAACTCTTCCATGCCAGCATTTTTTTCCCCTCGCGGGATAATTGTGTGTTGCTGAGGATGGCTGAGGGGCAGGATTGCTCTAAATTTAAGATGGACTCTATTTCTAAATAAAGTTTCTCATATGGTTCCTTTACTGGATGAATGGACACACAAAGCTTTGCCCTGCTTTATTGTGACCAGAATATGCCTGCTGCAGGGTTTGCGGAGCTGTTGACACGATTCCCTTGGAGTTCATGCAGATACACTAAACAAACCCAATCACAGCCACAACTTCTTTAACTTGCATGTGAATAACATCAGCCGACTGTTTTAAAGGGCAAAGATATGCCTGGGTTTGGGTGTTTTATGGATTGTTTTGGTATTTTTTCCTTCCCTCTAGTTTTCTTTCCCTGTCCTGAGCATATCATTCCTTTTTCGGTGTAAATGCAAAGGTCATGGTTTTCGGTACGGTGGGTGACTCATTCTCATGTTTGAGCCATGTGATCAAAATGGAAACTTAGAATTCCCGGTATGGTGTGTGTCCATGCCACCAGCATGCACGAAGAGCGCCTTTTGGGGCTGGCTCTCCTGAAGGGAACCTCCTGAAAGCGTCATGTGTGTGGTAACTGCACCGCGAGATCGGAGCAGATGCTTTTAACCTGACCGCGCTGCATGGAAGAATAAGGCAGGTCGCTTTTTGCTGTCGGGGAGGTGCGTGTGACGCCTTTGGCAGCTCTGTAGCCGTGTGTGTGTGTCTGTCTGTGTCTGTGTGTCCGCCCAGCGCGGCGCAGGGCGCGCCCGGGCGGTCCCTCGGAGCCGCGCCAGGCCCGTCCCGCCGTGTCCCGCGGGGCCGCGAGGTGGCGCCGCAGGGCAGCCCTGCCCTCAGGAGGCGGCGGCCGGAGCGGGGCCGAGGGGAGGGCGCTTCGCAGCCAGCCCCTCTCTCCAAAGGCTGCTGTTCCCCCGGGCACGGCTTCTCCCAGCAGCCAGGAAGGAAAGCTAGCTTGCTGTCCGGCCAGCGAAGCGAGGCGCGGCCAGCGGAGCCCGGCCGACGGCGCTCGGCTGCTGGCAGGCCATCGCTGCGCTCGGTGCCCTCAGCAGTCCTCGCCTCAGCCCCGGGCAGCGCTTTGCCTGCGGGCTGTGTGGAACTGCAGAGCCACAGGGCCAGAGGGGTCCTGAGGAGCCAGCCTGAAAGGAGACACGGCTGTACATAAAATACCATATAACCTACCCTTAAAGTCACAGAACCGGAGAACAGCTTGCGTTGGAAGGGCCTTTAAAGGTCACCTAGTTTCAACGCCCCTGCCATGGACAGGGACACCTTCCCCTGGACCAGGTTGCTCAGAGGCTCATCCAACCTGGCCTGGAACACTTCCAGAGATGCAGCATCTGCAATTTATCTAAGAAATCGGTTCCAGTGTCTCACCACCCTCACAGTGAAGAATTTTTTCCTAATATCTAACCTACTCCCTGTTTAAATTCTCCCTTGTCCTGGCACTACATGCTCTTGTAAAAAGTCCCTCTGCATTTTTCTTGTAGACTCCCTTAGGTACTTGAAGGCCACAACTGGATCATCCCGAAGCCTTCACTTCTCCAGGCTGAATAACCCCAACTCTCTCAGCCTTTTCTCATAGGAAAGGTGCTCCAGCCCTCTGATCGTCTTGGTGGCCTCCTCTGGACTCGCTCCAAAAGGTCAATGTCCTTCCCTCCTGCTGGGGACCCTGAAGATGGATGCCCCACTCCAGGAAAGGTCTCACCAGGGTGGAGTAGAGGGACAGAATCACCTCCCTTGACCTGCTGGCCACACTGCTTTTGAAGATGGAAACACTGCAGCGTCCTGTGGCAACATAGTCCTATGTGTCACTTCCTCTATGGCTAAATAATTCTTCCTGTTGTCTAAGTTAGGTCACCACTGCCATGGTTCAAGTCCATATTTTCATTTTCAGGCCACCGTGTAGAAAGAGAATGTATTATTCCTGTGCTCTTCAAATACATATTTTAGCCTGTGTTACCCATTGACCAATCCTTAAGTAAGATGTATAAATGTTGTGCCCAAAGCCCACGGATTGCTGTCAGGGAGCTTAACAAAGGTCTATAAATAGGGTGACTGGGGTTCTTCAAGGAAATGTAAATACGGACTCAAAATGGAAAATGTATCTAAATCCCCGAAGCTGCTTTGAAATCCTTAGCCAGCGAGGATAAACAGCCACAACAAATAACATAACTGAAATCTGAATGGGAGGAATAATAACTTATGAACAGATGCTGATGGTCTTAAAATGAGATCTTATCAGCTAGCAAAGTCAGTGGGACCTTGGGCTCCGTGCACAAAAAGCACATAATTATGTATTTTACCAAATGGAAAACTCAGGAGCTCAGCAAGCTGGGCTCCAGCCAGCACTGTGTGCCACTCACTAACATGCTTTACAAGAACAGACATTCAATTAGTAGAAAACAAAATCTAAAGAGGAAATTATTGGTTTAATTGGTCCTGTGCCAGCTAGAAATTAAACCTTTGAAGTCAAAGACTGTTTTATACTAGAATTAAAGCTTTCTTATCTCACTCTTGTTGTACTGGGACAAGAGTTGCCTCTATTTGAAATGGTTTCCTAGAAGTCTTCTCATTTCTGAGCTGCCTTTGAGAGTAGAAATTCTAAAAGAAAAAAAAAAAAGACCCCTTTCTTAATAGAGAAAAAGATCCCTTCAAATTACTCTATTGAAAATTACTATGTGGAAGTATTTTTTTTCCTGCTGAGTCTAACCCAGACCTACTTTCCTGAAGTAAGAACTGCACTCTGCTTAATAAACTCAGCACAAAGAGAATTATTCCTTTTATAACTACTACAACCTCTGCACTTTTGAGTCTGAATCATGACACTTCAGGTTTTAAAGATGGAATACATTTGTGTGGTTTTTATCCCATTGCCATTTCTGTAAAATGTCATGTCTGGCTAAAATCTAACTTACATGGAAGAGCATATTTATAGTGAAAAGGAAAACATTAATATAAGACTGTACATTTATGAACAAGGACTAGGATATTGTCCTAGTTAAAAAAAAAAAAAAAAAAGCATGGAAATGTAACACAGCTACTAGAAAAAGTTACATTTTTAAAGCAAATAGCAAATATTGGCAGCCTAGTAATATCTTGATAGTCTTTCATTTTACTAGTAGCAATCACACACTGTTAAAAAATAGTAGAATATTTGTGAACAGATTCAAACTTTATCAAAAACAACACAAAGAGATTTGGGTGTGCATTTAACAAAGCAGAGGCATTGCATGGTTGGTTAAAGAGTGAATGTTGTATTGCAATGCTGATATGTAATATTAAGAGTATTTAGGAAATACATGTAATACAACTCTAAAGAAAAAGCATAAATTCTGAAAGATTTTTTTCTCTGTTTTCCCCAAAGTTACATGCATACAGATTTAAAGACAAAAGTGCCAGAAAGGTTTTCTGGCTGAACCTCTTTTGCCACTACCTAACTCACCTGAGGTGAAGCATTTGGTGTCTCATGGGAGGCTGGTGAGCCTCAGAATCTTAGTGGCCTTGGAGGAGTCTGCTTGGTTTCTTTGTGTTCCAACCAATCTAAATAATCCAGTCCTCTAAAACTCAGGTCTCATCACACAAAGCCCAGGCTGCTCTTCTGCCTATGTAGTCTAAAGCAGGGCTTAATGTCCCAAATATCAGCGAATAACCAAAGGTGGGTAGAGTTCAAACCACTCTGTATGGCACTAGAAAGAAGAGCCTAATCTTGGGGTATAGCCTTCCTTCACCCTGCTCCTTGAGAGGGCTTAAACCCTCCTCCCATTCGGATGGGTGGACCTTGTTCACTCCGTTTTGAGTAGACTTAGGTCTTCTTCTGCCTGTCCTCATTCTAGGTTTCAAGTCAACTGTGAAAATATTGGTTTCTTTTCTCAAAAGTTTTTGCCATAGGCTCCAGTGGCTACAAATTAAGTAATTGTGGTTCTGCTACAGAGAAAAGAATCAGTGTCACTTTTCAGACTGACAGTGAGAAAGACACGTGTCTGCAAGGAGCAAAACTTGAAGGATCTCTTTTCCCTCCCAAAAGGGATCTCTGATTAGAGCAGCTTATCCCCTCCTAAGGCTGTCAAAGTAACAAAGATGTTATTTGCAGCATAGGACTCCTGGATTCTGCAAGTACAAACTTTCCCATTGCAATCATTAGGGGTTCTGCACCTAGAAGAACTGCTTCTGTTACTGGCCCACACATAAATAATGGCACATGTGGGGAGAAATGCTCCTGGAAAGGCCTCACAAAATTGAAGCCCATATTTTACATTTTGAGTAGAAGTCATGATATTTCCTCACCTGACACTTTCGCTCCTCCCCCAAGCACCTGCTTTGCTAACAGCCCTTCTACCCCTTCTGCCCACAGCAGGAAACCTGCCCTTGCCAGTCCTTCACAGCTGCCTCAGTGGCTGCAGCATTAACAGGCAGTTTGGTGACAGTGAGGCAATCACTTCCAACAGTTTTACAGGGAATAAAGCTCTATAGATGTGTTTGACTTGTCAAAAGGGAACTTCTCCACGGGTAAAACGCTATTTGACTTCTGAGTAATTTCTGTCTGACTTTAGATTTCTTCTCTGTTTTCTGTTTAACACACAGGGGTGCTCACTGTTTAACATGTACACACCCCTGTTTAGCATACAGTGATGCACCAGTGCTCTGGTGGATCATGTCCCCCAAAACAAGGACTTGCTCCTCTATGCCGAGCTGTGGTGTTGTGACCCCCTTCCTCTCCCTGCCCTCCCATTTCAAACACCCCCCCAGCTAACAGTGTCTGAACAGCAGACTGCAGAGGTGAGCTTGCAACACTGCTGTTGAAAGGTCCTGGAACTATGTTGCCTGCTGGATGGAAAAAGTTTGCAATTTTTCTAAAGCTTTAGACAGGGTCACTGAATCCAGAAGGTCTTGCTGCTTAGTCCCATTTGCATCTACACGGAAAGAGATAAATTCTCTATCAGTTAATTTAGGTGAACTCCTAGGGCTCTGGTTACCCACACAACTTGTAATCCTGCTTGAATCTGATTATGTTTTTGACATTCGTGCTTCCTCCGTAGATTAAGGTTTTGTAGCTCTGACCTATATTTGCTGAGCCAGCAGCTGCAGCTCTGTTTCATCACATACTTGTTACTGCCTCTCTGTTGCTGGCTTTCAGCCCCATAATGAAGTGGAGTGGAGCATGTGCCCCAGCTCCCAGCTGCCAGACCTCATATATCTTGCTACGTGGCCACTTTCATTCAGGTTTCCTTCAGGCCAAGGTTTCAGCCAGTGCTGGGGGAGTGACCAGAGAGCCAGCACATGGTCCTTCCAGTGTCTGCAGTGCAGGTACCAAATAGGAAAGGGTATCCAGGCAGTAACCTCCCAGACTGCTTTCACAGCAATTTCCACAGCATTTTAAAATGTATGGACTGTGTAAAAGTGTTTCCTTTCCTGACATTGTGCATTTCCCATATTCTAATTTGCTGAATATCCCCTCTTTTTATTACAGAGAAGAGAAAGGAGAAGCTCTTGATATCTCCAGATAATTTCTCATTCTCCATGCTTGATATCATGCCCTCTCCTAATTTTCTGCTTGCTAGAGAATAGTCTCACTCCTTCAGATTGCTTTTTAATTGGAAAAGTTTCTTACTTCCTATTCCTTATGAACCTTTGTGATACTTTTCCTGAAATATTTTAATCACTAAATACACAATATTATACCCCAGTCTGCCCAGTGCTCAGCCATTTGAAATGATCTTAAAACATTTTCTTTCTTGCTTGCTTTTTTCTTTTTTTTTTTTTTTTTTTACTTGCAGCCCATTCTTTAGGCTTTCTCATATATTGTCAACATTTTTGATTGCATGTTAAGCAGAGACTACTGCTGGGCTGTGCATTGCCACTTGGGTCGCTTTATGAAATTGAGGTAGTTAGTTTAGAGCCCTTAAGGTGCTTGAAAATGCTCTCACTACTCCTCCTGCGTGTATTACTTTACATTTACTGAGACTGAATCTCATTTCTGTTCATCTAACCAGTTCTCATCTCTGAAGATAGATAGCAAAGAATTCCAAGAGGGCAATCTGCTGGGAAAAAATACAAACTTATGTTAGTTACCAACTAGCCTCTTTAATGAGGAAAATATCCTAAGGGAAGCAAAACTCTGTGCAGACTTCCCTTGAGCAGCCTGCTGAGGTGAAAAGGTGGGGACTTTCTGGTTTAGACACTCGGATTTCATATGTAAACAATATTATAAGGCAGCGCCCTTTGTGGTCTGGAATATAGTGTTGCCAGGATTAGTGAATGATGCTTTTCATTTTCAGAACCAGGGCTGGTTGGCTATTGTAACACCCTGATCTAAGAGATATTTTTAATGAAATGCATTTATATATATATATATATATATATATATATTTAATGAAATGCATCAGATGAAACAATGGTGCCGGCTTCTTTCTGTAAATGTCTGTAGTTTTGAGTCAAATATGAAATGAAGCCTTTTTTTTCTAGTGATGTAGGGAAAATTTCTGTGCAGCAATAATCATGGTGAAGGATATTCAGACAGCACATGGATCCAGCTTTTCAGGCAATCCTTTATTAAGGGTTTATTAAAACAGCTTTTCCTGCAAGCCAAGAAAAAAAAAAAGTCAGACAGACATTTCAGGCACAAACATGTCTTTCTGGCAGTCTTGGATGGTTCACTTTCAAATGTGGTAACACCCACTCCTCCCTACTGTCTGGAGCAAGGAGGTCACTGGGGTGTTTCAATGCACTTTAATGACTTTCTGCAGGGAAGGCAACCCAGCCTGAAAGCTGCTCACCTTCCAACAGATTAAATAATTACTTTGAAAAGCACTAAAATGATCAGCTAACAGGAACTGCGCATCACTTTATGATCTGTTTTGTGCACTACAGTACGTTACATCACCAAGGCATGGTGTCAGTTGTGCCATTAAAGTGTTGATATTTAGGACGTGTGTTCAGGCTCACAGTGATTCTGCTCACTACAGCTTTTCACCTCATATATCCCTCCTTTAGTTGGAAATCCGTGGAGGACAACTAGTACTTCCCAACACCTTCCTTGTTTTTGAGGGGGAGAGGTTTGGGGAGGGTAGGGCGGTGGGGATGGGATCACTTAAAGTGAAGATAGCTCCAATACAAATACTGGGCAACCCCCTTGAGCATCCCAAGTATTTTGGTGCTCTGGCCAGTAATCCTGCTGCAAGGACATCTGAATAGGTAATGAATGCATCCAGATGCTTAAGCAGATGCCAGGGTGTTGTCCTGCTGTGGCCACCTTTGCCTTTCATTGCCCCACATGCTGTTGTACCCTCTGCACCTGCCTCTGCTTTACAGAAAAGCTATTTTAGAGCCTGCCAAATTCAGTAATGTTGATCTATTTCTTATCCCTCTCCCTGTAATAACTAGTTGCCGTAGTTACCTCATGTATCTAAGGCAACCAGATGTTACAGACGGAGGCACTGAAATAGCATCAACAAGTACGAAAATTAAATGTTTTAACTATTTTCCCTGAGTTGAGCTGCTCAGGGCTCTTTCCCTCTTGGCTCTGGGATTTGCCACTTCCTCTGATCAAACCTGCTGGCCTGTTCCCACCTGTCTACTGCAGCCTTTTGGAGCTGTAGACATCCCAGAGTCTGGGATGGAAGAGAGTGATTCCCCACTCCCCCCAGAACTGATGGCCATCGGGCTGCTTGACTTTTCTATCAAGGACATATTTCTGGGCTCACAACATATTGAAAATGTGGCATTAGGGGAACAAGGGGTGTTTACAGTTAGTGCAGAGCTGGAAGCAATGACCTGATTTTATTTAGTTTGGGAAAAATCTACTCACAGAATGAATAGGATTTATCTCATTATTGGTTTGAGGGTTTTTTAACAAGAAAATGCTTGCAAGACTGCCAGATGTTTTCTGATTTCTAGGTACTGCCGGACGGAGAACCAGTGACTTCTAAGACATCAACAGTGGTGCTGTTTTCAGGCCAAGTTGGTCAAACTCAAAATACTAAGTGGCTGATTCCTGTTCCCACCTTACTAAGGAGCTCGCTGAGCCAGCAAAGATAAAAGTAAATTGTTTCTTACATATAATTATTTTCCTTTATAAAGTTGCAGCTGCTCCACATTGCCCAAAGAGTTGGATGTCTGGGATGAGCCTTCAGGTGCAGTACAGCACATGGGGAATTGGAAATACAGCATTGAAAATGCAGGAAGCATGAGGTGCTGCAAGAAATAAGAATGGGAGTGCATGCACATGTTGAAAATCCCTGTTCTAGGATAACTGCTCTGGGTGAGTAGTATTTACAAGCTGTGAGCCAGTCCCAGTGGGAGTTGATTTCCTGAGTGTTATGGCTGTGCACAAGTTACAGAACTTTTAAAGATCAATGAGCAGCAATGGTTATGTCTCCCCTCCATGCCCTTCCAAAAAGGCCATGAGTTAGATGGAGAGGGACCTGCATGCCAGGCCAGGTAGGAGAGGAAGGAACATGCACTTTGCCACACAATTGCTGGGAAGTGTATCACCAGACTGCAGTCAAAGGTGTTCCCAGAAACCCTTTTTGGAGCATGTGGTCCCCTAAAGAATATTTCTCCAGCTGCAATGCTGTATGGGTGGCTTTGCTTGTGCTCCCAAGCTGGGAGCATGGGCAAGGCTGCTGCTTAGCTGGTGACAGCCATGCTTGGACAAAGGGTACCTGGAGGAGGAGGAGGATGGCTCTGTGCCACACAGGTACCCCAGAAAAGAGAGAGGCAGACTCCCTTGGGCAGTGCAAGATGGGGGTAGGCTGGGTGAGGTTCATCAGTCCTGAGCTTCTACAGTTTTTTGTGTGTCTTGACTAGTTTTGTTTTAAACATGAAAAAGAAAAAAAAAAAAAGAAAGAAAAATAATCCAGGATGGGAAAGTTTTGAGGTTTTTGAAAAATAAATTGCAATGGAAAAGGAAGGGTTAAGCAGAGATGCCAACCAGGGATGTATTACAGGGAAAAGTAAAATTAATTCAGTAAGGTGCTGCCTTTATTCTATCATGGGTTTCATCTTACAGCTGTTGTCTTTTCACTCCCTCATTTCTTCAAAAGCTCCTGTTTCCATGTGAGAGCCCAGGGAGGGCACCTAAGCAATTAATTTCACATGGTAAAAGCACCTTCCTCTCAAGGTTGTAAAAGAAGAAATTAGACATAACACCCTTCTAAGACATCTTTCTCAGGCTGGAAGGAAGCAGGTGTTTAGTGTTACATTAATTTTAAACCCATAATTAGTGTAACTTGAGTCCTGGACCTCATCCAGTTTAATTCATTGTATTCCTGCAAAGGAGACTCCCCTGCTGATTTTATGTGAATTCAGCAGGCCAGGTCTTCAGCTACCAAAGCCTTTCCTTAGGATGTTTGGGGTGCAGGAAATGAGGTGTCAGGGAGGTGCCATATGGCTTTCTATATGGCCTCTGCAACAGAGGTGTGGCTGACAGGCTGTGCTCTGGCTGTTTGCTGGCCATGAAAAGGATGTTGGTGGCCCACAGGTAATGAGTATAAAGAGGGAGCTGCCTTTGGCTCCTCTCACTGCTCAACGCCCTCCAAGATAGATCATCATCAGAAGTTGCTGAATGAGGTTTTTGCTGCCTGCCTTCTTTGTTCTCAGTCCATTGGATCCCCTTTGGAGTGCTTACGTTTGATAGAGGATTTTTCATTTCCCACTCTATCTTGTGCAGCTGTGCTGGTGGGGTTGCTCCTGCTGGAATGGGAGCTATTGGCAGGGAGGAGGCCTTGCAAGCACCTTTTATTTTGTTTAGTTTGGAGAAATAAAACACCAGGATTAGCACTGAATAAAGCAAGTTGGACTGCTATAACAAATGGCATAAGGGATTGCTTTTGTTTGCCCTCTTGGAAGCAATTTGTTATCACTGGGAAGTACTTCCTGTTGGAAGATACGAAGCACACAGGCTCAGCCTGGGGTGAGGCAGGGAAGAGGATGCAACCAAGACATAACTTGACTAGCTGTCGATAACCACAGACTTTTTGAAGTAACAGTTATTAAGCAAAGTGTGTTTTGCACCTTACGTGTGTGTTTCCTCTGTGGAAAGCTGCGAGGAATTACGAGGGATGCTCCGGAGGAGCGGTACCTGCCCAGGCACTGGCTGTGGCATTGTGGCTCTGGCACTGTGGTATATGATCACAGCCTAGTTGTGAAGGCAGTCAGTGTGGATCAAACCTGCCTCTGACTTTGCTAAGCTGAGGCTAAATATGAGCTACCTGATTTAACCCTTGCTTTGTACAGCTACTGCTTGGCAGAAAATATCTGGGACAGGAGCAGAGCCAGGGGAGAATGAGAGGACACGTAGGGAAAGAAGAATTTGTGCATTTCGGGCAGGATTTTAATTTATCTGAGCACT
Source organism: Prinia subflava (assembly GCF_021018805.1). Classification (NCBI taxonomy): domain Eukaryota; kingdom Metazoa; phylum Chordata; class Aves; order Passeriformes; family Cisticolidae; genus Prinia; species Prinia subflava. The sequence goes on from NC_086247.1 coordinate 83,156,907, forward strand.
CAATCGACCAGAAAGAGACAGAAATGCCATTGTGCCAAAACCGCTTGAGAGCTCGCCCTCCTTCCGGGAGAAAGCCTTAAGGTCAGAGGGAGGGGGAATGGAGGCCTGGAGGAGTGCTTGGGAGGGAGATCAGGCGCTGGAATCTGCCGGGTCATCTGCAGTCTCACACAGCATAGAAAGTGTGAAATGCCACGGCTTACTGGGTTTTTACTGAGCTCGTTAGGGTATCTGTTAGCCCTGAGTGAGCAATTAGTGCTGATTAGCGGTTCCCTCTGCTGGCTGAGCTATCGAAGTTATCCCTTCGGTTCTCCAGGAGTGCTTCTGCTGCTGCAATAGGTTGAGCAGCGTGGTGTCCCGACCCGGGAATTGACGACATAAGGCAGTACCACAGGGGAACTACGCAAATAAAACCGTGGTTCACTCTACTGCCATCGAACTCTTCTCTGGTAATAAAAAGAGCAGAGCAGCCACAGACTCTTTTTCTAGGAGTGATTCTCACAGTCATTTCCCTCGGAGCCATTGCTGATGTTACTTTGCATTCGTTTGGCTGCTGCATTATTTTGTAGAGTTTTTTGCTCTGTGTATGTGATACATGCTGTTACACGGTTTTGAGCAAGGACATAAGTCTACTCATTATTTTTTTATACAAACAGTGGGTTTGATAGTCCGTTTTTGAAATGGATCAAAATACTCGTTTTTCTTCAAGGAACAATAACGCAGAACACTGATTTGACTTCTACATCTCTCAGACAAAATGGAGATGTGGTGACTTACCACATCATTAAGAAGTTGTGATCTAACTGATACAGACCTCTGAAGTTTTATGTCACCCTGAAATAAGAAATGAAGTCAGGTTCTCAGCATCTAAGCCATCTTCCCTTCTGCCCAAATGACTCTTTCTGATGTGGTTCCTCAGGGCGGAAGAGCTCATGGCAAAGCCAGTTTCTGCTCACAGACTTGCACAGCAGCAGCTGCAGTCACAGCTCAGTGATCCTATGAAAACAATTTTACAAACAGATGTGCTTTTGTTACCTTTCATGTATTTAATATTCTTTTTTCCTTTTTTGACCAAACATGGCCTGTGAATGAGAGGCCTCTGCTGCTCTTCACATTTTTGTTATTAATCTGCTAGGTGCTTTTAGACGTGTCTGTGCACTCCTGCATTCTGTGGAGGGGAGTTAACTCACCTCTCACAAAGTGCTTTGCAAATGAGCATTAAGAAGACTATGAAACTGTTAAGTAGCTGTTTTCACTTTCAGGGTGCCTAGCCCAAGCCCAGTGTCTTAGGTAGCCAAAGGCTTTCCACGAGGAGATTCCTATGGGTTTCTGTGAAGAGCCCACCTCCCCTTGAACCACCAGCCCTCACCATCCAGTCAGGAGACGGGCCCGAGGCAAAACCACTGCCTTCTTCCTCCTGCCAGAGAAATCCTGCTTCACTCTGGCCCCGGCTGAAAGCTGAAATATGTGCTTCCTGTGCCGTGGCTCGAGCTTCTCAGGAAAACTTCAGCTACATCCAAATTAATAACTGAACGCAAGCATCCCAGCCTAAGACCAGGCTTACTGTGGGAACGACGGGATGCTGGCAGCGAGATTGGCTGCCGCGGGAGGTGAGCACGGCCAAGCCAAACAGCCGCCGTCTGGTCCCATGTCCTCCTCCTCCTCCTCCTCCTCGAGAGCAGCAGCCCTTCCCCTGCTCACCATGAGGCCAGGATCGGGGTGTGCTGGTCATTGGCCCCGCTAGCCAAGAGGTGAGGGACCATTCCACGCCTGGCTCTACCAGGACTTTGGGATTTAACATGTCCCAGAGACACGGGACACCCAATGCACCTGGCTGCGTGGACTGTAAATCGCTTTCGCTTTCTTACTCCAGCCGTGGGAATTTGCATGCAAAAAGCCCCGTTAGGCCCCATCAAAGGATATTTAGATTGCTGGTGTTAAATAACCAGAAGCAGACAGTTTAGTTCGGAGTTGAACTTCCCCACTTAAAAGTGGAACAGTGTTAGGAAGGTTTCCCTAACCTGTTAATAAGAGTTGTACTGCTTTGCTTGCTGGGGCTTCACTGCAATGTTAAAATTGAATTTCTGTAATGACAGGGAGTTTCAGGAAAGGTAAAATTTCATGCTATTTTTTTCAGTGTTTAATATTTTTACATAAGGTGTTGAGCATTATTTATAGATGCATTGTTTCACCATTACCCAGTGAAATAAATTTAGTTTACGCTATGAATAATATTAACCAACCAGACAGTAATGGCAACAGAACTTCAAACAGAATCACGTCTCTACAAGTCTTTATCCCCTTTGTGGTTCAAGATACTGGCTCCAATGAGGTAAAGACTAGGTCATAGTTAATTGCTTTCAACTAACTCCTGATTCACTGAAGCTCAGTCCAGGTTCAAGTCACCCCTTGTCACTCAAGTCATATACTGGGCTGTTTGAACCACAAATCTATAACCCTCCTGGTTTAAATGGGCTAGGAGCACCTTCATTGCAGGTGAGAAAAGCACCCAAATGGAGCAGGCGCAGGTACAAATACATTCTTGACATACATTTCCTCTCTGGCATCTACCTGTGCTTCACGTGCCTTAGTCACAGGGGAAATTCAGAAGTCCTTGTGTGAAAACTCAGCAGTATTGGAATGCAAATAGAGAAGTGTGACTAAGTAGTCTCACTGCTCCCACTATTTTACATGAAAGGTGCCAGCATTGACAATGCAAATGTGGCATGCTCTGTATGCCCTATCAAGGCATTTCAACCCCTGGCTCTGTGTTTGGGGTATATGAATGCATCAAATCTAAGGTAAAAGAAGCACTTTTCCTTAATTAAACAATGTTTAAATTGGTTGCTCCGTGGGATTTCCGACTGAATTAATTGTTATGCTGTAAAAGGGATTTTCAGCCCATCAGGTTGAATGAGAGCTGCCTCTGAGATCCTTTCTTTCAGAAAAAATACCCAAATGTGCACAGGGAGGCTCAGGAAGAAATAAGCTGGGGAAAGCATCCTAGGAAAAGGGATTCAGCAGCACCAAACCAGAGGTGGCCTAGGAGCCCACAGAGTCCAGCTGAAAACCACTGTGGGGTTTCTGGAACACTGCTAAGGGCCCCACAGGTGTGCTCAGAGTGGTTCTGTCCCATGCTGGGGACGTGTAGGTCTGGGCACATGAAGATGACCTAGCCAAAAGGGTGATGGAGGAAGGCTGGGGTTTGCAAACAGGAGACAAAGGAGAGAGCAGGCAGGTGGGGAGATGCCCGGCTGACAAAGATGAGAGAAGAGATTCATAATAAAGCACAGTAAGAAATGTGTTGGATTTCAGACAACAACACATGCTGTCAATAAACCTCTGTGTTTTAGAGAGAAAAGGAATGAAAATTCATTTTTGAAGACCCTAAAAAAGAATAAATCTTTCAGAGAAAAGCTGTATTTAATTTGGTTCTAATCTGGTGAATTGAGATATATTTCAACTTGACTGAAGACTCCCAAGCACAGCTCATAGAGGAAACCAGATCACTTCTGGCAGAGGGAAGAAAAACTGTCTGTTAGAACTAAGTTCTCTCAGCTGGCATGTTTATTGCCAGAGATCAATGAAAACCAGAGGACAAATAAAAGCAGATTTTGAAAATGGACCAATAGACATCCAGGCACCAAAAATACATTTCTTTCTCTATGTGTCTTGTTTTTCTTCACTGGAGAAAATCAGATTAAAACCTGTTTTATTAACAAGCATGTATCTTATTTGCACATTTGCAAGACTGATGAACAAATGGCCCAGTGTCATGTAAGTCTCAGATTTGCTGCCCTTTCAGACCTATTAGTTTGTGGAGACTTGGACGTAGTATGTCTTTCAAGGTGGGACACAGTGTTCTGCTTTAACAGGAAGCACATGGCCCAGCTTTAACCACATAGCAGGACTTAGATGGGAATAAAATTACCAAGCAGCATGCTGATGGTTTTATAAAAGCTTAACTGTATTTCCCCAGGGTGTCTTGGTATTTCTAAGGGAAAGAGAGAGTAAACAGTATGTTTGTATTTAATAACAGATACATGGGCGAGAGCGTCCCACATAGGGATAGCTATATTGCTCCCAGGATCTTATGCAATGTAGAAGCATCTGTGATTAGTGTCCTTGCACATATCTTGTGTGCCTTTCTTTGCTTTAGATTCAAATGTACTGGAAGAGTTGAACTTCTATCCAGTTGCTGCCCCACCTGACCTCTCTCCTCTGCTCTTTGCCCTCTGTTAAACAACACAGCCTTTTGTTTCCATCCCCTGCAATATTATTGCCATATGTTGTCCATCTTCCATCTCTCCAAACGTTCCCACCTAGCCTTCCTCCCTGATTTTGATTCTGGGCTCCTTTTCCCCTTCTTTCTGCCTTTTTCTGTGCCCATGCTCTAAGTAACACCATCCCTGTCCCCACCAAAATGGACAGTCCCTTGAGGTGATCTTCCTATGACCCTGCACTCTCTCCACTTTCTGAACAGCTAAGGAAATTACCAACACCAGGTTTTCTCTGACACCACTTTTCCTGCTTTAATGGAGTTTACTGAAGGCGTGCACAAGGCTTTTATTAACTGGTTTCACTAGCAACCTCAAAGAACTCTGCTTTTCTACAGTGCTGATAAAAGAAAAGGGCTAAGCCACCAGGGTGCTGAGACCAGGACACTGCACACAGATCAATAGGATTTCATTGGTTCCATATATTTGCCCATTTATTGTCCATTCCATCTGGCCTTGTATGTGTGCTGTGAACGCTCCATCTTTTTGTTCTGGATTTGTGCTGAGTATAATGGAATCCACATCCTTGATTAAGATCCCAAAGGATTATTATAATAAAATATTTAAGAAGAGGAAGAGTAGTTGAAACTTATCTATTACTAAGAGTTGTTATAGCTGGAGTAAGACTTTAATACAGAATTCAAAAAGGGAAGTATTTTATTTACAGATTATTCCTGTGCTTTTTGTATATAAACATGTGCTTTACAGTGAATTGTTTACAATCTAATTGGGTTTGAATCTGTGTTTCTTTAGAGAAACAGCAAAGCAAGAAAAATATGGAAAGGTGGAAAGGTGTTTTTGTCATACACTGTATTTGAACTAAAGCCTGTATGATAGCTGCTATGCAGTACTCAAACATCCTGGCTGCAAGAGAGACGTCAGCATGCCTGTCCATCTATTGATCTTACTTTATTTTTTTCTTTCTTTCCTGAGAATAGCACCACTAAAGTCCTTAGATACTAGTAGAAAGGTGTAATGCAGAGGAAAAATAAGGCTGGATGAAACAAAGGTTTGATTGAGTGAAGTGTCACGATCGAAGAGAAGTCATATTTTTTCTGGTTAAAATAAAGAATCTTATCAAGACTGTCTCTTTGATTTGCCCATACTATTTGAAGCAGACTCCTGGTATTTAATGAGCTGCAGAACACAATGACAGCTATAATTTGGCTAATTGAAAGCGACAGGCAAGGATTCCTCCTCAAAGGCAGGAAAAACCCTGCTCATTTCTCATAATAGTTGGTTGGCCAGTCGGGATGTTCTCATCAGTACAATCTGAAGTACTTCTCCAGCCAGGTCAGCGTCTGGGCCTTTTTCTGAGAGCACATCCTGGCCATGTGGCAAAGTGTGCAGAGACCCGCCAGGCAGCGATGCCCTGACTGACACTGCAAGCCAGAGCTGTCTGGTGGGATGCCCTAAGGAGCAAGTGGTACTAGATGCCTTGGGAGGAAACAAGTCCCGGTCAGCTTGTCAATTCTGTAAATCTGCACTGCTGAGTTTTTGTTATTCTCATTACTTAGGGCAGCAGGATTAGAATTGGCCCATTCTAATGTACTTCCTTTATGCTTTTGTTGGGCAGTTTGTTGTCACAGCTAGTAGAAAATCATCTCATCAGTTTAATCCCACCATCTCTTCCTAGCCTACCTTCTGTCACTGCTTCCCCTCCATACACATATTAATTAATAATTTCTTCATGTTCCCATTATCTACTCACTCTAATTTAAAACTAAGATTAAAATTTTGTCAAAGCACCTTTCTTTTCTTGCTTCCCCTTTCAAGGGAATATAAGTCAGGGAAGGAGGCTTCTCATTTTGCTGAGCTAAGTCAAAGTTGGGAGTTACTGGTCTGACCTGTGCTCAAGCCTCTGCAGCTTTACCCAGGTACTTAGCATCTTTCAGCACCTCAACCTTCTACCTGCAGTGTGAGATGGCAAAAAAGCCCACCTGCCTTAGATGTTCTGAGCTTTACTGTATTGCTCTTGGGATTTTGTTGCAAGATCCTATGATGGAAGGTTTGCAGGGACATAAAGTATTTTTTTCTGCGTGCTGCTAATAGATTAGTATTGTATTTTTTTGTAACCAGTCAGTAAACAGTGTAACAAACAGCCAAGGGCAGTGGTGGGAGACATTTGGTGTTCTGCATGTTTAAAATGCGTGTGGAAACAAGTGACTGGGATCAAGCCACTTTGTGATAGCATCCCACTCCTCAGTCCTGTGTAATTTTTCACCCTTCGTATCTGTGGGATATATCCAGTACTTCTACCCTCCTGGTCAGTTAATTTACGCTTAACTCTGATGCATGTCCATGTCACTTCATCCTGACCACTTCTCCCACCCAGCCCCCCATGTAGGTGAGCATTCCTCTCAGTCCGCTGCAGCACTACTGTGTCAAGGCAGTCCCTTCCCTGTCTGCTGGCAGATGCAAATGGTCAGTCAGAGAGCATGCAATAAGTGTAACTGTGCTGGTCCACAGCAAATGGATGCCCCTAGGAATTCATAAGCATTCACAACTTATCCAATTCATGTAAATCTGTGTCTTACAGCTCTCACAGAGCAGGATAACTTACCTGTACATTAGCACACACGTTCTTATGTGAAAGTCTCCGAAAAGGGAGCCCAAATAAAATGCACTCTGTGTGTAACATGGCTGCAGTCAATCAAGTATTGATTTCAAGAAAATCCACACCTACTCACCGTGCTGTTATAAAGCTGTGTGGTTACAAGTTCAGGAGGTTGCCCCACGGTGTCAGTGACACCTTATCAAGTTTTTGGCCTTATACCAATCAAATTATCTTCAGAGAATTAGCATAGGAAGAAGTTCTCCCCTCTCCCCAACAAAAGTGAGGAAATAAATAAGCTTCCCTGTTCCTTCACTTGAGACTGGGAAGATAAGCTTCTTTCCTCTCTCTTCAATAGCTTTGGAGACTAAAGAACCTCATGGAGGTAAGTAGAAAGGAGAGCAGCAGAAAGCACCACTACAGAGAATAACTCAGGGTTTTCTTATATTACTCCACCCAGCAGGGCATAAAGGAAAACTGTCTGAAAAAGTACAAATCACCTAACCAAAAAAGTGTATCGACTGCCTTTCCTTCAGCCTTCAGGTAATATTTAACATACAAACACATGTGCGCACACCCTGCCTTCCCCCATCTTCTCTTTCCTGGAATCAGAAGCCCTGCCAGGTCCCTTCAGTCTCCCCAAACTCTGCAAAGAATGGCCACGAACCATCGTGCTGAGCAGTCACGCTCCTCCCAGATGTGTGCACACACCGGACATCACAGCTCTGTCACTGCTCTGCCCCATCAGACAGGAATGATACAGTGCCATATGATGCCACCACTGACATCTTTTCCCACTCTGGCTCCTCCCAGGACTGCGGGGAGAGCCCCCAATGGGGGAAAAGTCAAAGTGCCTCGGGCTCAGCGACTGAGGGCACTGCTGATCTCTTCTGCTGGAATCCTGGATTGGCACCGGGGCCGTGCACATGAGCTCAGCACCACCACCACACACGGCCAGGTGCCCAAAGTGCTGACCAAAACTAGACATGCAAATTATTAAACCCACCACCACTGCCACCAGAGCGCTGTACAAAAATTCTTGTTTTCAATATGACAAGTGACTGAAGTACCACCTCCTTTCAAAATAAAAAGGATATTGAAAATAGACATTGAATAGTTCAAAGCATGTGTAAAAGGGGATGAGGCCTCTGCCAAATCAATTGCGAGTTTAAGTAAGCTCAGACGTGATAGCTAATTACTATTATGTCTGGGTTGTCTGTTTGGTGGTCTCTGCGAAATACCAAGTTTTGATCTTGAACAGATTCCCAGTGTAGAGCTAGCAATAGCTCTAAAGCCACTACCACTGAACCAAGCCAGCAGCTTTCACTCTGGGCTTAAGAAACATGTTGGGTGTATTTCTGTGACAGCTTAAGCTGGTCTAAGTCAGAGCTGGAACAAGCCTAGGTCCAGCCAGGCACTTGCTTTGCCCTGACACAATGTTTGCCACATGATGAGAACAATTCAAAGAGCAAACCAGAAAATTAACAGACACAAAACTGAAATTACCAACTTGAAAAAAAAAATCCTGTAACTTTTTCCTCACTAACTGCCTGAACTAATTTGCAGTAGAGAGAGAAAAATGCTAGCAGCAGACACTGTTGTCCAGCAGCCTTACACACAGGCTGAGGTATGTGAACAGGTCAGACACAGGAGCAGAGCTTACGCTTCTCTCCTGAGCACTGGAAATCACTGGCACCTTTTTTTGTCTTATGCTTTCTTCTTGACCTTACTTCCTTCATAGTCTTTCCATTTTGTCTCCCTCAGTGTGGCTGACACCTGGCTGTTTTGCATTTTTCTTTTTCCAGCTGTTCCTGTAATTGCTTCCTGTAAATGATGTGACCTGCTTTCTTGTCAGCTGCTTTTCCCTTTGGTGAGGTCTGGAACTGGGAAGTTTGAAAGACTTTTCCATATGCTAAAGACAGCATGAGCCTAAAAGGCAGCAATTCCCATAAAAAATATATGTGTCCATTATACCTGTACAATAAACAGTATCTGGAATTGTCTAGGTTCGTGGACTTTTAGGACAGGGGTTCTGATACATAAAATGATGATACAAAGATTGGTGCAGGGTCTATTTATTTCAACTGTTCTTATTTTATTAGCTGTTCCTTGATGACACCTATGCTGGTCATCTCTATAGGATTTCTGGCACAGAAAGCCACATCTATAAAAACAAGCAGTGCCCAATACTTACGCTGTGGATGTATATGCAAGCTCTTGAGATTATACTCGCCGTGTTCCAAGTCTGACTTATACAACAGCAATTCTGCACTCCTGTAGACAAGTAAATGGGCTCTTAAGAAGACATGAGTATAATTTGTAGCCAGCCTCAAGACATGAATTCCCTCCCACCATTTGGAAATGTGTTATCAAGCTGCATTAGGTTTTGAAACAATTTTTATGCAGCAGAACAAAATTGTGTTGAGGCGCCTATTGCGAGATTAAAAAAAACTCCAATGTTTGTTTTTATTTGTGCCTGGTCAACAGTAAGAAAGTAATGCTGTACTTTTCAGAGACCATCAAGAATTTCATCACAACTAATGCATTCCTACAAATCATTGCAGCTTTGACAAGACAACATTTTTCAAAGAAAATTCATTTTGTTGGATGTTCTTGTTGGTTCCAATCATCTTACTTGCACTTTAATGTCCTTTTTAAGTGGCTACAATGCAGTAAAATGGATCTTCAGGTTGAGTGTCAACGGGGTTATGCAATAGGTGTTAGGAATGATTCCTAACATAATGTCCTTCTTCTGTCCTAATGACAGTTTGAAAGAGATTTATTGCAAATAATATCATTTATGAAAAACAATACTTTTCAAGTTTGACACCATTCACTAATTCACACTGAATGAAATGCAGGATAATTTTCAAAAGCTTTGCTTTTTTCTTCCTTTCTTCCTTTTTGTTTTCAATTTTTTTTTTGGTTAAAGTCAAAAGTTCTGACTGTTCTGATGATATTTAAAAGGGCAGATACTGCTTAGGGATAAATCAGCCTACTTGAGTGCCTAAATTCGTTGTCTCACATTATCTCATTGGCAAAGTTCCTGATCTGCAGTTTTAATCTGCAATTAACTGCACACTGTGGACCAATTCTGCAACCTTCTCAGGCTAAAGCTTTGAGGTGCCACAGGAGAGACAAGGCAGTAGGAAGCAAGCTATTAGATGTTGCCTTCTGGGTCTTACAGGCAACAAGTAAACCACTGCCATTCTGATGATGTTGCATGACAGGGTGAGCATGTGTTCCTCAGATATGCTATCAAGGTTTTTCAACCTGCAGGTCTTTTTATGACAAGCCAGTGTGTCTGGCCAGGACAGAACAAGAGAACTGACGGTGCTAAAATGTATACTGGGCATATCCACCCTGGCAGGGGCAGTGGTGGGTGGTGGTGGGTCAGTGCTTGGCTAACCAGAGGCAGTGAGATGCTGCTGCATTTCTCACTTCTGTCATAATGCCCTCCTGCTTTCCTGCCTGAGGAGATCTGCCTAAGTATTGGGTCCATTTCACAGACAGGAGACAGGAAGACAAGAGACCAGGGAGGGTTGGTGCCAAAGCCCGAGGCAGGCTGTGCAACTCACCCTTTGCTTCCTTCAGAACACACAGGCTCCCCTGAGGCACCGCTTCACCTCCCACTGCCCCACCAGACCTTTGCATTTTAGTTTAACTCTCAAACTCTCAAATAAGACCTCCAAGTAACCATTCCTACTCCTCGGCACAATTCTAGTTCGCATACTCTTCTTTAACCTCTGTTCATGATTAAAGATCCCTTCCTCTAGAAACCTTCTAATTTCCCCATTCTTGTCCTCTCCAATTGCTCCCTCCAGCCATCACTTTTGAAGGTAGAATTGCTAAAGAGATTGCATCCACTGGGAATGAATTCCTAAATGATGAGGTTTAACCATGTTTGTTTCAATTTCTATACCTTGAACAAGAATGCACTAATTTCCCACCGGTCTCCCAGGAGAAGGTTAAGATCAAGTAAACAATGTTTGAAAAGCATTTTGCAGATGGCAAAAAGAAGTCCAAGCATTTCCAGAGATCTAGTGAGAGGAAACATCTTGTTAAGCTGCATGTCTCAAGTTTCAACAATTTTTTTTCTCTTATGGTTACAAGTTTATTTAAAAGCAAAAGTAATACTCAGGTTTTATGGCACTTGCTGTTTGAAATTCACGTCTCTGGCTTATTCTTTCAGCTTTTCTCTTGTGCTCATTTCTGTGCTCTCTCTGTGCTTAAAAAACATGAGCTCCTAGGCCAGTAGAATTTTTAAATTAGTCAGAATATGATGTTCAGAGGAATTGAGGGATCTGGGAACTCCTTGGAATTCATTAGATGCCAGATTTAAACTACACATCCAAGCTAGATTTTCGCATTTCAAAGATTATTTTTTAACATATTTAAACAGAGCATTCAGGACTGAGGAAGGGCAATCTCCAGAGGCTCTTTAAAACAGGAAATGTAGAGAATGAAAGAATTGGGCAGAATTATGTTGCAACCAGCTTCTGACACTGATTAGTACTTAAACTGGTAAAAAATGAAACTCTTGAAATTATTTAAAATGCATGCACAGAACATCCTTTCCCAAGGAGCTGGAGTGCCTTTTAAAGGATCCTGCAAAAGGCTGCATTGGTAATTCATTTGATTTAACTGATTTTGCCACCTTTTCTCTGGGAGGTGATAAAGCAGGTTGTCAAGACAGATAAGAGTGCTGCATTGTGGACTGTGTGCTCACAACGTTTTCCAATTTGAGCCTTCTGTCATCGGGGCTTTCTCATCTTCAGGCAAACTCAAAGGATTACAGATTGCAATTCTTTCAGTGTCTCAAAATGCATCAGGCATATTAAAGATAGAGAAAGCAACATGTTCCAAAGAGAGGATTTCTTAATTACTATTTTATTATGAATCTTATTACTTTCTAAAGGCTTTGATCAATGCTTTGGCTACTGCACAAATACAGAGGAAGTCTCTGTCATGGCCAGGTGAGTTTATCACCAAAATTGAATGTAGAAGTATAGCATAGAAGAAAAGGAAGTTCTTGAATGGGGACTGGAGGAGAACACAGCAGTCCACATTGTCCTTGAGGCAGTCTGATTCCTACACGTGATGTCTTCCCCTGCATTGGGCAACACTGGGACATCTGCAGAAAAGACACTGAGCAGCCCTGTTTGGTCAACATTGCAAGAGCAGAAAGGGATGGCTGGAGCAGGAGGGACCAAGAGATTTGGCACAAGCCACACCAAGAAAGCATCATTTGGGCCAAGAACAGATTTATTAAGGGAATGGATTTCAAAGCCCAGCAAAAGACTTTTGAAGCTCACTGATATCCAATGGCAAGTATTTAAGAAAGAAGAGCAGTTGTGAATAAAATAGCCCAGAGAGAAGAAAACATGGGATAAATGCAGAAAAATCTTGAAATTGCTCAATTGAGAAGAAGATGCTAAGCACTTTTTTGACAGAGAAGTTTTTAAATCTACTAATTAAAAACTAGCCTATTGCCAATGACTTCTCAAGTAGGCTTTTTGTTCTTCAGAGCCTGCAATACTTCACAGATTTCTGGGAAAGAAAGGGTATTCCTCTTTTAAACTCTGATTGCTCTTTCAGTGCATGCTAGAGAAAGCTAGGCATGACTGAACTATTATTTCAAGAGTTAGTAGATGATTGTGGATGATAATTATATCCTGTTGAAAACATCCCTTGAGGTAGGGATGGAATAGGGTAATTTGTGACCTTTCCTTTGCTTTCAATTACTAATGACAACCTGAACTGATGAAAAAAAAAAAGAGTAAGGATTTGGGCTTCATGAAACACATCTTTTTACTAAACAAATCACAAGCATCACCACTTTTACATTCAAGTTCAAGCTAAGAATGTGCTGGAGTGCCCTTGCTGAGCCAGAGTGGGAATGAGGTCAGCACCCATTCATCTCATGGGTACAGAAGACACCCTGTATTCTCCACTTAGAAATTACTCTTCTTCCTCATGAAAAAGAAACACAGCTGCTCTTGAGCCTGGGCACCACGGCTGAAACAGCCAAACCACCCAGCCAGGGGAGGGTCTTGTGGTGGGAGTCTGTGGTGCCCCCGGGGTGAGGCTGGAGCCCGGCTGAGCTGAGGGCACTGCACTGGTAACTCCAGGCACCCAAGCTGCTGTTCAGTGCCCAAACATGCTTTAGATATTTTCTGTACTGCAATCCCCTACTTCAGCTCTACTCGGGATTTGAGATGTGGACACTAAACAGCAAACTTGATGCCTTGAACCATTAAAATTCACCAAAGTGGGGATATTAATTTCAATAGGAACCAGAGCTTATGTAGTTTCCTTTTTTTTTCTTCTGTAGGAGGTATCCACTCAGCTATTCATTGAATTATTTCTTTTTTCCAGAGTAAATTTTGTGATGCATAGACCCCAGATTGTAAGACATCCTGCTTATATGCTATAATCCTAATAAATACAGATCAGACTTAAAGAGCTTCCGTAAATGTCATTATTTCGAGGCAACCTACTCATTCTTCAGAAGTGGAAAACCAGAAACACCTCCAGAATGAAACACCTACACATGGAGAGATTTCCAATTCCTTCTTTTATTCCCAAGATGTTGCCAAATGGAGAACTCCTGCTTTACAAGCAGGGATTCACAGCCGAACTGAATACTGGACACCCCCAAAGAGCAAACAGGAAAACTCCCAAGGACAATTGAACTACGGGCACCTCAAAATAAATACATGTATTGTGGGAGAGAGCATGAGGAAAGTGAAGGTTGCTTCTTTGGTTTTTCTTATTTTCATAACCTACTTTGCCATAACTGAATGTCAGTGTGTAACACCTCCTCTGGTGAGCACTCCTGCGCTGTTTTCAGGTTAATGCATGCAGTGTGTACAAACAAACAGCAACAGCATACCGAGGTGTGCTGAAACTTGAGGATTTTTTTAAGAGTGATGTTGTTTGCATTGAGAAAAAAAGTGGTGTGGAGCTGAAGGCAAACAAGAAGTAGCAAATCACGACCTCACACCTGCAGTAGCACTGGGCTGTGCATCTGAGGTGGTCATTTTTCCACCAAACCCCATCTCATCCATATTCTTATGACAGCAACTCCCAGCCCAGAGGAAGATCTCTCCTCTAGCCCTTCAGCTGGGCTTCCTGGAAAAGACCTACAGGGTCCCAGCTTTGTCTGTCTCTGGCAGCTGCAGCTACAATTCCTCTTTTGCGAGCTCCAATGGGACATAAGCCATTCTTGGCACGAGGGGGTTCCCTGTCTGCAGGTGAGATGCTAAGCAAGGTTTGAGCTACGTAGAGCACCACGCTCTGAGCACTGTCAGTGACAGCTTTGCACAGTGACGGCGAGAGCTGTGTGTCTAATTTGGGCAGCAGCAGATGGATCATTTAAGACAGAAAGAGACTGGCACTACCAGCAGAGCAAAGGGATAACGTGTTCCTTCTGCAGCACAAATCTCACAAGTGACTCATGACTCTTCTACAGCTCACGCTGGCATCCCTTGGTCTTTGTGACTGTAACCGCACATTTTAAAGGTCAGGATGTAGTGCTTTCTCCCTGGTACCTTGGAATCCATACAGGTGAGAAGAACCTCCAGTGCACATGGTGGTTTCCATATGGTTTGATCAGCAGGTTGCTCTTCTCCTCCTTCTGGCCCAAGAGCAGAGATTATGAAATAATCTAGCCAATAAACCTCTCAGTTTGATTCTCGGGTGCTCGTTGCATACATAAGTATCATGTACATGACTAATATCAGGCAAGCCTGGTGCCTGAGCCACACCCACATTCCTTCTGCGAGCCCTTATTTCAGAACAGATTTCAATTAACTTTCATCAGATGTTTAAGGTGGCCCAAGTCTTTTCTTCTTTGTGTAGGTGTTTATATTTCAGTGCTTTATACTTAAGGATGTGCTTCACTGCTAACTAGAACAGCGACTGGTTTGGGCATGTGCTTGAATGGTCTCCTGTGTACTGGTCTTATTTAGGTAGTATTTCCTCTGACAGCAGAGCCCTGGCATTGGCTGAGCTGTGTGCAGGCTGCTGATGTTCATGAGTTAGTTTGCTGTACCTTGTGAAAGCACACACTGATGGTTCACCTGTAACAACCTGGAACCACAGGCATTTCACCACTGTCCTTGCTGAAACATGAGAAAGCCTGAAGCTGAATGGTGTTGAAAAGCCCATTGCTTTCTTGCCCAAAATGGAATTGTCATCTAGATTGGGTAGTAGCTTTCTGTGCAGATTTCAGTTCTGGGTACAAGGTATCCTGGTACTGCACAATTTATACCAGACTTAACTCAGGGGCACCCAAATCAGTGCAGGCTGTGCTCAGTGATGGTAAAATCTCACAGAGAATTTCAGTCAGTGCAAGGAAACCACTGGCCAGAAAGAAGACCCAAAGGATATGAATATAGCAGTGCTTCTGCACATTTAACTTTCCTCAAATTCTCTTGATAACTTTACAAGGAGAAAAACAAACCAATACACAAACAAACCACGGCCAAACACTGCACTTGAGTTGATATAGGCCCCCTTATTTTAGCAGCTTGGTAATGTTTCCATCTTTCACAGGTTTCTGAGCTGGATCCAGCTGAAAATGGTAATAACTCACCTTTGACAGTTATGTAAAAGATAGACTGCGCCCTCAGTTCAGCTTCCCTTGAACGGGGAGCTGAAATTTGCAACCATGTTTCATAACAGTACCTTTATTGGCAAGCTTGCCAAAGAGGCCTGGGATAGGTGACCTTTGCAAATGAATAACCAACAACTTTGACTTTAGAAATAGTCTTTCATAATGAAGCTGATCCTGGGAACACAGCCTTTGCCTACACTGAACTTTTTTTTCAGTAACTTTGAATCCCAAGTTATGTTTAAACCATTTAAACTATGCTTAAAATGTTATGTTTATTCCTGCACTGGATGCTAACATAATTAGTTCTATGGGTCGTCTTCTGCATTTGACTACTCATATTGAATATAATGTCCTAAATGTCTTTAATACACACATCTTCTTTGCAGACATTCATATTTTAAAAAAGCACTTTTTAAAACATATCTTCAGTTTTCAAACATAAGCTTGCTCAACTCCTGCTGAAAAGGAGTTTGAGAGCATAAACCAGCTTGAATATTCAAAATCCACCACAGCAATAAGAATTAAAAAACAAGTAATAACCACCTATCAATTTGACAGGTTTTATTTTTAGTGAATTTCAAGTTGTCACATTCTCAAGGCTTTTTCTTCCAGATCCCAGGGCTAAAAGGTAACTACCTTCTATTTAACAACAGGTAAGTTACACAAAAAATGCCACCTGTCATGAGATAAAGGACAAATCATGAGTCAGCAAAATCATTCCAGAGCTTTATCAAGGAACTTATCTTTTCTTCCAGGTTGTTTTCTTTTGTGTGACATTTGTCTGACATTGCCTGAAATTATTTCCTTACACCTTGGGAGTTTGGCTGAGAGACCTGACAACATTACTGACAGTGGATTAATCACATCTGCAAACTTCATACAAAGAAGCAATTGATCATCCTACAGTCTGGGAAAGGAGAAAAAAGGGAATAAAGGGGGGGGAAGGGAAGAAAGGGAATAAAGGAGAAAAGGAAGATAGGAAGATTTGTTTCATTATTTATGTATCTTCAACCCTGTAGTCTGGGCATCCATGGGATCCTCACTGAGGATTTGTTACAACCTTTGCTAAAAGTGAAAATACTTAGTAGCAGACACAGTACCTGGGGAACAGTATGAACATGAAAAAATATCGTGATATATATTAAATATATATACATACCACTTTACATGAAATATATATGCATATCCTACAATGTCCCTAACTGATTTTTAAATGGATCACAGATCAACTTCATTCCTGTTCTTACAAAACAATCTCAGCAGATCCTTAGTGTCAGCAAAGGAACAAACAAAGACCGTGCAACTGATCTTAAATGTTGCTGAAAGAGAAGTCAATGTTTTTAAAAAATTATTAAAACTAAAAAACAAAGAAATGTATGTTGATAGAGCTGAAGGTTGCTTTGTTGGTTTCTCCCTTGCCTTCAGCACTCACTCCAGTGTCCCAGTGTTGTAGTTTTGATTTTTGTTAATGGCTTTCCCCCCATCTAAAAGCTTTGCTGGGGAAGTTTTAGGCCTGTTGAACAAAATCATGCAATGTCGATGACCTCTTTGGAAGAATTTAGTGAGAGAGGAGGTTTCACTCAAAAGACACATTGTGTCTGCCTCTACTCGGTGTGATGGCACACAAAGCACAGGAAACTGCCTCTCCAAGGCTTGTGTGCCTCCTGGTGCTCTGCACAGCTCATGCACCCAAGCAGCGATGGTCACAGGCAGGTGGAAAAGCTGAGCCAGGAGGCTCACAGAAGGACCTGTCCATAAGGACATTTCTAGACTGGCAATAAAGCCCCTGTGCATTCAGGGAGCTCCAGGACTTTGGTAAACAAGGGTTATGATGTACAGATGAAAAGAGAGTGGGTGGAGAAGACTCAGAAAAGTCACTATTCCTTTTGCTGCAAATCCAGGAGTGGCAGCCACGGCTCGCTTGGACACGGCTCCTTGCGCTTTGTCCTGGGGTGCCAGACCAGATCCCTGCTGTGCTCTAAAGAAAGCCACTTCCCAGAGAAGTGGCTGCTCCTGAACCAGCAGCCCCATCCTGCTGTTCCTCTGCCTGCTGTGTGTTGCATCAGAGTTCATCTGGCTTTCAGCTCAGCAGATCACACACATACTTTTCCCCTCTGTACAGTTGCTCAGCCTAAGTCAGCGTGACTGTGGGCCCAAGTCATTGAAGACCTATGCAAAGCTAAACATTTTTTAAAGAAAACCAGGTTAGAAAACCTCCAGGGCACTTGCCCTAGGCAAGATAATTTTACAGTAGCTTTTCCCATTGTACTAGCTTGTCAGTGTTTGAGCACTTCCCCTCTGTGTCCTCATTCCATTCACAGTCCCGAGTTTCACTTTCATTTCTCTTGGGTACTTAAGTTTCAGTTCTCTTCCAGCACTGCCCTCTCCCTTGCTGACACCTCCCTCAGCTACTGAATTACTTGTACACCCACTTGGAATATCTTTATCTTCTTTTTGCTTTCTCATAACATTCTTTTTCCTTTTTTTTTTCCCTGACTTCACATCTTTCTCATCCGTTTTCCTCAAATATCAGTTTAAGCCATTAAGAAGGGGTGAGTTAATTAGGTTCTTAAGCTTATTTGTGAAACTAAGAATCAGCTTGGGAACTGTCACAAAGAGGGATGGGCTTCAAGTGTTTTCTGGATGAGGAGAGTGTATGTTTAACCCTCATGAATTTGTGATTTACCTTACTTATGTGGATTTTTGAATGGTCCAGCATACCTTCTCTTTCTGCCATCCCCTTCCGCTCATTCCCACAAAAATAAATTCCTTCTTCGCTCTCTATGGTGTTATCTGCTTGGAACTCTGTCACGTTTTATTTGAATCACAGATTGTTAAAGTGGAAGATGCTATTTCTAACATTTGGATCATTGTAATTCTGATCTTGCGAATTCTATTCAGACTAAATATCTGTTCAAATTACTAAGCAGAAAATTCAAGCCTTATTTCTGTGCTTCCACAATTCCAGTTTGGCACATCCCCCAAGACAGTTACAGTAATTTGAGAAAAAATATAACAATAATATGACAAGAATTGCTGTAATTCTAGAATTACAGCTTCATAATGACCACATAAGAAAATATTCTACTGTGGCATTATGATAACTGCTTTGACTAATGACTGCAGGGATCTGGGGTGATTCACAGGTCCAGCCCAGCCACAACTGGCAAACAGAATCAAATAAAAGAGTATAAAACTAGTTTTTGAGACCTCATGACACTTTTCTTCACCTCCCTAGACCTGGGACCAGCAAAGAGCTGTTGGCAGTCTGGGATGGAAGGGTAAGGTCCAATCCACTCCCCAGTCCCCACTGCACTCCTGAGGATTCAGTGAGGACAGTGACAGTGTTCCTGTGATGCCAATGAATTAGGAGAGCTGCACTGAGTCAGGGTCAAGTGTCACTGGAAGAGGACTGAGCAACCACTAGGAACTGACAAACCCAACATGAGCTACCTTCAAGTAAGTTATTTAATTTTTAAAAATAAAATATGTATGTCTGCTGTACCTACATAAAAATGCAGGGAATGGTACAGTCTGTAACCGCTACTCAGGACTGCTCTGTGGCAAATCTGAGTGATACATACAAGACTATTATAATCTGCAAGACAGATTCTTAGTTGTTTGGTAAAGCTCTTCATCGTAGCACCATCGGCTTCTGGACAAACAGATAAGCGGCAGTCAGCTCCGGCAGTTTAAACTTTGTGGCTGTAAGCAGTTCAGGAATGCTGCTCTGCATAATCGTAATTAAAATTAATTTTATTCTTCACTGTACTGTTAAGTTCTTGGTTCTCCTTTTAAATACACTTCCTTAATGTAACTGCAAGGGAATCAAAGTCAGGAGCATTGCAACTTTCTAACTACTCAGAGCACTGCTTAATCTTGTAATTGTAGGCTCTTCATAATACAACACAGCAGCTGGGAACACAACTGGGGCAATGAGAGTGCAGCAAGCCTGCTATTTCCTAACAGAGCCATTTTTGCTGTCCTATATTTTTTCTGCAATTTTTCCTTTATTTCTCTATTGTAAAAAAACCAAACCAAACAAAACAAAACCACAACACCTGAGTGGAAACGCACGACACTGTAACAACACTGATTTTAAAACATGAGACATCTAACAGTAGCAGAAGTTTCAACTGTATTAGAATTTAGAAAACAGAAAATAAAATTTAGGCCTGTAGCAGCCATGTTTCCACATTCAGCATTGTTCCACCACCGGCACGGCACGGCACGGCACGGCACGGCACGGCACGGCACGGCACGGCACGGCACGGCACGGCACGGCACGGCACGGCACGGCACGGCACGGCACGGCACGGCACGGCACGGCACGGCACGGCACGGCACGGCACGGCGCCCGCTCCCGCCGGCTCTGGGCAAACCCACGTGTCTCTGCACACCAGAGCCACCAGCCACGGACTCCTCTCGGGGAAGCCTTTTATCCGCAAGGCAGGGAGGCCCGCTCGGACTGGCGCCAGGCGCACTACTGCCCGCCTCCCCTCGGCGTGCCCCGCACCCCTCACGGGGCGCACGCGGAGCCGCCGCCCGTTCCCGAGCCGCGCGCCGGTCCCTGCGCCGCGCGCCGGGCGGGCCACGGGCGGGGCGGGGCCGTGGCGGCCGCGCGTGCCCAGGGCGCGCCGCGCGCGCAGCCCTGCGCGCGTCGCCCCGCCTCGCGCCCCCCGGCCCCCGGCCGCGGGGCCGGGCGCGCGCGCTGACGCGGGCTGCGCCCATAGGCGGAGAGGCGCGCGCGCGCTCCGCCCGCCGCCCCCCCGCCCCCGCCCTGGCGCTCCCCCGCCGGGAGCTCGGGCCTCAGCCGGTCCCGCCGCGCCGGCCCAGGGCCGCGAGCGCTCCACCGCCGGCGCCTACCGGCTCTGCGCGGGCGCCGAGCGCTGGGGGGAGAGGGAACCGCCGCGGGAGCGCGCCGGGAAGAGGCGGAGACGGGGAACGGCCGCCGCCGCGAGCGAGCCCCGCCCCGCCCGCCCACTCCCCGCTCCCCGCCCGCCGGGACCGTTTCGGCCGCCTTCCCCCCGCTCCGCGTGCGCGCGCGCCGCTCCCGCGCCGGCCGGGCCGCATGAGCGGCATGAGCGGCTCCGCCTGAGCGCCGCGCGCGCCGCCACCTCCCTGCTGCCGCCCGGTCCCGGCGGGCGTCGCGTCCCCCCGCGCCGCCGCCGAGGATGCTGAAGATGAAGCTGCCCCTGAAGCAGACGAGCCACAAGGCAGCGGCGGCGGAAGATGCGACGGCGGCGGGGTTGAAGGAGCCCGGCGGTGCCCTGGACTGTCACCTCCCCCTGCAGCAGCAGGTGCCCCGGGCCCGCGGGGGCGCCGCGGCGGCGGCGGGGAGGGGGTGTGGGCTGGAGGGGCCGAGCCGGCTGCGCGGCCTGGGGCCGGGGCCTGGGCCCGGCCCGCCGGCCCCCCCCGCCTCCCTGGGTGCTCCGGGCGGCGGCGGTCCCGGCTCGGCGGCCGCCCGCACGGACAAGGAGACGGTGTACGAGTGGTTCGGGCTGGTGCTGGGGTCGGCGCAGCGCCTGGAGTTCATGGTGGGGCTGCTGGACCTGTGCAACCCGCTGGAGCTGCGATTCCTGGGCTCCTGCCTGGAGGACCTGGCCCGCAAGGACTACCACTGCCTCCGCGACTCGGAGGCCAAGGCCAACGGGCTCAGCGACCCCGGGCAGCTCGGCGACTTCCGCGACCCCGCCGTGCGCTCCAAGCTCATCGTCTACCTGGCCCTGCTGGGCTCCGAGAACCGCGAGGCCGCCGGCCGCCTGCACCGCCTCCTACCCCAGGTGGACTCCATCCTGCAGAGCTGCCCGGCGGCGCGGCGGGCCCCGGCCGAGGAGGAGGAAGAAGAGGAGGAGGAGGAGGACGGGGACGTGGTGGTGGTGATGGACGGAGCCACGGAGAACGGGCAGGCCGGGATCCCCGCCGCCCAGGGCCTGGGCTGCGGCGCGCAGGAGGAGCTGCTGCTGCTCTTCACCATGGCCTCGCTGCACCCGGCCTTCTCCTTCCACCAGCGAGTCACCCTGCGGGAGCACCTGGAGCGGCTGCGGAGGGCCCTGTGCGGGGACCAGGAGGAGGAGGAGGAGGGCTTCGGCCGCCACCCGGCCCAGGTAACGCCGCGTCCTGCGCTCTTGCCGCTGCGCCATCTCGGCGGGTGGTTTCGTCCTTCTTCCATCGCTCCTGTTCTCGTAGGAGCGGCCGCTTGCTCTCCCCGAATCCCCCCATTGGGATGTGGTCCCTTCCGTCCTCCCCCTACCACGGCAGTGCCAGCCCCGGCCGCCCCCACAACCTGCAGCGGAGTGTCTACTACGAATTTCTTGGCGGGGGGAAGGGCTCATTTTCCTAGCCTGCCATGCTTTCTGGAGCGCTGGGTTTTTTTCTGGAACTCTGCCGTGCGGGAGTGCAGAGTACACGGTACTGAACTGGCTGCCTCGTACGCTGTAGGCCACTGTACGAAGCAGGAGTACAAGCAACAGCTTGACTAAACTTATAAAATAATAATAAGAAGAAGATAATATATATATAATATATATATATATATAATATATAATAATAATAATAAGAAGAAGAAGAATGCTAGATACAGACCAGATTGTCTAAGAGAGCATTCTCTAGGAGCTTCAAACCGATAGAACAGTTGAAATAGAAAATAGACCAATAGAATAGTTGAAATATTTTTTTTATATGGAGCCTGCTGCCTTGCACCTTTCTAAAATGAGGCACAGGCTTGAACTTGGCAAGAATCAGGGCAGCAGTGGGGTCACCAACTCTACAGCTGGTTCTCTGAAACACCAGGTTCAGTGAGATGGCTGACAGCATTGGGGAAGGGATGGTAATGCTTCCATTAAAGAAACAAATCAAAATGTCACAACTGGAGCTTCTGTGCAGAGAAAAACTGATTTTTGGGTAGCTGTCAGGAAACAGCAAAGCTCATCCTGAAAGCAGATGTGCCACTTGTTGCCAGGATGTGGCACTCACTGGGGATGAGGATTTGCAGTGAGTGACCACGGAAGCATTCTCCTGTGGAGTAGCTCTGTTTAAGCAGAGGTTTTCCCCTGGTGCCATTCACTGCTGCCCTCTTGATGAGCACTGGCTTTAGAATTTGCCCCATATTTACAGAGCCAAGCTGTCCTCATTGAGCTCTTCAGTTTTTGGTCTATAGATGGCTTCTGGTGCAAAGGGGAAGGAAGGGCTGGAAGTTGGTTGTTTATAGCATTGTTCCACTGAACCCATCAGGTTTTCATGAGTTACTGGACAGAAAAGGGTACAGCGGTATAGGCTGGGGCTTTGGGATTTTGTTTCTAAGTTTGCTTGCAGTGCAATCCCTTTCAGCCACTTGTAGAAAACTTCTACATTGCCTGCAGTACAAAAGGAGTGGCTCTTGTTTGCTAAAGATGGGATATGTTCTCAAGGAGTACTCAGGATACAGGGATCAATTTCTAAGCCTTCATATGTATTAACTAAATGCTTATATCATTTAAAGGCCAAAACGCATTTGGCAGATCATAAACTAATGGGCAGATGTTACACATCTGAAATCACAATGAATTCGGTGTAAAAAGTGCTTATTTTGGCGCATTGGTCTGCATCAAGTCTAGCTCTATCCCAGAATGAATCCTGAAAGTCCATCTTTCCGGGGAAAGGATTGAATTGCAGGAAGTGGTAAGGCTGGCCACTGTCCCTTCTGGGTTTAAAGTGCCAGTAACCGGGAACATCCTTCCTGCCTGGAACTGGCAACAGTGGTAGCTGCTCAGCGTGTCCCACCAAATGCAGCTGGGAGAGCAGGCTCCCGCGAGCTGCTGCAATTGAAGTCAGTTTTGTGCAGCGTTCTGGCTTCAGCGTAAAAGCAGCTGTCCAAGTTGTGGTTTTGTTTACTCGGGGAACACTGAGAGACCCGAGTCAGCTTGGCTGAACATGCACATCACATACTCCGTAGTCGACCCAGGAGTGAAGCGGCAACGCTTCCGTAGGCTTTCCTCCCCGTCCCCCCTTTCTTAATGGCTAATTGTAAATACAGCACAGCCTTTCTGGGAAATAATGGCTGACAGGGAACAGAGGGATCAGTGGCTTTCTGCTGGGTATTTTCCACGGGGACAGTGGGACCCTCACAGATAAAACGCTAGAGGAGATGCATCCACTAGCAGGGTTAAAGACTTGCCTGGCAAAATGCTACCGTAGCATTACACTGAACTTGATTTAAAATCCCGTCGGGTTTCCACAAGCCTTTTCTCCTTTAATCTCTAAATTTTTGAGTGCCTTCAGGGCTCTGCGTTTGTGAACTAGAACGGTTCATAAAGATCTTTCTTAAATTTTATTCGACTGGGCTCTATCTCCAGGAATAACCTCCGGGAACTGCCCTCCGTGGCGGGCAGCCCAAGCAGCTCCACTCGGGAGCCCTCGCGGTGGTCGCGGTGCTCCCCGTCCAGCCCCCGCCCCCACGGGGAGTGCTCGGGCAGGCGGTGCCCGGGAGGGGGACGGGGATTTCTCCCCCGTTAGACGGGCACAGCCGGGCGCGGCGAGGGCAGAAGGACCGGCGGGATGGGGAGCAGGGGTGGACACGGCGCCCGAACCCACCGAGCGCCGTGGGAAAGGGGGTGCCCCCTCTCTCTGTTTGCGGGGCGGACGGGTGGGTCACGGATCGCCCGTGAGGGCACAGCCCCGCTCTGCCAGCCCCGTGCGCGGACAGGGATGCGGGGACTGATGGTGGCCGCCGCTTCCCGCCCCGTCCAACATGGCGGCGCTGGCTCCCGGTCACGTGCCCTTGGGGCGGCGCCCGGCCCGGCCCGCCGGGAAGGGAAGGGAAGGGAAGGGAAGGGAAGGGAAGGGAAGGGAAGGGAAGGGAAGGGAAGGGAAGGGAAGGGAAGGGAAGGGAAGGGAAGGGAAGGGAAGGGAAGGGGCGGTGCCGCCGTTGCATAACGGGGGGGCTCGGCCCCGCCGGGACCGCCCCGCAGCCCCGCTCCCCAGGCGGGAAGCGGCTGTGCGGGGGCTGTGGCGTGCCCGTCCATCGGGCACAGAAGGCGCAGCAGCAGTTTCGTGCACAGAGGCCGCCAGCTCAGCTCTGCTCTTCCCGGGCTTAGCGCTCCCGGGGTTCTCAGCTCCCGGCTTCTGACCTGTCGGGAGGCCGTCACTGAGCTGTTGTTCACTTGGACCTTGAAATACTGATGTATTCCTGTGGCTGGCAGCAGCGATGTGAAGTCAGCCTGCAAACGTGAGGGAATTCAGACCTGGAGTAGAATCAGGCAGTTTGCCAGTTACTGAATTCTTCAAGGCAAAGGACTGTGCATGTGGCATATCCAACAAAATGGCTCGGTTTGAGCTTTCAAGGAGTTGTAACACCTAGCTTTAGTGAGCACCAAGGCTTGAGGAGTTCACCTGCAAAGAATCTGTGGGTGATTTACTAGAACATAAAGCATTTTGCTTTTTCCCATTATTGAATTATGTTTTCTGGTTAGGGTCTGTGTTGTCTGGTGAAATTGAGCTCACAATGAAGTTGTTTCATGATGAAGAGTTAATAAGATTGTTGCTATTTTTAGTGTCTAATTTCAGTGATTTTGAAAAATGTAACATTTCTTAGTGATACATGTTAACAAATTCAGCTCAAAATGGAGGAATTCAAAAGTTGTGGGAGGTAGAACTGTTGGAGTGGGATGGGAGGAGCCGGGATCGCCTTACAGTTGATAAATTTTGTTTCTTTATGGAGTATTTGAATTAAGGTTTGGGACTTTTTATACTTGAAGTAGAAACACTTGCCACTGTTTTCAAATTCTTAACTTAAGGTGTGGTTTATAACAACATATTTTGGAAAAAAGTCATTGGTGCATTAAGCTGCAGAATATCAACTTTGAATCTAAAGTTGAAGTATAAGAATAAATCAGCAGCATTCGCTGCTGAATAAAAGAAGTGTAATTGTGCAAAGATCCTGTTGATTACATGTATATTGGTTTACATAAGAAAACACATAGCTTAAGTCATGCGTTGATTATTTTTGTTTAATAAGTGTATCACTATCAAAGCAGTTTGACTTTATTGTTCATCTTTTTCCGTCCCATCAGATGTCTGGGATCAAAATGCTGAAATACTGAAGGAGCTCTGAATATTGATGAATGTAATAAATGTGGCTCGCATTAGGCACTGGAACATTTTATCAGGCATACTTGACAGGAATTAGAACCAAGAGTCTGTTGAAACAAGAAATCTCCTGGAGATAATGGTTTGTTGAATAGTATTTTAATTAGCTGGCTGGAGGATTCTTCACAGAAAAACGTCTCTACTTACAAATAAAGGAAAAGTTTCTATTTACAGAGTATTTTTCTTAGTACATTTCTACTTATAGGCTATTTTGTGTGCAAATTAGAAGTGTGCTTTTATAATTGATCTTCAGTTACTTGCAGCAGAATAAGGTGGTAGAATTTAATTTTAGAATCTAAGAGCTCTATCTGCAGTGCACTGTTTTTAGTGTCATAGGGTTGAGTATCAGGAGAAGTGTCTTCAGAGTCTGGTTTAAATAAGAGACATAAAGATAAAAAATGTCATTTTACTGTTGGCAAAGATCTTTTAAATGGTGGTGCACTCCAGGGAAATACAAATGTTTTACAAATTTTGCATAGCGAGAGAAAAAGTATTCCAGCTGCCTCAGAGAACCCAACAGCCTTGTCTCTGAACAGGAATTTCTCTGTCTCCTAACAGGAGAATTTCGAGAAACATTACTAGAAGTCTGGAAAGGAAGTCATAGCTAGATAAAAGACAATGCCTAAAGTGAATGAGTTCTATGTAAATGTGCATGCCAATGCTCCAGGAAGTCGAAGAGTAAAAGCTTTCACTGCTTTGAGCTGGTTTAGCTGTTTAATTCTAAATATGAGGTGTTAGTACAAGTTTGTAGCCTTTCCCAGTCCCATTATTCCGGAGTTAATCAGCCTCTTGCTGTTGTCCCTGACAGTCTGTTCTCCAGCATAGTAAATGTTGAAAATATACCCCTGACCTGCTTATGCGTGTGCTTAGATTGCTCTAATTGGGCTGTAGCTCAGTTTTCAGGGTTGCCCAATGCTGACTTATCATAAGAACTCACTGGGCTTGGAGTGCAGAGGACTCTGAGCTTTTTCTGAAGAGCTGCAGAAAAGGGTGCAGACAGCAGCAGTAAGATGGTTGTGTCTGTGAAACCTCTGAAGTCTGTGGGATTCTGCCTGCTTAAATCTGTCACCTTGTTTGCTTGCCATTATCAGTCTCCAGCCATAGTTGTCCTAGAAGACATTAGAGCTGATTCTTCATTACTGTAATTAAAACAAAATACCTACTTTTCTTTCAAGAGTTCGTAAATTTCTGTAGTATCCTCCAAGTCCAAAGATTTATAATTTTGGAGATCAAAACTGGCAGAGATCTGGCTAGAAGCTGCATTCCTTTGTGAGTTTCTTTCCTTTCCTAAACTTCTTAATCTTGTCTTTTTGAGAGAAGAAACTAAAAATACTTTGAACAGCCAGAGAAAATTTAGTGTCTTGGGAGCAAGATAACCACAAGACAGAGATTTTCTGCTATTTGGAGATGCTGTACATAGAATAATGTTTTCAAACTATGCTGGAGTTCAGGGATTGGACAAAATGACATATTGCCCTCTGATGGTAATTAAATGTAGTAATGAAGGCATTGTCCCTTCTGAGTACTGACTGTACTTCAGTGAACTACTCTTCAGGGGCAGATGTTTTTTAAATCTTCCTCTCACTCTAGACTGTTATG
Organism: Prinia subflava; assembly: GCF_021018805.1. Classification (NCBI taxonomy): domain Eukaryota; kingdom Metazoa; phylum Chordata; class Aves; order Passeriformes; family Cisticolidae; genus Prinia; species Prinia subflava. The sequence goes on from NC_086247.1 coordinate 83,184,079, forward strand.
AGAATAATTTTTTGTATTAGCCTGAACTGCTGCATTCAAGTAATTTTACTTTGATTCACTCGGCTGACAATAGCAAGAGTACTGAAGTTGTGCAGAGCTTTTGGGTGAGCAACCACCTGGGGATGCAATAACAACTGAACTGGCGCATGGCTGGCTCTAGGTTCAAGTTCTCTGCTTTGTTATGGACTAACTAGGTTGGAGTGAGACTGTGGTTTAGGTCCTGTTAAAAGCTCAGGTGGAGGTGAGACTTGGAACACATTGTGTTTGTAGCAAACACAAGGTGCATTATTCCCCCGGCACTGTAAATCACAGGTGTAGCTGCCATGTCTAGTACTTCAAAGGTAATTGCCACAGGCTGAATTTATTCATGTGGTGTAAGAGGGTTTGTATGCCCTTTGTCTCAAAATTGTTATGATTTGGTAGTGCTGTAAGTTAGTGAATACGTGATTGGTGAAGCTGTCACGTGGGGTCATCTTCCTCCCTGAATCAGCTGATGTTTTGTCAGGTTTCTGTCTCCATCACAGCATTTTGTTGTTGACTCTTACAGGCAAGCTCTTAACATAGTTTCACTGAACATATGCTTTAGAGTACTTCTAGGCACCTGTGCATACTCTCTATGCAGTCCAGCTTACTAGATAGGTGTTAACAGGGCAGTTGAACATTATCCATTGGAACTGTATGTTCAGTCAGTCAGGCTTCCATTGCACATATTATGGGATTTTTTGTCTGGTCGCAGAACCATGAAAGGACTGAATATGGCTGTGACCTCTGGAGGTCATCTTGCTTAAGGAGGGCCACCTACAGCTCATTCCCTGGGACGATGACTTTTGTGTGTCTTCAAGGATATAGACTTCACAGCCTCTCTGGGCAACCTGTGCTCGGTCACCCTGACAATGAAAAAGTGTTTCCAGATGTCCAGAGGGAATCTTCTGTGTTTCAGTTTCTGCCTGTTGCTTCTGGCACTGGTTACTGCTAAAAAGAGCCTGGCTCCATCCTCTTTGCACCCTCCCTTCAGATGTGTACACACACACACACACACACACACACGCACACATATACACATTTTTATATGTACAGATCTTCTTCTGCAAAGCTTCTCTGTAGTCTGTTAGGTCCCAGAGTGTGTGGTGCCTGTAGTTATTCCTGCCCAGGTGTAGGATTTTGCAATTTCCCATGGTGAACTTCCTGAGATTCCTGTCAGCCCATTTCTCCAGCTGTGGTTTAATGTGGATTAAGCATTACTGTTCTTGAGGTTGATTCTGCATGTTAAAAGATAAGTTAACACAGAATATTTAAGTTCTTGGTTGGTTTGGCCAAAAAAGAGATAATTTTTTGCGTCTTTATGGTCCTAGATCTTGAGGCTGATTCTGCTCTAGTCTTGTAGAACAGAACAGCTTCTTTGCTTCCGAGAACAATTGGATGGTGTCTTTGCATAGTTCAGAGTTTGCAGATTGGAGCGTGGCTTCACAGCAGTGTCAGCTGGGCATTTGTCTGCAGTCTTGATCTTGCATTTGCCTGGCAGCTTGGCTAAGACAGTACTGGATTTTTTTTTGATTAGGGAGCAATCTGTTGTATCAACAGTGGTCAGCATTAAACAGGTTTTGAAGCATTGCTACTCTATATGTTTGCATTTGTGAGTGTTAAATGTGTATGCTGGATTTCCATTTTAAGATGGCACGAACGTTCTATCCCTGTATCCAAGCCATGCCTGGCAGTGGTGGCGTGCACATCCAGTTGCTCAGAGTGTTGAGTAAGGCTTCATCTGTGCTGCTGCTGTCCTCAGCCGAGGGTTCAGCAGCATACAAGTGCAGGCAGTTTCACCCGGTTGCCTCTGGAGAGATGATGTTGAACCTTTATGCCACCACAGGTGTGTAGCAATACATTTGTGTATCACAGCTGTGAAGCAATGAGGGTAGGAGCTTGCAAGGTGTGTTGTAGGCAAATCATGGCTTTGGTCTTGTAATTGGCACCACATCTGTTTAATGATTATTCTGGCATCACTCAATTTTCTTGAAGGTGTAGATGCTGTAGTTGATAACTCACAATCATGAGTTAGACCTTGACTTTTTTCCAAAATGCCTTCTTTCATTTGGCTTTGTTTGTCCGTTCCTACTTGTTAGATGAATGAACAAACTGTGCCAGTTTACATCTGCACAGCCTGCAAGGCTAAGTAGTGCTGTCCCTCACAGCACATTTACTGTAGTCTTGCAGAAGAATAATATTTCATATTTGGGCATGTAGAACTAATCAAGCTGTCCAGCTGCTGCAAGCATGTTTCCCTTGTTAGTGCTCATCACAGCTGATGAATGAATAGTTCTTTTACAAAAATGCAATGCAAGCATCAGAAGACTTATATGCATCAATTGCTTGCTCATGATGATTAGTAGGCTATCCAATAACAGATTTCACTATGTATTGCCAAAGCAGTGCCAGCATGACATTGTTAGATCAGTCATCTACACTGATAGGAGGCAGAGTTTGGACATCTGTCATGTGTAGGTTGGCTGAGATCTGCTCAGCTCACATGCCACTAGACAGAGCAACATCCTGCTCAGCAGGGTGGCTCACCACTTTAGATATTTGGTACTTGTGTTACAGACAAGCACCCCTGGACAGAAACACTCCTGGACTCCACTTCAGGAGGCTGATTGGTAGAGTAGCATGGAATAAGCTGCAGAGGGAAGAGAGGCCCCAGAAAACTCACTGATATTACAGGATCACCTCCTCTGAGCTCATCAGTGATGCATCCCAATGAGGAGGAAGTCAGGCAAAAATACTAAGAGGCCTGTGTGGATAAGTAAGTTGCTTCTGGACAAACACAAACATGAAAAGGAAGCCTACGAAGGGTGGAAAGCAGTAACAGATATCCTGGGAGAAATAAAGACAAGCTGTTTGAGCGGCTGGCTTAGGAAAGCTAGAGCCATGAAAGAACTAAATTTAGCCAGGATAGATGTTGTAGCCAATGGCAACAACAAAATCTTCTGTAGGTACATTGGTGGTAAAAGGAAGACTCAAGAAATTGTGAGCCCTCTTCAAAAGTAAATGGCATATTTGGTCGCCTGGGATATGGAGAAGGCTGAGATACTCAATAACTTTTTTTGCCTGGGTCTTCACCAAGTGCTCCAGCCCCACCCCATTGAAGTCACAGCAGCAGAGGCAGGATCTGGGAGAATAAGGAACCACCAGCTGCAGAAGAACATGTTTAAGACCATCTAAGGAATGTGAAGGTGGTCAAGACAATGGGACCTGATGAGATGCATCCATGGGTTCTAGGGGAGTTGACAATTGAAGTGTCTCCACCTCTATCCATTACATTTCAGAAGTCATGGCAGTCTAGTGTAGTTCCCACTGACTGGAACAGGGGAAACATAAGCCCCATTTTAACAAAGGGAAATAAGGAAGACCCAGGGAGCTACAAGTTGGTCACCTCTGCCTGGCAAGATCATGAAACTTATCCTCCTGGAAACCGTGCTAAGGCACATGAAAAAATAAGGAGGCATTTGGTGGCAAATATGGCTTTGCTAAGAGCAGATCATACCCGACAAATTTGGTGGCCTTCTACATCAGCGTAGTAGAGTTGATAGATAAGGGAGGAGCAAGTGATGTCATCTTGGACTTGTGCAAAGCATTTGACACTGTCCCACATGATGGCCTTGTCCCTAAACTGGAGAGACACGGGTTTGTGAGATGGAGCACTCAGTGAATAAGGAACTGGCTCAAGTTGATTTCAAGGGCTCCCTGGTCCAGGCAGAGACCTGTGACCACTGGAGTTCCTTGGGGTTGGTACTGCACCGGTGCTGTTCAGCCTCTCTGTCAGTGACACGGACAGTGGGATCAAGGGCACCCTTGGCAAGTTTGCAGTGACAGCAGGCTGTGTGGTGCAATTGTCACACAGAGACCTTGACAGGCTTGAGAGAGGAATCTCTGTGAACCTCATGAAGTTCAACTAGGCCAAGTACAAGGTTCTGCTGGTTGCTTGGGACAGTCCCAAGCACAAATACAGGCTTGGTAGAGAATGGATTGAGAGCATCTCCTAGGAGAAGAACTTGAGAGTGTGGTTTGATGAGAAGCTCAATGTGACCTGGCAATGTGTGCTCGCAGACTAGAAATCCAACCACATCCTAGATATTAGGAAAAAATTCTTTACTGTGAGGGAGGTGAGGCACTGGAAGAGGTTGCCTGGAGAAATTGTGGATGCATCATCCCAGGAGGTGTTCAAGGCCAGGTTGGAAGGGGCTCTGAGCAACTGTGTCTAGTGGAAGGTGTCCCTGTCTATGGCAGAGGCGTTGGAACTAGGTGATCTTTAAGGTCACTTCCACCCCAAAACATTCTATGGTTGTATGATGCAGTCCCGAGAAACGTCTCAAGTGATAAGGGTTTTTTTAACATAGTACTTGCATTCAACCGTATGAGGACAGATCTGTTTCATACAAAACTCTGGTCTCAGTTGTAAGAGCAGATAATTTTTAGGGTGCTCTCTTAGCTCGTTTCACTTTCAAGGAGAAATCCTCCATGCCCATCATGAAGATCTTACCTGGCAGCTGGTTTGGGGCTACCCACATTTCCTGCTTCACTGTATTTTAATCATTAGCAGCAGCACTGTGAGCTGCAGTGAAGTCTCACAGTGGCAGAAGCTTAGGTGAGAGTTAACCTTACGCTCGTGTGTGTTGTGTGAACGTGGGATCTGTTGTATTCATTAACAGGAAAGGACGAGCACAGCTAGTTCTGTACAGCATGACCTTGCTCAGCGGTGTACCAGGCTTTAAAGGACTTGTGTTCCTGGTGTGACTGGCACTAGGAAGCAACACACAATGCCACTCTTAATACTCCTTGGCCCTTCAGACTGCCTAGACTTTGCAGTCACTTGTGCCCTGGAGTTGTCTGCTCCGACAGTGACACCTGTATTTCAGTGACTTGTGGGTTTGATGTAGAACTGTCACAGGAGGTAAAACCAAAAGTGAAGAGTTGTAACACAACTTAAGACAGGGTCTGGAGCTTTGCAGGCTGTAAGGTAAAGCCGTGACTGCTCTGGATTTCCTATTGTCTGCTTCCTGCCTTGCACTAGCTATTGTGAAAGCCAGCAGTCACAGAATACACACAGTGCGTATTACTGGTGAACTTTGGAGGTGAAGAATTCTTCAAGTAAATAAATTATGAATTTATTATAGTTATAATTATTTAAGAATCATCAATATAATTATTTAAGTAATTAAATATTTTGCATTTAATATTTTGCAGTTTAGAGGGGATCTTCAAATGCAGTTGTGGTTTGCCTGTTACAGACTGCTGCCATGGATAGAAAAATAACCATCCTAGAATAATTCACTGCAAAAGTATTTGAATGCTGTTACAAAGATGATGTATGTGCTAGGTAAGAAGCAATTTTCCAGCATTAGGAGGTGTAGCAGCAGTATTTAATACTTAGACATAAGCTGAACAGAATACTTTTTTTGAAGTAAATCCTATTTCTATAGATCTCCTAAAAACTGCTCACAGTTTATTTGACTTTTTAGCTAGCAATTGTTTTTTAGAATAGACTGTAATTTGTTTTCCATTAATCAGAACAAATATCCTGACTTTGAATGCAAAAGAAGGTCTTACTTCAAATTTGATTGTTTTTAGATCAGGAGTTAGCCAAACCAAAATACATCCTCTTTTTCTATCCACAGCTGTTACGAAATGTCTGCTGAAACAGTATCAGTGGGTTTTTCGAAGAGTTCTGGAAATTATTCTCTCCAGAGCATGCTTGTGTGTTGGCTTCTTTGAGTTTTTTTAAAAAAAACTAAACTTGAAAACGTGCTAAAGCTGTTAAAAATTGCAGTCTCGTTGACATACAGCTGTTTCCCTTTTTTACTCCATATCTGACATTGCGCTCGTAATTTATTAAATGTTTGCTGAGATTGTTTACTGAGTGACTGGGGACTGGTGTGAGTTTTATCTTGAAGAAGCAAAGCAGGCTTTATATTTTAAATCTGATGGCTTTGAAACCTGAAATTACGGATGCCCAGCTCAGAGCACAAAGCTTACTCGGGTTTGCTGAAACAGCTGAAATGTCCTGCAGTGCAGTCTAAAGGCGCTTGCTAACTGTGCTGCTGTCAGTATCACTGATCCCAGTCAGGTTACCAGCATGCCCAGGGCAGGCTTGGTGCCTGGACACTTCCTAGGTGTGCATGTGTTGGATATACTGTTAGGGGTTGCCACAGTTTGTACCTGTGCTGTAGATGAAGTAAAACTGGATTAGTAAGATGAAGCCAGCTTTAGCTGATACACCCGTCACATCTGAAGAAGTTTGTTGAGGAACTGGAAGGGGATTCAGATGTCTTTTCCTGCCTCTGTGCTTCCTCATTCTGGTCTTTCTGTTGTGACAGTCTTGGGGTCCTCTTCAACAAATACAGCAGCTAATCTTGGTGATGATTTGTCTCATCACATTGCACAAGTCCTTAAAAAAGCCCAACAAACCACATCTATTCTGGCACATATATTATGCTTCCTGCATTTAAAAATAAAGAGTGCTCTCTGGAGATTAATATTGTTTTCTCTACTCATCTTTTATGAAGGTCTTTCAGCTTTCTTCACCTTGAATGAAAAAATCTAGTTTTCATGCAGACCAGTTCCTAAATGTTTCTGGTGCATTCCCTTTTCCCAAACTTGGTATTTAATCAGCTCATTTGTTATGTGACTTGTTACAGATAAACAAAGGTGCATTACATAAAACAGATTAATCCAAAAACTTGCTAGTAACTTTCTGTATTTCCTAGTTCTTTGTGGATGTACCTTTCTAAGGCAATGTGTTGTTTTCTTGAACATGGATTTAAGCAGCTGCATTTAATGTCACTGGATATTTTAAAATATTTCTGAGTTTTAGCTTGGTTGGTCAGTTTGTTTGGTTATTTTTTTTGTTTTAGCAAGACCTGGAGAATGTGTTAATGGATATATAAATGTTTCATCTTTATTTGGAAAAAATTGTGTAGGCTCTTGTTATCTTAGAAAAACCACTTGTAGTCCATGCTCTTCTAATACTTTTTTCTTATTTATCATTGTTAACCTAGATTGTTCTTTCTTCTCTTATCTGTCCATGTTATCTGTCTCCTATGATTTCTTGTGGTCCTTCTTGTGCACTGTGTTAAAACAGTAATATGTCTTGGTATATCATTTTGAAGTCTGCATGTAAATGTGGGGGGAGATGAGCTTTCAGTCTGTCCTTTTCTCTATGAAAGTGAGGGTGTTGATGGCAACTGCTTGTGTTCTGAATGTTTAGTTGGTAAGAGATGCATGGACCACATGTCCTCATAGACTGTCCAAGCAGGTACTCGTGATTCCCCATGCAGAACAGGTGGCAGGCTGAAGGTGCAGGGCATGAATATAATTGAGTAGAATATATGTAGAATGTAGTGAGTAGATGACATGTAAGTAGTTGAAAAAGTTCATACTAATTGTAAATTATCACTGAAATTCTGAGCTAATGGTCTTGAATTGTCCAGCTTGAGATACCTTGTTCCCTACTCTATTCTGTTTTTAAAATAAAACCATTGAAACATTGGAGGTTATAGGTGACATGTGAGAAACACATAAATAAAGAACTGAAATGACTAATGACCACCTTTTTGCCACTGTCAAGAGCTTTAGGTCTTTGTCCTGTGGAATACCAGATAAAGGGTTTGTGGGTTTTTTTGTAATACCTGCTGTTTAAAGCAAGCTTTGATAACAGACCTTCTACTAAGACATTTCTTTTTATCTCTTTCTCAATTTAGAATGACTTTTCCCATGGTGACTGCATGTCAAGCAATGAGACCAGTTTGCTAGAGCGAAGCACAGCACCTCATGATGGACTCCCGATGGCTTCCCATAGACCTCAGCGAGAAGGTATGTTGTGTGAGCTTCCTTCTGAGGAGGGTTTTGAGGGTTTCCTTGAACATTGAACTCTACTTGGAGTTTTAGCTGTCTTGTATCTCTCTTGCTGTTCATCTGAACAGGTAGCTGCAGTGATTGGTGAGTAAAATAGCTTCTCTGCCACCTACTTGGTCTTTTCTTTGTTATAACAAGTTATCATTTGCGTTAGCTGCTAACTGCTAGTGAGTGCATGCATGAAAATTAGCTGCAGACGGGCTTCCCACTGGAAAAAGGGGTAGGATTTGGGAGAAAACAAGAACACTTAATGCAATTGTATTATCAGTATATAGTTTTTTTAAGCAAAGCTAAACACAAAAATATTGGGAAGCAGTCGATAGATTTTACTGCTTCATTCAGTTGTATTTGATGAAATTAAAAACAAACCCAAAGGAAAACCACCACATATAAGCAGGTTTTATAGAAATGGCAGTTTGGAGAAGTGAAAGGCTTCATAGGAGTCAGTGTTTTGGGTCTGTTGGAGAATAAGAACAAGGCTGAGCATAAGCAAAAGTCTGATATGCAATTGCCAGCAGAATTTCTTCTCTTTGAAGAAATGAGCATTATTGAGAACAGATTTATTCTCACCCTTTATTCTTCAAGAGGATTAGCAAATCACTTGTCTACTCAAAATTAGTCAACAGATAATCTGGAGATAGCAAGGAGCCAACAATAGGGAAAAACAATTGCTGTTCATGTTGTCCTCATAAATGTCCTTTTGTCTCTAGTGTGGAGATTTAACTGCACTTTGAAGGCAGGCATTTTGAGAGTTTTTGATTCCTTGGAAAAAAACAAACACAAAGAAAGATTATAGCAGATTATAGACAACAAACGGGTTTCAAATCCTTTTATGGAGTTCAAAGTGTTTGTATTCATGAATTAAAAACCTAAAAGGGAGAATCTCTTTAGTAACACTCTCAAATTAAGTAACAGAAACACAAAAAAGTTGAATAATTTAATCTAGCAAAGAACTTAAATAAATTTCCGCCTTTGTATTATAGTGAGAAGCCACAGTGAGGGATCAAAATGACTTTGTAATACTTGCTACACAGTTATGTGGTAGAGACTCCCTGCTACAGAAATCTCCTTACTGGTTTAGAAATACCACTGATAGTAAAACTTAGGTTTTATTCTCAGCTGTGATTAATGTGAATTTTTAAAATCTTGACTTAGAATGGAAGCAGTGTCATGTATACATGCTTTACTTAATCATTCTGGATGCATGTGCATAGATGTAGAGATGTAACATGCCTCACTGGCTTGTGTATTCAAAATTTTTTTCCAGTCCAGCCATTTAGTATATTTAAAATGTCATTGTGGAGACAGAATTATAAAGGAGTCTATTGAAGTCTGTATTTGGTCTGTAGGACCAAAGCTGTGCAGCAACAGCAGTGTAATTACCTATTGTATCGTGTCTTATGATGAAGCGTGCAGCAGAAAGAAGTTAAGGAAGTTGAAGGTACTCGCTTTTGTAATAATTTTTTTACACCTGAGGACAAATTTTTAGCATTGAGAACACTCAATAGTTTAAAATAAGTACAGTCTCATTAGGGAAAAAAAAAGCTTTTCTGTGAATGTTAATGGTCTTAGTTTCCTAATTGTGTATGCTAAATATATGCCTGTAGTGGAATACAATTTAAACCACGATTCTCAGTTCCAGTCATGGGAATCAACTTCTTAATTAACTTATGAATATGAATTCCAGTATCTATTTGAATGTTAGCCATTAAGAAATTTTACTGCAACAAAACTTTTGTTGTGCCATGGTCCTTCTTCTAACAGCACTTTAATCTATACCAGACAGTTTTAAATTAAGGTCACTAAACATTTGTCTTTTCATAAAATACTGATATTGTCTGACATCCTTAGCTTATCTCAGATTTCTTTGTAATAATAAATCTTCATTAGCTGGTAAATATGAGGTACTTGTCTATCTTCCTAACTCCCAGCTAGAGGATTACAACCAGTGTACACCAGCATATTCACACACCAGCACTTTCTTTCTCTTTTCTCTAAGAAATTTGGAAGGTGTAGCACTATCACTCGGCTTATTTGCTGTCTTGTTGTTCCTTTATGAAAATTGCCAAAACTTAATTCTCTTAGAAATGGCATGTTTGATGGGGATGAGACTTGAATTGTAGCTGTAACAAAATTAATTTTAAAAATATTTACAGTATATTAAATGGTAATTAGCTAATATCCATTAATCAGTTTTGTAATATATAATTGCAAGAGGTTTAAAATTTTTTTAGGAAAAAATACTGTTGTTAGGAGTAGTTCCCAAAATATTCCATGTAAACATGCAGTTAATAATTGAAAGGAAAACATAAACTGTTAACACCACCCACCTCCCTCCAAAAAAAGGAAGAGTTTATCAAGCATTGAAAGGAGGCATTGATGATGTTAGGTGGGTTGTGCTGCTTTTAAATTAATTTTTTTTTTTTACAGTAAAGATGTGTTCAGGCTTGCACTGGAATAAAATTCTGTTGAACTCTTAGGCCAGCATAGCAGCAAAAGTGAAAAGCCCTTCTTTGCTATTTAAGAGTTTTTATATGGAATATTACCTGAACAATGCTGTGTGTCCTCAAGAAAATCTTCAGGCCCTGGAAGCCATGTGGTGCTGCTGTTTGCCAGGTCCCAGCCAGAACTCGCCTGTTGCTGCATGCAGTACACTGTGGGGAAGGAATGTTAAAGTAGCAACTACTTACAGCACCTTTCTTCCTTCTCAGTTCAATGACATGCTTTACAGTACAATTCTTGTAGCTTTCTGCTTCTTCTCTGTGTTTTCTGTTTGGTGACACGCATTTCTGTCTCCTTCAAGCCTTCCCTAACTATTTTTTTTCACTTAAGTACCCTTCAGAAATGTGGTTATTTGGCCTTAGTTTGCCCTCATTTACTACTTTATGTTTCTGACACATAGGTGTAGAAGGCACTGTCTGGTTTTATCAGCACTTGTTACTTCTTGGAGTAAAGATACAATTTGACTTCCTTTTATTGTCTTTTCATGTTATATTGTTGTAGTGATTATGTGACACTTGGTCTAAATAAGCTCTTGAGTAATGTACAGATTCCCAAGATGTGCACTGAAGAGGTTGTCATTAGGCCAGAGAAATACTTAAAGAGAGCAAGGTTCTACCTGTCCCTGGCGGTTTGTTGCGATAAAACATCTCCTGCGGAAGACTGTGCTGTGTGCATCAGGATTTAGCTTACAGGCATGCTCAGAGAGCCTTGGAAAGTAGGGAATGGTTTGCAAACTGTCGGGTTTGGAGTGCACAATAAGGTGTTTTTCTTTCAGCTGTACACATTGAGAAGATAACCCTGAAAGACGTATCAAGAAAAAGGGCTGACAAACATTTGGAGTACACATTCAAAGTAAGCAAATAACCTCCAGAATGTTAAGATTTTGTCTATGTACTGCAGATCCATACAGCTGGTTTCAAAAACCTGCACAGGAGACAATTTGGAGATTGTTTGGATTGTCCTGTAATTCCTTGGAATCCTGTGTGCAAATCAGGTATTTTATGTAACTGTGGGCATAAAGTGCGAGGGCGTAAGGTGGGAAGGTGTAAAATACCAGCCATAGCTGGGTGTGTGACCACTTCAGGAAACTTGGCTTTTGCTAATTCCTAGGAATTGTAAAACTAGTCAGTCGTTTGCTCAAGTGGCACAGGAGCATAGTTGTTGTGTCTGCAGCTGTAGATTGCTTGGAGTCATATGGCCATCTTGGGTCTTGTTTCTCAGTGTTCACCATGTACAAGTGGATCCTGTGCTTTTTGAGAAAACTGGAGGTTGGTTCCTTTGTTTTGGACTTTGTTTCTTAAGGCAAACCAAACAAGCTGGAAAATGGCCACGAACTGGAAGGCCTACCTAGTATAGTCTTCATCTATTGTAGTAGCTAAGGGCAGCATATATTAAATAATATTTGCTAAGGCTGTTGGTGGTGTTATTCTAATTGAATCAAAGTAGTAATTTTCTTAGCAAGGACTGACTAACACTATGAGTCATTGTGCCAATAGATGTGGATCTGGTAGTATACCAGATTTGAAGATAAAGTTAAATATTCCCCTTTTTCACCCAAAAAGGAATGGTTTATATCAAACATTCTAACTGGTCATTTGACGTGGGTTACAGAAGGTCTTTGGAGAAGCAAACTTAAGCCATTTTGAGCTGAAAGTTGATGTGTTGATCCCAGAGTTTGGTATTGTATTCTGTGATATTGTATTCTCTAAATGGCTGCACTCTTCTTTTGTTGAGAACAGTGATTTGTGGAATGTAGCCTTCAAAGTCTTTAAGGTTAACCTGACCAAGTACTTCAACCATGTCATAGAATGTTTTTCCAAATAGTCTGTGAAGTGAGTACAAAGTAAAATACAGTAGAAGATGGTAAAAGTTTGTACAAAATGCCTATATGGATTATCAATATTTAAACTCAAAAATCTATTCTAAAGATTCAGCATGTAGACAGATTTGACAGTGGTTTTTTGTTAAAGGGGAAATGTGGAGATATTCTCCTAAGTACTTCAGTAATCTTGAAACTTCACCTCAGTTCTTTTAGGGAAGTGTTTCCTCATCTGTACAGGTATATACAGGCTCTTCACTTTTGATAGATAATTTTGTGCTTGCCCAGACACTGCCTTGTTAAGGTTGTAAAAGCAACTGCAGTCATGGCTTCCCAGCTGAGGGCACCAAGAGTAGCTGGCATTTCTGGGGACTAAGTTGAAGGCAGTTGGTGGTTGACATTACTTTATCAACTCTGGAAAGTAAATGAAAGTTTATAATTGTAATGTCCACTCCCATTACCCTGAATCTCCCCATGTAACCAATCGGAATCTTTGGCCCAGAAGTGGGCTTAAAGCCAGGCAGCACTCATCTAACCAAGCTTATTTATTTTTTACTGAAAACGTGCATGTGAAGGTGCTGTTTTACTTACTTGCATGTCGTGTCAGAACAATAAGCTACTGGAATTTTATCTAGGCATATGCCAAAATGTTATCTGATTCTTTAGTAACTTGCAGTACTTTTTATGACTTGTAGTCTAAAACAACTTCTATATGACTGTGTAAGAGTTGGTCTGAGGCAGATAAAATTACTTTATAGGTAATATAAACAGATTTTTTTGTTTCATTTTGACTCCTGGTAATGACAGTGAGAGCTCAATCCAATATTTCAGTCCTTTTCTCTGGTACTTGTTTTTTGTTGCTAATTATTTCTGATTGATGCAACAAATTACAGAGCCTTCTGCCTGGCTTTTTTCTGAGTCAGTACTCTTCAGGCACTTCATTGTATTTCCCTGAATTTGTCCATGCTCCCTTTAGCCACAAATAACATGAAGATGGTCCTAAAATACACACTCAAAATTAGTATGTCTTTGAAAAAGTACAGCCTTATCCTTGTTTTGCCTGGTGTTTACTTAATTGTGTTAACTCTGAGATTGCTGAATTTATGGAATTGTTCTTACAAGCTAATAGCTATGAAATTGGAAAAGAAACTTTCCTCATTCTTTTTCCCTTCATTCTAGGTAACCTGGTCCGATTTTTCAGTAACATGTGTAACAAAAACACATCAGGAGCTTCAGGAATTCCTGCTAAAAGTATGTATTCAAATATAAAAGTAGTGTTTACACATCAGGTTTATAACTTCAGAAGTAGTCTCAGAGAGCAGTGATTTCTGGGGTGTAATTATAGAAACAAAAGGATGCTAGCAGATTTTTGTACTTCACAATTGTATTAACCATTTAATTATGTATATTGGAATGAAGGATCTTGACAGAAGAAGCAGCCCTGCAGAGTGTTTGGGGAGTTTCCCAGGAGGTAATTGTTTGTCTCTCATCTGAAATGGCGCTTGGAGTTTTAATTGAACTACCATAAAACTACCAGATGAGTTTTTAATATTCCCCACAGAGCTCATGTGTAGGTACAACCACTGGCCATTTGCTTGTGTTCCTGTTAGAAGGACTTTTGAGAGTATCATTTGTTAGGTTTAATTAGTGAGGCACAGCCATAAGCATAAGAGTTTTTAATTTAACTGTTGTATTCTTCAGTAGAAAAAAGGCGGGCCTATTCATTATCACAAGGAGTTCAACTTGAGGAAAATCCAGCAACTATATGTGTATGTGTGTCCATGTTTAAAAAAACTAAAAGTTTTCTCAGTTGTTTTCCCCCCTGCTCCAAGCAGAGAATACATTCCTGTGCATAGACCCCATCAGCATGGTGACCTTGAACTGTGTGTTTATTGCCAGTGTCTAATATTTTGGGTTCCACCTATTCTGGGAAATTATTCTATATTTATACTCTCAATGAGAAATCTGTTTTGGACATGTTTTGATGGGATCTGGTGTTCCTAACTGCAGTGTTAATTGCAAGCAGAAAGCCAGTCACTGTACAAAGGTCATTGTCTTGTTCACCGTTTAAATTATCAACATTGCTTTCCAGTATGCCAGAAATGAAGCAGTGAATATTCACAACTGCTTTAATCTAGTTGCATATCTGGTTCTAAGAGTTCCCAGAGCTTGGTTTGTGAGGATTTGAATGTGTGGTTGCAGATGGGCTATCCCACAGCATAGGGTACATGCATCGGCACTTGAAGAGAACCCTAAAAACAGCATTTCACATAGTGTTCTGTGCAGCTCTGGGATAAGCATTCAGATGCATTCCTCCTGATCTCCTGCTTGTGTGAGACAAACATGAGTGTCTGAAATGGACCTCCTAGAACCTACTTGCCTCCTGGAGGAGCCAGGAAAACAGACATGATCCAGAGCCTTGAAGGGTTTTGCTGTTTGACTGATGTGGTTTGTTCTGTGTGCTGGCTTGACCGCTCCAGCAGTGTCTAGGAGATAGCAGAACAAGAGGAAGACAACCACAAGCTGCTGTGAGCTTCCTGAGGTCTTCTGTGAAAAATGTGCACAGCTGAAAAATACATTTGGTTTGTGTTGGTTTGATAGCCATAAGTACAGAAGAGAGAATTGTTAAATAAAGCAAGACAGAACTCATACCTTGCTTTAAAGAACATAAAGTAGAAATGTCCACTTCATATGCCCTTGCATTTTGGCTTTTTGTTGGTCTTGTTCCAATCTACATTGTTAAATAGTATTCTCAGTTTCCTAGGGACAGAAAAGAATGGTCAAAATACTTGATGGAAAATTCCAATGCTGCATGTGATAGAAATAAGAAAATGGTAAAAATGTTTCAGTATAGAAGCACTGGTGGGAAAACTAAGGTAGTAAATAGCATGACTTGGATGCTTTATATTAAAGACTGGCTTCTCTTAGGTGATAAGCATGAAAAATTCTTCACAAGTAGGAAATTACCCACATATGTGGAAGGACTAATAAGCTTTTAAGTAAGAAGGCTATCCCATTACCTTAAGCTAAGCATCTAATCTTGGGTTCATATAACTGAATCTTTAACTACAGAAGGAATTACATTCCTTTTAATGGAAATTTTCAAGACAAGAAGTTAACTATTTCCAGGGACAAATCTACATACAAAATACTAGGATAGAACATGGCTCATTCCCATGTTTCTGCAGTAACTTTCTGATACCTTTTGGCTAACACTGACTAATTCTTCAGTCAGAGTTCCTCAGTAATGCATGTTAAAGCCAAAGAGTCTATTAAGAACAGCTGCTTTTCAGCCCTTTGTGGTTTTATATCTAAGACATTTCAGGTGCTATAGCACTATACTAATGTAATACTAACAGCACCTGTGTGACTGGATTACAGAAGTTCCTCTTATGTATGTTACCAGCAATTACCTGCATCAGACACAGCATCCCTCTGTTAGCAGCACTTCATTCACTGACAGGATTCCTGAGTGCTGGGCTGTTGTTCCAGTAGCAGGATGCAACATCCAACTGGCATTCTGGATCTGGTGTATTCCAGATATACAAGAGGAAGATGCTGCTCTAGTGTGAATTACTTAGTGCTGTTGATCATAACTGGTGGCAGATATTAACCACATTAGCAATAGCTTTGAACTTTAGAAAAAAAAGCATTTTTCAGTGGCAATTTACTCTTAATTGCCCCATATTAAAGTTGTTTTTTTTTAATGTAGATGAACAAATTTGATCGGCTTTGATGTACTTAAGTACAATATTTGGAAGTTGTAAAGGTGAAAAAAACTTTGTTCTGGGGAATATTCTTCATTTAAAACAGACATGCCCTTTAGTAACAAGAATTTTGCCTTTTCAACTAGAACATCAGAAGACCTCACTTTGTAGTATTGACATTGGAAAGTTTTAATGAATTTTGATAAGAAGGTTCAGTGTTAATAGCAAGCGGGGAGGAACTTGCTATTGATTAATCTCAGTGTTGCTCATTGAAGTCTAGTGTATTAAATAACTGAAATGGTTTTCTTTCTACTCCTGTTTATTTAAAAATAATTTAACCTAGGTAAGTGATGGTAGTGAATACAGTGCATTCAGTCATGCCTGGTTAGTTTTTTCATGTTATTTTCAGAACTAATTTCTATGTGTGAAACGTTTAAAGAAATAAATGAAAAAATGGCTGTAAGCTGTCCTGGAAAAGACTATAGTATTAGTAGATTTTGGAATATAATTCTGTCAAATAGAGCTTTAAACAGTTTTATGCCTGGATTTGCTGTCAGGATTTACAGCAAAATGTTTCTCTTGCAAAACCAGATGATGTTGATTTGTTGCACCTTTGGTCTGTAAAATACATGGCTCAAACTGGAACAATTCAGAGTTTCTTGTTGATACCAAAAGGTATAAAGACTTATAGTGAACAAATATAGTCTTTAAAATGTCAACTACTCATTTTTCACATTAACCTTTTTTTTCAGCTCCCAAAGGAACTGTCTTCTGAAGCATTTGACAAGACTATTTTAAGAGCACTAAATCAGGGTTTTCAAAAGAGGGAAGAACGAAGGCATGCTGATCTTGAGCCCATAATCAGGTAAATATTTCAGCAAATAGCCTGAAATGCATTGCTGGAAAAGTGATTGAAGTCAGGCTAGATGACTCCTATGGACAGTGGAAATTCTGCTACCTAAACCCAATTTGCAAAGGAAGTGGAAAGGCAGTGATGAAATAGATACTATTGACTCTTTTTGATTTTCTTTAAATTAAAACTTTCACTAAACCTGGTAGAATTACTTCTTTGGAAGTAATTGTACAAGTATGAAAATATTTGTCCTAAGCAGCATTATGTAGTAATGATTGGTGCTTGTGGAAGGATACTATCTCCTTTACACAAGGGTATATTTAGAAATACTAGAAACAGTAACTCAGAGCACATATGTCCTACTTCTTATGACAGGATAGAGTGAGAGACAGAACGGAATTTAAAAGGAATAAACAGTAATAGTGAAGCATGTATATAAAATTAAAAGTAGCTCATGTATTTGTAAGAAAATGGCCCATACCTGATCACGTGCTATTTAGTGATGAGCGAGCTTGGTGGTCAAATTCTGTAACTCAGAATAGTAATATGAATTTGGGTTTGCCTGCTTGTTTCTTTTGTTTGGTACAGATACCTTGTTATGTTTGTCCTTCTCAGTCAGGATTGTTCAACCCCGTTGAAAACAAATTATTCATCATGTTAGGCAGTGTCTCTTGAGTTAGGGTAGTTGAGGAATCAGGCACTGCTTTCAAATTCCTACTCATAATGTTCTGTTAGTTTTAGTGTTTTGTCCTAATATTTTAGTTAAAGAAGATGTGGAGACACTTTGAGCCTCAACCACCCCCTTGCCAATTTTTAAATAAATTTGGGTCTGTAATATTTGTCTGTCTTTACTGGCTTGATTGTCAAGCCAAAAATTAATCTGTGTGAACAATTTTAGCTAATAAGCATAGTGGTTTTAAATCAATAAACCTGTTAAACAGAGGTTGACTGAAAGGGGAATGTGTTGTAATACAGAAAGGTTGTGAAACCTCACTGCACAGTAATTACAAACCCGAGACTCACTTCGAAGATAACCTTTGAACATACCCAACTGTGTTAGAGTATGCAACTGTTATTACCATTTGCAGGTGGTGTTGTGACTATACAGGAATGCTACATTAATAATCTCAAGAGAATAGTGTTACTGTATTCAAATTCCTTTTCTTTTCAGTGTCAGTTTCAGCATAAATACGTACTTATTTGGGGATATCAATATGTGCCCAGTTGCCAAAAATTGCTCTCCGCTGCCTCTCCTCCAAAGAAATGGGCAGTGCCTCCTGGCAAGTAATATCTGAGACCTTGGTGTGTGGGAAGTGAAAGCCATTCACTGCTGCCCTGTTTTCTTATTTGAAGCTAATAGAATTTGTCACTGACCTCTTGATAACTGATTCAGACCAGTGCAGAGCAATGTTGAGAATCCCATCTTTTGTTCTTGGAGATAATTATGAAATTCATATACTGACCTTATAGGTGAATTCAAATTTATTTTTAACCATACAAATGTATTTAAGAAAGAGACACATTGTTTTGGGAAAATAAATGTATTCTCAGTCAAAAAGAAAAAGAAAAAAATGTTAAAATATGGGATTGTAGACTCAGTCAAAACTCCTCTTTAATAAAATGTTACAAGAGATGTAAAATGTTTGAATTGGGATGACTCAAGAGCAGCTACTTTTTAAATTCAAAAAAATCATTGTACCAGTTCCTTATATTGGCTGTACTCCAGGCTTACACTAGCACTTAATAGCAAAGCTTAAAAGTAGCTTTTAACATTGTTTATGCGTACTCAATGTGCAATTTGAAGGGTTTGGACTTCTTAAGAACTGCCTAGTTTGCTTTTAAATGGTACTGTAGTAATTTTTTGTGTTCTTCCTATGATTCTGTTACTTAGTTTAACAAACTCTCATTTAAATTTCAGGCAGCTATTTTCAAGTACATCACAAGCTTTTCTGCAGAATCAGAGAGTATACAACTTCTTCCAATCAATTTCATCAGAATCTTTGCACACTCACAGTAAGAAATATCCTAATACTGTTTTATATAAAGTCTGTAGAAAGCTATTCTTGCTGCTGTGTCTAAGTACAGCTTTATAATTTTATGTTTGTTACATTTCACTGGTTGTATTTGAACTCATAGTCAATGAATAGTTTCTTGAGCAGATACTCATGCTTTTGACAGTGGGAGCATGCTACGTAGCATCAGCCTTCCCTGCCTTCCCTGCCTTCCCTGCCTTCCCTGCCTTCCCTGCCTTCCCTGCCTTCCCTGCCTTCCCTGCCTTCCCTGCCTTCCCTGCCTTCCCTGCCTTCCCTGCCTTCCCTGCCTTCCCTGCCTTCCCTGCCTTCCCTGTCTTCCCTGCCTTCCCTGCCTTCCCTGCCTTCCCTGCCTTCCCTGCCTTCCCTGCCTTCCCTGCCTTCCCTGCCTTCCCTGCCTTCCCTCCCTTCCCTCCCTGTACCATCATGCTCTTCAAAGAGGTTCAACAGTTTGGCTTTTCTTCCTTTCACAAAATCTTAAACTTAGGAACAAAAAGTTTGAACTGTCCTGAAAAATCACATCTGCTTTTTGTTTGTTTTCTTTTGTAGATGAAGCATCTGTCTTGATATTTAAACTAAGATTTGTTTTGAGTACATAAATTATTTCAGAACATACGGAATTGTGTTCCAGCATTTGCATTGCAAAGATTTCTTTGGTGTATTACAGTTGTTTGTGTGACCAAAACTTGGCCTCTCTGTATGGATGCCTTAGGATGTGATCTTTATTTCCATTGAATCTTTTCTTCTTTGAGTGCGTGTTATACACCATGACAGTTGAGGCACTGGCTGTGAGACCACTGCCTCAGAAGTTGCCAAAGATTGTAGTAAGGAATTAAATAGATTGGAGGTCATAAACAGACCACTCATATTAGTTTTGGAAAAAAATAGAGGAATGACAGTTGACTTTAGTTTGAAATTATGTGTGTGATCTGTGACAGATGTATTCTTTCCATGATGAGCTGGAAGCACTGTGGTTAGGGTAGAAGCTGTAGGTCACTTTGTAACATTCTTTAGTCACAGTACATCCGTACACAGCAGTTTTGTGAAAGTGTTAAGCTAACAACAGGGTGATGGTGGAACTGGCAGGAATTTACTGCTGTAAAAATGGACACGTCTGTTCTACTGAAAGGCTGCATGGGGAGGAAGGAGTTTCCAAAGTGCAGAAAGATTCATGTTAGTGATGGGCACACTGGACATGGTGTGCATATTTTGGACTGTAGACCACATCTGGTTGGAAAGGACTTGCAAATGCATTGTTGTACATGGTGGTAATTTGAAATGGTTTCAAAAAAGAACCAGTGCCAAGTTCCATCAAGACAGAGCTGACTGGGCACTGAAATGATCTGCAGGGTTGGTAGATCAGAAGGAGACCAGGCAAATGTCAATTCTGTTTGAAGTCTTACAGATTACAAAGTGATCTTAAATGTGAGATAATTTTTATAATAATAAATAATTGAGTTCATGAAAGTTCATGAGGATTTGTCAGTTGTAGAATGTATGGCAGACAGGATGAGGAGCCTAATTGTTCAGCAGAAAGGAGGAAAGACTCAAATGGAAGATGATTTAAGTCTTCAAACATGAAAGAGTCGTAACGTAAAGAGGATGATCTGTTCTCTCTGGTAGATAAGACAGACAGCACTAGGCTTAACTTCTTACGAGGAAGATTAGGACCAGGGGCAGGTGAGAACCTGGTGATTACCAGACGAGCCCAGAGTAGTGAGGCAGGTCTGAGGTCAAGGCAGAAAAACAAGTCAGTAGGTCAGGGTTAAGAACAGGATCAGCAAGATTCATGTCCAGGCACAGGTGTGGCAGCAGTGTACCCCAGGCAAGGGCCTGAGCTCAAATGTGGCTCCTGAGCCAAAGGACGGAGGCCCTGGGTGAGGCATCTGCCAGTCCTTTTGCCAGCAGTCACACCCCAAATTGCAAAACTGCAGTGTACCAGACTGGATCTGCATTGTGGGCAGGTGAAGCCCTTGGGAGAGCAGGGAAGAGTTGCAAAGCCCATTGGCATGATTCAGGCCCTGACATTCAGTTAGATACTAAGAAAACATTTGGTGAAGAGAATTAGTGTGATAAATTCAAGCATAGTTGTTTTTCTTTTGAAAAGGGGACTGCATGACTTGTCCAGGGTAGCCCATAGTCACATTTCCTGTGGTGCAGGCTGTGCTAAGACAAAAGCACTCACTCCACCTGTTGCCAAAATCACCCCAGTTAAGTGGCCTATGAGGGAGTTTTTTATTGTTAGTTTCTGTGTTTTTCTAGGTTTCCTGTTTGGGATTCCTGTAATCCTGCTACTTGTTTCTGCAAGTTAGTCGTAGTGGCACGTTTTGCATGTGGTGACAGTGTTCAGAAAGGAAGTATATATTTAAGAAAAATCTAATCTAGTTCTCCAATAGAACATGTAGGATTAATTGACAAACAAAGCATTTGTGGGTTAAATCAGTCTTCAGTCGCTATATAGAGTCAGGGATAAAAATATCTTTCCACAGAAATAAAAAGTTATTTAGTAAAACCTATGTGGAAGTAAATTCTATATTTGGTGAAAGGTCTTTATACCTTAAATAATAGTTGGGATCTCACACTAGATATTCAGTAAGCTTAATTAAGGCGCTCTGATTCCATTAAGGAGGAAATAAATTAGCTCCTTCCTGGTTCATAAATTCAGTTGTTTAGACAATTTTTCAGGTTGGAGTTGACTTTTGATTCCATGAGAGCATGATCTCTGGGGATTTAGTATCTTCAATGCAGATGATATTCAGAAGGATCTTCTTACCAATGTGTGAAGCTCCGAAGGTAAAAGCTTTCGGATGCTTTTACCTGCACTAACTTGGAACTTTTTGAGAGGGGAAGAGTAGACTCTTAGAGTTAGATTCTTTAACAAACTAAGAGAGTTTAAGAGAGTTTAATCTAACTAGAGTTAGATTCTTTAACTAACTTTTTTAGAGCATGAAAGTGGTATTTTTGCAACAAAATTGTTAATATTATTCCTACTTATTTTTCTGTTTTACTTGTCCGGCATAAAAAGGCAAAAATGGTGTGTGAAGACTGTGCTAAGAGCACTAGAAGACTTTAGCCCAAATTAGGTCTTTCTTGGCAGATGAATGAGATTTGACAGTGGAGGAGTGGAATTTGTTGCAGAAGAATGCTAGTAACCATTGTTGCTCTCTTCCCATTTCCTGCTGTAACACAAAATGATTATAAAGAAAAATCTTAAGTGCAGCATAGTAGGAATATCTCTAATAATTATCACAATCACAGCCTTTCAAAATTCTATCGTAGCAGTAAAATTATTTTTGACACTATTTTCTTCAAAATAAAAGGATCTATTAAGAGTCTTTACTCTTGGAAATGGCTGGCTTTGAAGGGGGCAATGTTCAAACTGCTGCCACAAACAAACCAGTAATTTCAGTCTTCCATTTCCTTAGCTTCCAGTTTAGTGCAAACATTCAGGAACTGTCCAGTTGTTCAAGATCCATAAAGTTACTACGTGAACTTTATTCTCTGCAGGTAATTTACAACCCTCTTTGAAGACGGTTAAGACAGCAGAACACTTCAAGGAGGACAGTTCAGAAGCTTCAAGTCAGGAGGAAGGTAGTTGTGTACTCAAAGGTGGTTCTTTGAGATATTTTACCACACTCAGTTCTGGAAATCATGCACTTGACTGATTTCTTCATTGGTATAAAGTGGTACAAAAATGGAATGAAATCTACTATGCAAATGAAGAACTTTTGTGTACTTTCAGCAGTTTCCTTAAGGGGTTGTTCTATAACTCAAGAAGTGGCAGCATTTGTAAGAAGGCAGAAGTTCACAGCTGTGTTGAACTACCAGGAATATACACTCCATCATTTACTTGAGCCAAGATTATATATAGACTTCCATGTCTTTACCTATTTATTCTTCAGTTACCAAGGTTCAGAGTTAAGTGCAGTATTTCAAGTGTTGCAGACTGTTTTACATTAAATATGCCAAATTTGTTTAGCTTCTAGTTACACAGAAAGGATGTTCAGAAAGGGACTAAGTTTGGGACTGTAGTGAGTATTGATTACAGTCTGAAAGCTGCTGTTTTTCAAATGCCTTAAAGACAGTTCACACGTGGAAGCAGCAGCCTGGTGGCTGGTCAGTAGTTTCTTTATGAATGGAACAGCAAGCCAGTTTTGCATTGTTTGTGGAAGGAAACAAGTACAAGCTCCTGGTAGGTGGAAAGGATGGGAAAGGGGATTGATGGGTGAACATGGACCACTGAACACTTATGTTGGCTTTCAAGTAATGACAGCACTCTTATCCTCTTTCACATTAATAACTCATAATAATTAATAAGAACTTTGCTGTTGAACTCTGTGGATTCAGTAATCTACATATGCAGTTTAAGCAGCTTTTTCTTTCAAAAATAATCATTGTCATATTCTTAACAGTTCAGAACAGACCAAGTAAATTTACAATATGTTTGCTTTTATATACTGTTCTTAAAAACACTGAAATCTCTTCACCTGGTGAAACTACAAATGCATTTCAGAACACCTCTTGTGCCATTTTAGTGAAGTGTTTACTACAAGTTTAAAAATCATGATTTTTTCCCTCAAATTTTTAAACCATAATTTAGGCTTACATGTAGCATTGAGAGGAGTTCGGGCAAAATCATAAGTAGCAAGAGTACTAAGATTATCAATAGCTGGAATTAAGGAAAGTTGCTTTCATTAAGATATAACAGTTGCCTTAAAGAAACGGGTAGACTATCTCTAAAGTTCTTAGTTTTTCTTCATAGACCCTTAGAATGGTTTGGGTTGGAAGCAACCTTAAAGTTCCAAACCATCTGCCACAGGCAGGGAACCTTCCACTATCCCAGGTTACTTGGAGCCCCACGTAGCCTGGCCTTGAGGCAGTATCTCTTTTTGGCAGATGTCGTTTGTGAAGCTTTACTTGCATAGTGAATTTTCAGGTTCAGAATGCAATACTTTAGTGTTGGACTTGTCTTCATTTGCTAGTCAGAATGTGTGACATACTTTCGAGATTAATTTCAGTAGTTCAGAAGAAATAACAAAATGTTGTATTTTTTTCTGACTGATTCCTTTCTTCTCTCTCTGTTCTTTCATACTGGGTGATACTCAGTCATGCATTCAGTGCTTAGAATTAAATACAGAGGTGAGCAAACATTAACCTTGTCATAGTTTTCTCTTTCTGTTTCGTTCTTCTGTGGAATGGAAGGTAAAGAGTCTTGTTTATATCATCTGTACAAATGGATTTGTCTTCTATGCAACACCTGCTAATTTCAGCACTATAAATTAAGGCTGGCCTGTTTAATGAAGATGTCTTCTGCTATGTGCCTGGTAATGATGGAATGATGAATTTTCTGGATTGATTTAAAAGATGAAATGGAATTGTTGTTGAAATTATGCTTTTTTTTTTTTTTTTTTAGATGTAATGCAACACACAGCAGTTCACAAGAAACATAATGGAAAAAGTCCTGTTGCCAAGTAGGTACTAGGATGTAATGTGACCGTGTTACATGTCTGAACTTATATTTGTTAGTGCTTTGAGAGTATGTGTCTTCTTAGATGAAAGCTTGTTTGTGGAGCTTTTGTTTGTTTGTGGTGGGTGTTCTGGTCTTACTTTTATTGTTTGTGGGTTGTTATTAACTTAATCTCTACTAGAAAAATAGTTCAGAAGACCCTATTTCTAAATCTGTAGGTCAAGGTCACTTGAATATCTTTTCTTTGCCAAATTTTGTGAGTGTTCACTATTCGAATTGATGTTTTGATTTGTGTTTATAAGATGAGTAGCATCAATCTGTGGGGCATGTGTTTTTCATATGTGCACATACTCACATGCTTGTACTGAAAATTTTCAGCACTGTTGATTTGAAGCTTAAGTAACCTCAAAGAGGAGCTTTTTATTTGCTTACTGGCAAATGCATGCACACCTTGCTGGCTTGAGTCCATTTAAGTGGAAGCAGTTCCTAACCATATTAAAGTAGTTTATATATGCTGTCAGATCCCTGGAGTACCTAATGTGAATTCACTCATTAACGTATTTTGATTAAAAACTTCAGATATGTTTGCACATAAATTAAGGTAAAGAAATGGATACAAATTTTTTTGTGATTTGCAATTTTGTTCAGTGTTGATTTATCTGTAAATGGTATTTATCTTGCGGTGATAATTTACCTGTAATTCCAGTAATTAAAATATAAATATAGCATAGAACAGTGTTGGTGAAGGTCCACAGATCTTTAACAGACAAAATTCTTGTGAACTCATACAAGACAACTTAGTTGTTTGTGTCTGTTTTGGCTTTTAACTGTCATACTTTCAATTTATATTTCCTCAAGAAGAAAGTGTCATCGTGACAAAATCTGTGATTACACTGATGGACATACAGCCTACTACAAAGTCATCATAGCAGGATCCAAATTTAGTAGCTTATAGTTATTAATAAAGAATTTGTCCCTTTTTTATTCATTGTATAATGGATTACAATAAGGCTGACTGTAGTTTAGGATCAATCTTTCAGGTGGGACAGACATTTCCACAAAGTTCTGAGAAAGAAATTCCTTTAGCTAACTATTATTTTCTGTTTATCATAGAGGGGGAAATGTGTTTACTCCTTGACTGCTAGAGGTCTGTTAGTCCTCTCCTGTTTGGTTTATGTGTTTGTCTCCTTAAAATCTGTGCCTGTTGTTTATGAGTTGTAAAGAAATGGCACTGAATTAAACTTTTGTATTTTAAATATGCATAAAATCCTTTAGAGTCACAAGCAGTTCATCTCAAATAGCATTGGTACATTGTGCATCTATCTACTTCTTGTTTTCATTCAGTATTGCAGCCTTACTCTTGAACAGTCCAAAAATTTACAGGTAGAAATGAGATCATGACGTACAAAACAAAAATTTTAGTAGTACTACAGTTTCCATGAAATGACTGCAAATTTGGCAGTGAAATAATTTACCTCCTCTTGGCAGCATTTCCTAAAGTGACCCTGCTTCTGTCTTTGCAATCAGGGGCTTATGTCTGTCTTTTGGGATCTTCTTGGGTTCTTGCCATTTTCTTTATTTATTTTATATTCTGTTGTTTATCTTTTAAATGGTTTGAGCCCTTACTCACAGAGGTATTTGATAGGTAGCTATTGGAACTTCGGCATGTCTTGTGCTTTCAAGTGAGCAGGATTTCTGCCATCGTGGGGACTGGGTAACATTTCCTATTGCAGTAACCTTCGTGAAGCAGCTTGCCAACAGCTGAATTAAAAGGCATTTTCAATTACCAGCATAAGTATTTAGATAAGAATTTATCAGTGTTAACTCCTTTTTTCTTTTTTTCTTTTGCATCCAGCCAGCAGTAAGGCATGATTTTGTATGAGATATGAGAGGGTTATAGGTCCTTGTGCCCTACTGACTCTGTCAGAGCCCTGACTATTTTCTAGCAGCTTTTGTTGACCAGTGGTCTCAGACCTAGTTAAATATTGCATCTGACCAGCTGCAGTAGAACAAAGCTTCAGTGGAAATCACTATAAAGTCCAAAGTAAAGGCCAAGTGCAACTCCCCTCTCCCAGCACTACTCAAAACTAGCATTCCTGAAGGTAAAAATGCAAAGCAAGTTGACTGTTTTGAAATTGAAACAAGCACAGCTGCAGTATGATCTGCAGTAACTATGTGCTGCTTTCTTTAAATATCTAATGAATTCTGAAATGGATTACAAAGTAATTCCAGTTTTGTCATTAACGATAAGGAAGAACAAAAATTAATTCAGAATACATTTCTATCTGGAAAATTTCCACACGTCTGGTATGAAAAGAGCAAAGTTTTTGTGTGTAGAAATATCCAAGGAGACTCCTTCCTCAATTACTGTTTTCTGCAAATTCTGTTGTTCTGAATTTTACATCAAATTATAGTAGACAGATGAAAAAGGAACTCCAATTATGGTCAGATCATAACTTTAGAGCACAAGAATTGCTGTAATTTACATATTTTAAATCTCTTGAAAATCCAAGGGTTTTCTGAAAGTAAAATTTCCCAGCATGATGTGAAATGTGTATGTTGATAAGAAAAGCCTGCAGGTTTGTTGACATCAGCATAACTTCTGAGGCTTTTTTTCTTCTTTTCAGCAGCACTAGCAGTGCAAAATGTTCTTCACTGGATAGCCTTAACATACAGCACTCGGAGCAGAATGGGGTAGTGGACTGGAGAAGGAAAAGCTGTATTGTCCAGCAGCACCCAGAACACTGTACTAACCTACTTGACCAGGTGTGTTGTTGTTTATTTTTTGAAACCATATTCAGACACGTGAGAATACTGTCCACTACAGATGATGAGATTTAATTTTAAAAGATGAAAAGTGCTCCTAAAATTGTACAAAATAAGTGTTGAATAAGTGTTGAAGTTGCTGCTAACTTAACCTTGATTAGAAAACCCTTCATAATTCCTTACCACGTCTCAAAAAACTGAATATTTGACGGATTTCTAAATAAAATTTCCCAGCAGAATGTAATTAATCAGAAAAGTCTAATGTTAATTTCTCATCAGGCATTTTCCTGTTACTGTAGCATTATCATCAGAGAGGACTCCTGGTTACACTCGGGCTATTTCTGTTATTTCAAGGAACAAACTAGAAACTGTGTTAGTAGCTAAACTGTATTAATGCTACAGTAGGTACAACAGGTTGAACATACTCTTTCTATCTTGTCTGCATTATTTAAGTAATAGTCTTTGAAAAAAGCTAATAGATGGATGCATATACATTTTGCTTGAGATTTGTGTCTCTTCAGTGCTCAATCTCATTGTGAATAGAGATAAGCAGAATAATTATTTATAAATAAAATGACCTACTACTGAAATTTGGGGAAAGAACTTTGCTCACTCCTTATATATTAAAAGCACAGAATGTTAGATTTGCTTGATATTACTCTTATTTGTGTTTGGAAATTGGCTGTTGTTTCTTATTTGTGGAATAGTAAGCCAAACAAAAATAGTTTCCTTATTTCATAGAGCAGGGTAATGAATTGAGGTTGGCTTCTAAACATGAAATGGTAGGCTACATCAAAGCTTGAAATACTGCAAGCTTGAGGCAAGAAAAAGGTTAATTTACTAAAGCAGAGGGAAAGCTATTTAAAGGAAGTCCAGATACAGTGATTTGGACAGGGATTATTTCAGAGTTTTCATAAATTTTACTTCCTTGCCAAATATGAGTTGTTAATAACAGTTAGCAATAGCATACTTCAAAAATTGTGTAGGTCCTATGTTTTTTCTTATGTGCTTGTATGTTGTATTTCTAGAGATCAGTTTAGCATCTTAAACCTCCTGTTTAAGGCTAGGTACCTACTTGTCACTATGTACAAATAATTTGTCACATGTATTTCCCACCCCCAACTATCAAATAATTCAATATATATCAACAAATTTTGTAGCTCCTCAAGCTTGGTGATTAGCCTTTTTAGCAGGTATTTGATAAAACACATTTGTTTTTATCCTCTGGAGGAAGAACAGCATGCAAACAATAATTTGATTGATATCTCTGACATATTTGCAAGTAGTCATTTGCTGAGTGTTTTGCTGATTCTCGTGTAAACACAGGACATGACACATTACTTTACAGGCTCAGATGCACTGAACAAGTGGTTGTTTGGGTGGTTATAGCACCTGTGAGCACACTACTCTTGGACTTGTGCACCTGTCAGTCTAGAAGGGGTGTTTTCTTGGCTTCCATTACCAGTTCTGTTGTTTGACTGGTGTCTGTATTTTCTGTCTAGCACACAGTGGAAAAACGAAGTCTGTCTACAGTAAGCAAGAAGAAAGGAAAGCCACAGCTGGAAAAGTAAGTCTCCAATGTAACTGGTAATCCAGAAATGAAATGTAACGCATTCACTCTGATGAACAGAGTCTGCAGTCAGTTAAGTGCTTTTATTTGCTGTGGTGGCAGAAGAGCACTTAGCCTCATAGTGTGAGGCTAAGCTACATAAAAATCCTTATTTTATATTCTGTAGAGAAGTAACTTGATAAATACAATTTAAGTAAATACATTAATATCTCAAAATATCGCTTAGCATTTAATAAAAAGATGAAGGAGTGGAAGTATGTTCTTAACCAGTGCTAAATTGCCTTTTTCCCTTTATATTTATTTGAAACTTAAAAGGTGTAAAGCTGTCCAGAATATACTGAAAATCAAATGAGGGTTGACGGCAAACTTTAACATTATGAAGTGGGTGGTAACTGGCTGAAACGTCTTATTGAAGATAATTTGCACATCAGAGGGCTTCAGAACTTCCTGCAGGTTACACAACTCTGCACTGTGAGGAGTGAAAGCACTTCCTTACCTAATACTCTGCCCACTTCCAGGTTTCCAGATGATATTACACTGGACTGGTGTAGGGCTGCATTACGCACATCAGCTTTCAAAAATGACTTTACTGTCTGCTGCACCATTTCCTTTTCGGTGTCTTTTCTTATATAGATCTTTATTCATAGTGTTTAGTAACGCTGCTTGCATCTTAGTTCCTGGTATATTGCACCAGCAGCCTCTATTTAATTGTTCGTTATTTAAATTTGTTGTTATATCTATTAAATACACACTTCTGGCCTGAAGTCACTGCCTTTGTTTCCAGTGTCATTCCATGTTCATTCATGTTTGATTATTTGTGCTCATGCATTTGCAAAAAAGCCATGAAATTATTTACACAGGGAGAAAGCAAAGAAAACTGACTGCAGGTTGACTAACAGGAGTAATGGAGTTCGAGTTGCAGCATCACAGCACATCCGTACTGGGACAGCAAAAGGTAAGGTGCTTTTTCCAGAGCTGTTAGTATGAAACAGAACTTGTAGCTGATTTATTCGAGGTCTTCGGTAAATGGGAAAGCACAAGTCTGAAAAATGTTCTGATGAAAGTCAATGTATTGGCAGTCTAATTCGTGCTTTGATTTGCTGTATAGAATGCACTAGACTCAGTCTTCTGTATCCAATTGCTTGGAGTGTGTCTCTTCATAGGTGGCAAAATACTAGTGAAGTCTGCATAAGTTGGCTTATGGGGTGGAGTAATTGCAGAAGCAGCTACTGTTGGGTTACTTGCATATGAAATTTACCCGAGTATGTGGACATGGAGCATCTTGCCATTAGTGTGCTCTTTGTGGCTACTTGTTTCTTCAGCTGTTGTGGATTGGTTCACAAGAAACCTGTATAAAACCTGTGCTGGTTCCATTGATGAACTGTAGTGTTCAAACCAAGTGACCTACAACACACAACTGTTTATGCTGCCCTAGCAGGGTTTTCAGGTTAGGTTAATCCTAAATATAGTGTCTAGGCCAAGATTTGTGTACATTAGTCAGTTGTAAGACAAAATTATGTTTGTGTTCCTTTAGTAAACTGAGTCTCTGAGCTTTATTACAAATTTCTGAAGGTCTGTGCTACCCATTGACTTTGCCTTCATGATGTTTTCTAAATTGCTGATGTCAGTTGTGATCTTGCCTCTCTTATATGTAGTTCTCATGACAGAAGGTTGAAAAAGAGTTTTCCTTTTTCTACACCTAATTGGCCTAAGTGTTGAAAGGACTCTGCCTTGTCTTTCTGCTGCTTCCACTTGTGATACAATCTTGATGAAGCTTTCATTTTCTTTTCTCACTGCTTCTTACCTTGCAGAGTTTCAGCTGGATCCTGTTCTAAATTATTTACATGTTTTATGGGCAGGTGTTTTTACCTTCTACAAACAGCATTTGACTAAAACTTTAAGAACTCACTGTTCACAAACTTAGCAAAACTAGAACAATTTTGGCAAGCTATAGTTAAGGTTATATCAGATGTTCAAAGTACTTGTTAAAATAATTTAAGCAATTATGGATTTAATCCAGGAAATTATTTCAAGAATTGAAGCATTAAGGCAACTTTTTGATGAGCCATCCAAACATGTTAAACTTTTAATGGCAATAAAAAATGGTAAAAATTATTTTATTTATAAATTATTATTATTATTATTATAATGTTCTAATTTTTGTCCTGAAGTTTTGCTAACCAAGGTTTTGTGAGCTGAGGTTTCCAGCTAGTGTCTGTCATAGATGCTGAGAGAGGGTGAATTTGTCAGTCTTCTTCCCCTGTGAGACTGAACTTGAAAGCCAAACTATAGCAGTTACCCGCCCTGAAAGCTGGTCTCCAGCAAAGGAGTGTCCTGTGATCCATTCAGAATTCTGAAAACCACTTTTTCAGTTCACCTCTTTTTCTTTAAACAGGATTTGTTGACAGAGTTTGTTAGAGCCTGTTCTAGAAGAATGAGTTGTGGTGCGTTGTTTTGCTGTGTC